>NW_026591999.1:0-4322 GCF_907164565.1 Psammomys obesus | reverse complement strand
ACTTAGGCTTCAGTAGATAGCTTAGTCTTCACTAGATAGCTTTGGCTTTGGCTTCCGTAGATAGCTTTGGCTCCCGGCATCTCCTCCCTTCTAAAACAATTTAAGAGGCTAGCAGGTAGTTTTCTGGACATGAGGTCTTTTGCAGAAGGTGGGCATTAACCAGAGGGGGGAAGTAGTGACCTGATCCTCCCAAGGCTTTTTGCAGCCATTTTGGGTGCCTTTTTGGGGAGGAGAGGAAGACCCCATTAACACCTGAGGGCATCCCCAGCAGGTTGTGGTTAGGGGTAATCAGACACCAACCTCTATGCAATCAGGTTTGCTTCTCAGGGGACTCAGAAGCGGGCAATCGGGCCCTCCCCTTGCAATGTCATCTTGCACCCCATTACAGGTACCCAGGAAAGCATTTATCTGAGTTTCATGCTGTTCTCATGAGAGCCAAATGCAAGCAGTCAAGATCCATGTGATGGACTGTCAGCAGTCTTCCTCGGGCTCAGCTAAGCCTTTGTCAGCCAAATCAAGTCTGTGATAATGAACTTGTATGGGTTTAGATGCCAGGGAGTCAATTTGCTGTTTTACAAAGCCAGTGAGTCTTTTAATGGCCCATGGGCCGAAAGATACGAGGAGAAGGAAACCCACCAAGGGTCCCAAGATTGAAGGAAGGAGGGTGGTGAGCCAGGGATAGGTTGAAAACCAATTATGAAACCAACTTTCCTCTTGTTCTCTCTGTCTCTTTCTCTCTTCTAAGCCCTCTCTAATCTTAGCCATGCTGTTCTTTACAATCTCAGTATAATCTGTGTAAAAGCAGCACTCTTCCTTAGGGGCAGCACATAAGCAGTCATCTTGACTGGAAGGGTCTTCTTTGACATCATCATCATTGTCATGAGAAAACTCCTCATCCACTTGTTGCACCAGGCGTCCCAGTAGCCATCAAGCTGCATCCTTTTCCTGTGAAAGAAACACAGACAGCTCCTCGTCCCGATATGAGTACAGGGTCGGCTCTATGCCATCGATTTGTTAAAGGATTTCTCCATTTTACTTTACAAAACTTTTTTGGCTTTTG
Organism: Psammomys obesus; assembly: GCF_907164565.1. Lineage (NCBI taxonomy): Eukaryota > Metazoa > Chordata > Mammalia > Rodentia > Muridae > Psammomys > Psammomys obesus. The sequence continues at coordinate 3,262 of NW_026591999.1, read as the reverse complement.
TATGCCAAAATCTATCTGCTGCAGATTTGCCATGTTTATCCAATTTTTTTTTAGAAAATTTAGGTGTCCAGGGGAGTGGCTCCCCCTTCTTTGTTTTTTGCAAGTAAATCTTAACTGTTTAATGGGCATCCTTTAGCATGCCTTGTCCTTGAAGATAGCAAGGTATTTTACTTATGTGAGAAACTTGAAACTGTTGACAATTCTTTTAAAAGATTTGTTAGTATATCCTGCTCCATTGTCAGTTTTAAATTGCTTAGGAACTCTTAGAACATTAAAAGCCTGTAGACAATGAGCAATAACATTTTTTTGTAGTTTCTCCTGGTGGAGGAGTGGCAAAAATAAATCAAGAATAGGTATCAATGTAAACATGTACATATTTTAATTTTTCAAATTAAGGAATTATGAGTAATATCCTTTTGCCAAATCTGATTTGGAACCAATCCTTTAGGACTGACTCCTAAATGAGAAACAGGCTGAAATTGAGGACAAGTACTGTAAACCTTGACTATACTACGTGCCTGTGTCTTAGTCAACCCATATTTAAGTCTCAAGGTTTGACTATTAAGACGATGCATGTTATGGATATCTTGGGCTCTTTAACTGTAAACAATAAACTTTGGTAGCTTTATCTGCCAATGCATTTCCTTTAGACAGGGGTCCTAGCAAATTAGAATAAGCCCTCAAATGCCATATAAAAAAGGAAAAGTTTCTTTTTTGTATCAAGTTTTGAATTTGTAAAAATAAAATTCCAGCAGGAGAAAATATCTGGATTTGACCTGAAGTCTCTAACCTAGGAAAAGACAAAGCTACATATGCACTATCTGTAAAAAAAAAAAAAAAAAAAAAAAAAGTTTAAAGATTACTTATTAAAACTTTGAAACACAGCCAATACTGTAGATAACTCTGCTATTTGTGCAGATGTGCTAGACACTTGAAAAGACATTGTTTTTCTTTATAAGCACAGGCAGCAATACCAAATCTCACTATAGATGGTTCTGAGCCACCATGTGGTTGCTGGGGATTGAACTCAGGACCTTTGGAAGAACAGCCAGTGCTCTTAACCTCTGAGCCATCTTTTCAGCTCCCTGTTTGTGACTCTGTTATAATAAGCTTACATATGTTAAAATGCCATATTTATTAGATCTTTTACAAGTCTGAGAGCCAGCATATTTGAATTACTGTCTACCTTTATTATCTGCTCTAAACTGCATCCTACAAAACAGGATGTTATAATCTCTAATTTCAGCATATATATAATATATTTTTAATGTATGTTTTAGAACCAAATTTTAGGTAGATATACATGGACAAACTTTATGGTTATACATTTTAAATTTAACCTTAAAAAAAAAAACAACCTAAACAAAGGGACTAGGTAAAACTCAACCTTGTCCTCAACTATAATCTTTAGCATAACTTTAAATCTGCTCTTTTTATACTAAAATCAAAGCAAAACTTTTAATTAAACATAATTTTTAAAGGGGCTAGCAAATCTTATCAATCCTATAATATTGTGTTAAAACTTAACAGCAAAAAATTAAAGGACTAAAGTTTTACTTAGCATTAAACAGAGAACTAAACTTAGCCTGCAGCCTTTAGCAAAAATGGACTATTTTGGCCATACCAGATCTATAGGCCAGAAAAAAACAGCATTAAATCATTTATTTAGGTAGTCAGCCAGGCATACTTTTGACCTCCCCCAAAGGGTTGAGAAACTGTTTTTAAGTTTTTTGTTAGACTTTCCAAGGGTTATTATTTTAAAATACCTGATAAATTTTAAAATGTTTTATAGAATTTAACTCTGATGGTCCAAGACCAAACTTAGAGGTGTTGATTTAAACTGTCTCATGTCCAAAAATACTAATATCGTCAGTCAGATTTTAAAATAACATCAATTGAATTCCAGAGATAAACATATACACATATAGAGACACAGCTAAGGAACACAGAAATCCGACATTGTCCCCTTGGAGTAACCAGAATACCCAGATACCAGGATTTGACTGTCCTGGAAGGAGTGGACTTCCTCATGATTCCTCTTCACAGCTCCCAGATGGAGAGCAGGCTCTAGCAGCCTTCTTTCTACACAGAATAGGGTCCCAGAATAGGGACCCAATTAAGGGTTCTTTTTTCGGAAACTGGGGTATCCCGCAGATTTCCTTGACCAGATTGGAATCCAGACCTCGAAAGCAAACGAAAACCAGAGACCAAAACAGACACAAAAACAAAACACAGAGACAAAGACAAAAACAACAACAACAACAACAACCTCGGTACCTGTTTTTTAAACATTTAAATATATATACAGAGCATAACCATGATTTTAAAAGTCAGAACTATAAAAACTCAGAATTTATCAATGAATACAATTTAATCTTTAAAACTAGAAGTGGCTCCATCCCTCTGGTTTCTGTCCTAGGGCTGGCTGAAGCTGACACTGGCTGAAGCCTGTGGGAGGGGGCAGGGTAAACTGCCACTCCTGCTCAGCTCTGCAGCTAGCAGAGGCAGGTCTTAGGCCAATTTTGAGGGTTTGAGCGAGCAAGTGAGCGTTCTCATCCACCCATTTATCCGCAAGCCATCCAAGCCTAGCCTGCAATAGAGGAGTGGGAAGGAGACAAGTAGTGTTCCATTCCTCCTGCTCACCATGCAAAGTTTCTGCTCCGCGCCTTCTGCCCCGGCCCACCTGGGGGCCTTTTTCTTTGTTTTGGGCAGAAGGGAAGCAGCGCAGGGAAACAGGCTATGAGACTTAGCAGTTTCTTCCCCTGACTCTGTTTCATCCTCACTATCTAGCTCCTAAATAATTTTTTGCTCTCAAATTACAGAAATCTATTTGAGCTCTCTTATGAACACTTGAAATAACCTTAGAAGTACCTCTCTCTCTCTCTCTCTCTCTCTCTCTCTCTCTCTCTTTGACTGCTCTAATTTCCCAAGTAACTTTTTAGCTTTTGAGATTTTTTTTGTTTACCCTTACTCCTTGTGCCTTGAGGGACTCCTCAGTCCCTGTAAGAATAAATCTTGTTTATTCAAATCTTGTCCCATAATTCGTCATTCTGACTTACCTCTCAGATCAAGCTCACAGCCAGGCAGCTCTGTGGAGATCTCCTCTAGTTTTACTTCCCGGTGGAAACGCTGAATCCTTGTGTATTTTAGTGGCCACTTGAAGAATGACGTTCAATCCAGATCTCCGTACCTTTAGGTCACGTTGGGCGCCAGATATGCCCTGGACCAGCAGGGCTTCAACGGGGTTCCTAAGGGAGGAGAG
>NW_026591998.1:0-1126 GCF_907164565.1 Psammomys obesus | reverse complement strand
GTTCAAGATGTGAGCAGTCAGCTTCCTGTTCCTGCTGCCACTCTTCCCTGCCACAATGGTGATAGGCTCTAACCCCTCTGGAACTGTGGGGGTTTTAGGAAAATAGACCCATCATTCTGTAGGTTGTCTTGGTCATGATATTTTGTCACAATAATAGAAAAGTAACCAATATAGAACCAAAACATAGAGAGGAACCAGGGCAAGTGTGTATGTGTGTGTGCACGCGTGTATGCGCGTGTGCACATGTATGCATAATGTCTGTGTGTCTGGTTGTAGTCCTCTGACTAACTGTTCTTATGCACATGCATCCATACACAATAATCACAGTCCCAGACACAGACACACAGATCATGGAAAGAATTACTGTTTGGGGCTGGAAGAAAAATAATCCTCAAGCCTTTTCCAAGTGTTCTACTCAGCACTGTAAGGTTTAGATGGGATCAATGCTTCCTACCGCTATTCTGGATATTGACATCAAACTGAAATAGACCACAGTTGTCAAATTCATGGCACAGAGATGGCCAAAGCAGAAGCTGTAAAGAGAATCAGTCAAGTAAAGTCCTTGCTGCAGAAGTATGAGGACCCGAGTTCAGATCCTTAGCACCCAAGTGAAAAAAGGTGGTTGTGGTCTCATGGGTCTGTAATTCTATGGCAGAGGAAATGAATGGAGACAGGAGACTCCCTGAAGCTTGATGGCCAACAAGTCCATGAATGGCAGGTTCAGTGAGAGACCCTGTCTCAAAAAGATAAGGTGGAAAAGAACTGAATACACCTGCCATTGACTTCCGGCAAGCAGGCATCCACACACACACACACACACAAACCAACAAATAAATAAATAAATTTTCCTTCATTTAAAAAAAATTTATGTGTAGGGGTATTTTTTCTGCAAGTATATCTGAGGCCAGAAGATGGTATTAGATCCCCTGGAACTGGAGCTACAGATGCTTGTGAGCTGCAATGTGGGGAATTGAACCTGGGTCCTCTGCAAGCACAGCCAGTGCTCTTAACCACTGCTCTTAACCATCTCTCCAGTCCCCAGATCAGTTTTAATGGAAGAATCTGGATGTTAAACATGCTCATCATCTCATAGCATGGGTATGTCACCCCATTTAGAGGCAACATC
>NW_026591997.1:0-8000 GCF_907164565.1 Psammomys obesus | reverse complement strand
TTTTTTTTTTTTTTTTTTTTTTTTTTTGGTTTCTTTGCTCTCCTTGTAGAGCTTCTTTTCCCTTCAGGTCCTTCTATCTCCCCCTTCTTTCATAAGACTCCCTGCAATCTGTCCAAAGTTTAGCTGAGTCTCAGTATCTGCTTTGATACCCTATTGGGTAGAGTCTTTCAGAGGCCCTGTGGTAGGCTCCTGTTCTGTTCCCTGTTTTCTTCCTCTTCTGATGTCTATCTTGTTTGCCTTTCTGAATGAGGATTGATCATCTTACCCAGGGTCTTTCTTCTTGCTTAGCTTCTTTAGGTGAACAGATTTTAGTGTGCTTATCCTACATTATATGTCTAATATCCACTTATAAGTATACCATTGTTAAGTATACCATGTGTTTATTTCTGCTTCTGGGATACCTCACTCCGGATGATCTTTTCTAGTTCCCACAATTTGCCTGCAAATTTCATAATTTCCTTGTTTTAATTGCTGCGAAGTATCTCAACATAAATCCAGACACACTAAACCTGTTAGAAGACAAAGTGGCGAAAAACTGTGGACTCACTGTCACAAGAGACAACTTTCTGAACACCAACAGCACAGGCTCTAAGGTCAAAAATCAACAAATAAGACCACACGAAACTGAAAAACTTCTGTAAAGCAAAGTATACTGTCACCAGAACAAAACGACAGGCTACAGACTGGGAAAGGATCTTCACTAACCCTATATCCAACAGAGTGCTAATATTCAAAATATATAAAGAACTCAAGAAGTTAAGAAGCAACAAATCAAGTAATCCAATTAAAAAATGGCATACATCCTCTTCACCTTTCTAAATGGGGATTGAGCATCTTAGCCAGAGTCCTTCTTGATCAGCTTCTTTAGGTGTACAGATTCTAGTATGTTTATCCTATATTATATGTCTAATATCCACTTATGAGTAAGCTTATATCCTGTGTGTCTTTCTGCTTCTGGGATACCTCACTCAGGATGATCTTTTCCAGTTCCCACCATTTACCTACAAATTTCATGATTTCCTTGTTTTTTATTGCTGAGTAATATTCCATTGTGTAAATGTACCACAATTTCTGTATCCATTCCTCAACTGAGGGGCATCTGGACTGACGGGAGCTCCACAAAGAGAGCAACAGATTCAAAAAGTCTGGGCACAGGCATCTTTTCTGAGACTGATACTCCAGCCAAGGATCACTCATGGAGATAACCTAGAACCCCTGCACAGAGGTAGCCCATGACAGTTCAGTATCCAAGTGGGTTCCATAGTAATGGGGACAGGGACTGTCTCTGACATAAACTGGTTGGCCTGCTCTGATCACCTCCCCCTGAGGGGGGAGCAGCCTTACCATGCCACAGAGGAAGACAATGCAACCACTCCTGATGAGACCTGATAGATTAGGACCAGAGGGAAGGGGAGGAGGACCTCCCTTATCAGTGGACTAGGTTAGGGGTACTGGTGGGGAAGAGGGAGGAATTGTGGGATTGGGAGGGGAGGAGGGAAGGAGCTCCAGGGGGGATACAAAATGAATAAACTTTAACAAAATGGCATACAGAGCTAAACAGAGAATTATCAATTGAGGAATATCGAATGGTAGAGAAACACTTAAAGAAATGCTCAATATCCTTAGCCATCAGGGAAATTCATATAAAAACAACCCTGAGATTTCACCTTACACCCATCAAAATGGCGAAGATAAAAAACTAAAGTAACAACAAATGCTGAAAAGAATGTGGAGAAAGGGGAACCCTCCTCCATTGCTGGCGGGAATGTGACTTGTATAACCACTTTGGAAATCAATCTGGCCTTTCTCAGACAATTAGGGATACTGCTTCCTCAAGATCCAGCTATAATACTCCTAGGCATGTATCCAAAATATGCCCAAGTACACAACAAAGACATTTGCTCAACCATGTTTGTTGCAGCTTTATTCATATTGTCCAGAATCTGGAAACAGTCTAGGTGTCCCTCAGTTGAAGAATGGATACAGAAATTGTGGTACACATATATCATTTGTATTCAAATATATGAAAACTATTTTAAGAAAATATCTGTGGAATTTTTGACATTAGGAAAATAGTTTTCATATATTTGAATACAAATGATATATGTGTACCACAATTTCTGTATCCATTCTTCAACTGAGGGACACCTAGACTGTTTCCAGATTCTGGACAATATGAATAAAGCTGCAACAAACATGGTTGAGCAAATGTCTTTGTTGTGTACTTGGGCATATTTTGGATACATGCCTAGGAGTATTATAGCTGGATCTTGAGGAAGCAGTATCCCTAATTGTCTGAGAAAGGCCAGATTGATTTCCAAAGTGGTTATACAAGTCACATTCCCGCCAGCAATGGAGGAGGGTTCCCCTTTCTCCACATTCTTTTCAGCATTTGTTGTTACTTTAGTTTTTTATCTTCGCCATTTTGATGGGTGTAAGGTGAAATCTCAGGGTTGTTTTTATATGAATTTCCCTGATGGCTAAGGATATTGAGCATTTCTTTAAGTGTTTCTCTACCATTCGATATTCCTCAATTGATAATTCTCTGTTTAGCTCTGTATGCCATTTTGTTAAAGTTTATTCATTTTGTATCCCCCCTGGAGCTCCTTCCCTCCTCCCCTCCCAATCCCACAATTCCTCCCTCTTCCCCACCAGTACCCCTAACCTAGTCCACTGATAAGGGAGGTCCTCCTCCCCTTCCCTCTGGTCCTAATCTATCAGGTCTCATCAGGAGTGGTTGCATTGTCTTCCTCTGTGGCATGGTAAGGCTGCTCCCCCCTCAGGGGGAGGTGATCAGAGCAGGCCAACCAGTTTATGTCAGAGACAGTCCCTGTCCCCATTACTATGGAACCCACTTGGATACTGAACTGTCATGGGCTACCTCTGTGCAGGGGTTCTAGGTTATCTCCATGAGTGATCCTTGGCTGGAGTATCAGTCTCAGAAAAGATGCCTGTGCCCAGACTTTTTGAATCTGTTGCTCTCTTTGTGGAGCTCCCGTCAGTCCAGATGCCCCTCAGTTGAGGAATGGATACAGAAATTGTGGTACATTTACACAATGGAATATTACTCAGCAATAAAAAACAAGGAAATCATGAAATTTGTAGGTAAATGGTGGGAACTGGAAAAGATCATCCTGAGTGAGGTATCCCAGAAGCAGAAAGACACACAGGATATAAGCTTACTCATAAGTGGATATTAGACATATAATATAGGATAAACATACTAGAATCTGTACACCTAAAGAAGCTGATCAAGAAGGACTCTGGCTAAGATGCTCAATCCCCATTTAGAAAGGTGAAGAGGATGTATGCCATTTTTTAATTGGATTACTTGATTTGTTGCTTCTTAACTTCTTGAGTTCTTTATATATTTTGAATATTAGCACTCTGTTGGATATAGGGTTAGTGAAGATCCTTTCCCAGTCTGTAGCCTGTCGTTTTGTTCTGGTGACAGTATACTTTGCTTTACAGAAGTTTTTCAGTTTCGTGTGGTCTTATTTGTTGATTTTTGACCTTAGAGCCTGTGCTGTTGGTGTTCAGAAAGTTGTCTCTTGTGACAGTGAGTCCACAGTTTTTCGCCACTTTGTCTTCTAACAGGTTTAGTGTGTCTGGATTTATGTTGAGATACTTCGCAGCAATTAAAACAAGGAAATTATGAAATTTGCAGGCAAATTGTGGGAACTAGAAAAGATCATCCGGAGTGAGGTATCCCAGAAGCAGAAATAAACACATGGTATACTTAACAATGGTATACTTATAAGTGGATATTAGACATATAATGTAGGATAAGCACACTAAAATCTGTTCACCTAAAGAAGCTAAGCAAGAAGAAAGACCCTGGGTAAGATGATCAATCCTCATTCAGAAAGGCAAACAAGATAGACATCAGAAGAGGAAGAAAACAGGGAACAGAACAGGAGCCTACCACAGGGCCTCTGAAAGACTCTACCCAATAGGGTATCAAAGCAGATACTGAGACTCAGCTAAACTTTGGACAGATTGCAGGGAGTCTTATGAAAGAAGGGGGAGATAGAAGGACCTGAAGGGAAAAGAAGCTCTACAAGGAGAGCAAAGAAACCAAAAAAAAAAAAAAAAAAAAAAAAAAAGATTCTGAGCCTAGTGGTCATTGCAGAGACATACTCCAACCACGGACCGTTCATGGAGATTACCTAGACCCCCTGCTCAGCTGTAGTCCATGGCAGCTCAGTTTCCAAGTGGGTTCCCTAGTAAGTGGAAATGGGGCTGTCTCTGATATGAACTCATTGGCTGGCTTTTGATCACCTCCCATTGGTGTGTGCAGCTTTACCAGGCCACAGAGGAAGACAACGCAGACAATTCTCATGAGACCTGATAGGCTAGGGTCAGATGGAAATGGAGGAGGTCCTCCCCTATCAGTGGAATGGTGGAGGGTCATAGGTGGAGAAGAGGGAGTTAGGGTAGAATTGGAGGGGATGAGAGAGGAGACTACAGCTGGGATGCAAAGTAAATAAAATGTAATAATAAAAATAAATTAACTTAAAAATAAATTAAATATACTAATATTGGCTACTTAAAAATTATAGCTAGAATAAAAAGCAGCTAAGACTCTTGGAATTTATGGTGCAAAAAGAAACAAGTTTTAGCACCTTCCCATATCTTTTTACTGTCCCTTTTTTTTTTTCACTTCCACGATTACTGTCATATACACACCATCTAGTGACATACAGAGATTGCCTACTTCGAGCCTATCTAACAAATAGCAAGTATTCAAAAATTTTCCCATGACTGTCATTATCAACCTTCCTAATGCTGCAAGCCTTACCCCTTATTTGTGTTGTGGCAACCATCAATCATGAAATCATTACTTGAGACTTCTTAACTGTAATTTGATACTGCTGTGAGTAGTCGTGTAAATATCTGATGTGCAGGATATCTAACATGAAACCTCCGAAAGGAGTTGCAAACCACAGCTTGAGAACCTCTGCACTGCAACTATTCAAACAGAACTGTGATTCTAGTCTTTGTCCACCAAGATGTGCATGGAATGAACTCAGGCTGACTGAATTTCAATTCTGGTCTCACTTCTTCCTTTCTTTGAACTTAAATTTTTGCATTCTGTTCTTCTATATATGGAAGTTATAGAATATGGGTGTGATGGTTGTGTTAATTGTCAACATGACACAACCTAAAATCACCTTGGGAGAATGCCTCTGGCTGTGTCTACAGTTGGGGCTGTCTTGATGACTTTAGGAAAAAAGGTCAGGATATCTGCCCAACATGTGTAGCAGCATTCCCTCAGTTCAATCTAGGATTATAAGGATAAAGAGGGCTTCTTTCCTATTGCTGTGATAAAATATGTTGACAAAAACAGCTTAAGATAGAAAAGTTTATTAATACTCACAGGTCCAGGTTGCAGTCCATCAATACCAGGGAAGTCACTGTGACAGCTGCCTGAAGGTAACCTCACCACAGCCACAGTCAAGAAGCCCTCTTTATCCTTATAATCCTAGATTGAACTGAGGGAATGCTGCTACACATGTTGGGCAGATATCCTGACCTTTTTTCCTAAAGTCATCAAGACAGCCCCAACTGTAGACACAGCCAGAGGCATTCTCCCAAGGTGATTTTAGGTTGTGTCATGTTGACAATTAACACAACCATCACACCCATATTCTATAACTTCCATATATAGAAGAACAGAATGCAAAAATTTAAGTTCAAAGAAAGGAAGAAGTGAGACCAGAATTGAAATTCAGTCAGCCTGAGTTCATTCCATGCACATCTTGGTGGACAAAGACTAGAATCACAGTTCTGTTTGAATAGTTGCAGTGCAGAGGTTCTCAAGCTGTGGTTTGCAACTCCTTTCGGAGGTTTCATGTTAGATATCCTGCACATCAGATATTTACACGACTACTCACAGCAGTATCAAATTACAGTTAAGAAGTCTCAAGTAATGATTTCATGATTGATGGTTGCCACAACACAAATAAGGGGTAAGGCTTGCAGCATTAGGAAGGTTGATAATGACAGTCATGGGAAAATTTTTGAATACTTGCTATTTGTTAGATAGGCTCGAAGTAGGCAATCTCTGTATGTCACTAGATGGTGTGTATATGACAGTAATCGTGGAAGTGAAAAAAAAAAAGGGACAGTAAAAAGATATGGGAAGGTGCTAAAACTTGTTTCTTTTTGCACCATAAATTCCAAGAGTCTTAGCTGCTTTTTATTCTAGCTATAATTTTTAAGTAGCCAATATTAGTATATTTAATTTATTTTTAAGTTAATTTATTTTTATTATTACATTTTATTTACTTTGCATCCCAGCTGTAGTCTCCTCTCTCATCCCCTCCAATTCTACCCTAACTCCCTCTTCTCCACCTATGACCCTCCACCATTCCACTGATAGGGGAGGACCTCCTCCATTTCCATCTGACCCTAGCCTATCAGGTCTCATGAGAATTGTCTGCGTTGTCTTCCTCTGTGGCCTGGTAAAGCTGCACACACCAATGGGAGGTGATCAAAAGCCAGCCAATGAGTTCATATCAGAGACAGCCCCATTTCCACTTACTAGGGAACCCACTTGGAAACTGAGCTGCCATGGACTACAGCTGAGCAGGGGGTCTAGGTAATCTCCATGAACGGTCCGTGGTTGGAGTATGTCTCTGCAATGACCACTAGGCTCAGAATCTTTTTTTTTTTTTTTTTTTTTTTTTTTGGTTTCTTTGCTCTCCTTGTAGAGCTTCTTTTCCCTTCAGGTCCTTCTATCTCCCCCTTCTTTCATAAGACTCCCTGCAATCTGTCCAAAGTTTAGCTGAGTCTCAGTATCTGCTTTGATACCCTATTGGGTAGAGTCTTTCAGAGGCCCTGTGGTAGGCTCCTGTTCTGTTCCCTGTTTTCTTCCTCTTCTGATGTCTATCTTGTTTGCCTTTCTGAATGAGGATTGATCATCTTACCCAGGGTCTTTCTTCTTGCTTAGCTTCTTTAGGTGAACAGATTTTAGTGTGCTTATCCTACATTATATGTCTAATATCCACTTATAAGTATACCATTGTTAAGTATACCATGTGTTTATTTCTGCTTCTGGGATACCTCACTCCGGATGATCTTTTCTAGTTCCCACAATTTGCCTGCAAATTTCATAATTTCCTTGTTTTAATTGCTGCGAAGTATCTCAACATAAATCCAGACACACTAAACCTGTTAGAAGACAAAGTGGCGAAAAACTGTGGACTCACTGTCACAAGAGACAACTTTCTGAACACCAACAGCACAGGCTCTAAGGTCAAAAATCAACAAATAAGACCACACGAAACTGAAAAACTTCTGTAAAGCAAAGTATACTGTCACCAGAACAAAACGACAGGCTACAGACTGGGAAAGGATCTTCACTAACCCTATATCCAACAGAGTGCTAATATTCAAAATATATAAAGAACTCAAGAAGTTAAGAAGCAACAAATCAAGTAATCCAATTAAAAAATGGCATACATCCTCTTCACCTTTCTAAATGGGGATTGAGCATCTTAGCCAGAGTCCTTCTTGATCAGCTTCTTTAGGTGTACAGATTCTAGTATGTTTATCCTATATTATATGTCTAATATCCACTTATGAGTAAGCTTATATCCTGTGTGTCTTTCTGCTTCTGGGATACCTCACTCAGGATGATCTTTTCCAGTTCCCACCATTTACCTACAAATTTCATGATTTCCTTGTTTTTTATTGCTGAGTAATATTCCATTGTGTAAATGTACCACAATTTCTGTATCCATTCCTCAACTGAGGGGCATCTGGACTGACGGGAGCTCCACAAAGAGAGCAACAGATTCAAAAAGTCTGGGCACAGGCATCTTTTCTGAGACTGATACTCCAGCCAAGGATCACTCATGGAGATAACCTAGAACCCCTGCACAGAGGTAGCCCATGACAGTTCAGTATCCAAGTGGGTTCCATAGTAATGGGGACAGGGACTGTCTCTGACATAAACTGGTTGGCCTGCTCTGATCACCTCCCCCTGAGGGGGG
>NW_026591996.1:0-9448 GCF_907164565.1 Psammomys obesus | reverse complement strand
TTACCAGGCCACAGTAGAGGACAATGCAGCCACTTTTGATGAGAACTGATAGACTAAGATCAGAAAGAAGGAGAGGAGGACCTCCCCTATCAGTGGACTTGGGGAGTGGCATGCATGCAGAAAGGGGAGGGAGGGTGGGATCGGCAGGGGAGGAGGGAGGGGCTTATGGGGGGATACAAAATGAATAAAGCGTAATTAATAAAAAAAGATTAAAAAAAAAAAGACTGACATACATGTGAACAAGCATTCGTATTTTAAGCAGAGAAGTGAAAATGGAGGCAACAATGAAACATATAGCCTTACAATTATACATCAAGATGTCTGAACAACACTGACTGTTGACTGATATGAGAAATAAATATGGCTAATAATGGCACGGAAATAACAAACATCTTTTCTATTTAAAATAAAACCTGTCCATTGAGTTTGATGTTGGCTATAGGCTTGCTGCATATTGCCTTTACTATGTTTAGGTATGTGCCTTGTATCCCTGATCTCTCCAAGACTTTAAGCATGAATGGGTGTTGGATTTTGTCAATGCTTTTTCGGCATCCAAGGAGATGATCATGTGGTTTTTCTCCTTCAGTTTGTTTATGTGGTGGATTACATTGATGGATTTCCGTATATTGAACCACCCCTGCATGCCTGGAATGAAGCCTACTTGGTCATGGTGGATGATATCTTTGATGTGTTCTTGGATTCGGTTTGCAAGTATTTTATTGAGTATTTTTGCATCAATGTTCATAAAAGAGATGGGTCTGAAGTTCTCTTTCTTTGTTGGGTCTATGTGAGGTTTAGGTATCAAGGTGTCTGTGGCTTCATAGAATGAGTTTGGGAATGTTCCTTCTGTTTCTATTTTGTGGAATAGTTTGAAGAGAATTGGAATTAGCACTTCTTTGAATGTCGGGTAGAATTCTGCACTGAAACCATCTGGCCCAGGGCTTTTTTTGGAAGGAAAACTGTTGATGACTGATTCAATTGGGGGGGGGGATATGAGACTATTTAATCTTTCTACCTGATCTTGACTTAATTTTGGTAGGTGGAATCTATCAAGAAAATTGTCCATTTCATTCAGATTTTCAAATTTTGGGGCATATAGGCTTTTGTAGTACGACCTAATGATTGTATGGATTTCCTCAGTGTCTGTAATTATGTGTCCTTTTTTACTTCTGATTTTGCTGATTTGGATAGTTTCTCTCTGTCTTTTAGTTAGTTTGGCTAAGGGTGTGTCTATCTTGTTGATTTTTCTCAAAGAACCAGAAATGGTGTACGGAGCTAAACAGAGAATTCTCTGTAGAAGAATATAGAATAGCAGAGAAACATTTAAAGAAATGCTCAGCATCCTTAGCCATCAGGGAGATGCAAATCAAAAGAACCCTGAGATTTCACCTTACATCCATCAGAATAGCTAAGGTCAAAAACTCAAGTGACAACACATGCTGGAGAGGTTGTGGAGAAAGGGGAACCCTTCTCCATTGCTGATGGGAATGTAAACTTGGTACAACCACTATGGAAATCAATCTGGCGCTTTCTCAGACAATTAGGAATAGTGCTTCCCCAAGATCCAGCTATACCACTCCTAGGCATATATCCAAAAGATGCTCAAGTACACAACAAGGACGTTTGCTCAACCATGTTCAGAGCAGCTTTATTTGTAATAGTCAGAACCTGGAAACAGATTTACCTCAATGGAGGAATAGATACAGAAATTGTGATACTTTTACACATGGAATACTACTTAGCAAAAAACAAGGAAATCTTGAAATTTACAGGCAATTGGTGGAATCTAGAAAAGATCATACTGAGTGAGGTATCCCAGAAGCAGAAAGACACACATGGTATATACTCACTTATAAGTGGATACTAGACTTATAAGATAGGATAAACATACTAAAATCTGTACACCTAAAGAAGATAAACAAGAGGACCCAGGGTAAAATGATCAATCTTCACTTAGAAAGACAAATGGGATGGACATTGGAAGTAAGAGAAAACAAGTAACAGGACAGGAGCCTACCACAGAGGGCCTCTGAAAGACTACCTAGCAGTGTATCAGCAGATGCTGAGACTCATAACCAAACCTTGGGCAGAGTGCAGGGAATCTTATGAAAGAAGGGGGAGTTAGTATGACCTGGAGAGGACAGGAGCTCCACAAGTTCCAAAATATCTGGGCACAGGGGCCTTTTCTGAGACTGTTTCTCCAACCAAGGACCTTGCATGGATATAACCTTGAACCCCTGCTCAGATGTAGCCCATGGTATCCAAGTGGGTACTAGTATCCTAGTAAGGGGAACAGGGACTGTCTCTGACATGAATTCAATGGCTGGTTCTTTGACCTCCCCCTTACCCAAGGGAGTAGCAGCCTTGTTAGGCCACAGAAGAGGACATTGCAGCCAGTCCTGAAGAGACCTGATAAGCTAGGGTCAAATGGAAGAGGAGGACCTCTCCTATCAGTAGACTTAGAGAGGGGCAGGAAGGAGATGAGGGGGGGAGGATGGGATTGGGAGGGAATGAGGGAGGAGTCTACAGTTGGGATACAAAGTAAATAAACGGTAACTAATATTAAAAAAAATTCTTAAGCTGTACTTCACTATAAATAGAGGAAACAAAATAAAATAATAAAATAAAACCTGCAGTTCTGAGTACCTACTCTAAGCCGGTGACTGTCTGGTGGCTTCACAGACATTGCTGTTGTACATTGTTACCTTTAATTTTTGTATCTACATTTGTGCTCTGCCTCAATGTATATCTATGTAAGGATGTCAGATCCCCTGGAACTGAAATTATAGATAGTTATAAAGTGTGATGTGGGTGCTAGGATTCGAATCCGGGTTCTTTGAAAGAGCAGTCAGTGCTCTTACCACTAAGCCATCTCTCCTTTATCTCCCCTATCCTTAATTTTTATGTCCACCACAAGGAAAGCAAAACTGGGAGCAAGCAAAGGCAAGCACACAGCCATGAACAGTTGCCTGGCAGGCACACCAGTGCCTTCCCAAGGTCTTAAAACCTTACCCCCGAGTCCTCCACCTGCCCTGGAGAGGAGAGATGAGCTTTCAGGAATAAATTGCTACTGAAGTCATGGAATAAGTTAGCAGTAAAACCAATTTCTTTGTCTGGAACGGTTTCCTAATGGTCTTTTCCAGTTCTATAAGGGGGGTGATAGTGACACACTGAGGGCAAGGACATTTGCACTCTGCAGAGGCCGCTTCCCAGCGTCCTCTGTGCTGACCTCTGGGGCCTCCAGCCCTTTAGAGTGTTTTTCATGCAGCACAGCCAGGCTTCTGTGCCATTCCAAACCTGCCACTCTCTCCCAGTAGATTCCCTACTGGGCAACAGTCGCCTCAGACAGGACAGCTGAAGCGATGGGGAGGAATGTTACTCAGTTTGTCAGTTTATCGCCTGCGCTGGGGCACTACACCAAGCAGGACCATAGCACTCATCTCGTACACACAACCAGTATTCTTTCACTCGTGATCTCCCGTGTCTATTGCTCAAGCCCTGCCCAAGACTCGTCCGGTCCACTGCCCTGGCTGGAGCCGGCTGTTGCAGGGTGATGCCCATTGCGAGGCATTAGGAAGATAGAGATCAGGAAAACAGGATGCTTAGACGTGGGGTCTGTAGGGACGGTTAGTGTTGGGTAGTGTCATGGGGTAGGTCCCCACAATGAAATTCGAGTGGCTTTAGACACACATGCTTCTTGTGGGGCACTGTACCGCCTTTGGGATCTGGCAACAAGAGTGCCATCATCAGGCAAGGCCCACAGATAACTGAGCCACAGTAAATCTAATAAAATACCCTGTCTTAAGGACTTCGTCATAGTCACAAAATAGTAATGAAATACTAAAACATAGCCGTTCCACCTTTCTTGCCATTTTCTCTGTTTGCTTGTGGCTTTTCTTACCATGAGTCATGGCAGAGGGTAAGCGAGACCACAGCCATACGGGTCTGCACATTGGAAGAACACCCTGGTCCGTTTAAATGCCTTGACCCAGGAGAAGGATGGAACAGAGGAAGCTTTTCTGAACAAGGGATGCCTGAACCCAACAAGAGAGGTATATTACCAGTTAGAGATGGAGGAGGGAAGCAGAGCCTCCAGACAGAGGTGGGGAGAGAGGTGCAGGGCACCACACACTTGGCAGAAGTAAAGGCCAATGTGTGGAATGACTGTCCCAGCCTTGCTGGGGCTTGAGACTGCTCAGGGGATTACGCAATATGTACGACAAGGAAAGGTGCTGGGATGCTTCCGGAGAGGGTGAAGGAGCAACAAAACTGATTATGCTTTGTTTATCTTGACATTGCCGGAAACAAGATCTAAGGAAGGGATTTTTTTCCAATTGTTAAACATTTGGTATAAGAATTCAAATATCTTAAATTATACCATATTTAATGATTAGTTTCTAAAAAACAATTTTCTCATTGGTAATATCCTAGAAGATACATTATTTAGACCACTGTAATTTCTGGAATATGAACATAAAAGGACAATTCTTTGACAACCTCCCCTAGATGGGAGAGTAGCCTTGCCAGGCCACAGAGGAGGACATTGCATCCAGTTTGGATGAGACCTAATAAGCTAGGATTAGATGAAAGGGGAGGAGGACCGAGAGCACATGAACACCAGTGGACCAACACTGTGCATCATTCCGTGAAATTCTGAGACATTTCAAGTCTTCTCGGGAGATAATGATCGAACAGAGCCCTCAACGCCCTTAACACCATCACAGTGCTGTGGCTATTCCCCCCTCTCCTGCCTAGCGCTCTCTACTCCCTCAGCCTTGGTCCTGGTTTCATGTTCCTCATCTTCAAAACCTAGATAGGTTTGTGTGTGATAATAAATAGAATGAAATCCCTGAGACTTAAAAATAGTAAAGAATCAAATATGTGGCAATAAGTTGGAAAGACAGGGCTGAAACTAAAAACATAAAATGTTAACAAGTTACCATTCTAAACACAGGAGTAAAACATCGCCTGTACACTATTGATCAAAGGAGCCTGGCTTGAAAATTGTATCAAAAAGATCCTTTTACAGGGATCTGTATTTAAGAAGTAAAGCTGCTCAACATTTTCTGGACTTGTGCATATTCTGATATGAAATTCTTACCAGGTTTTTTAATAAATTAATAAATTAGCATATATAAAATATTCATAACAACAATTTATCTTGAATACAAAATTACTAACAATTTAAACATCCATCACTAAAGAAAAGGTTAGGTATGGTACATTCACACAACTGAGTATTATGAAGGCCCTAAATGTTTTTTTAAGTCATTTTGTATTTAGTAGCTAGAAAGAACTTCAGCAATGACAAATATCGTCCAGTTGTACATTGCTTACACAGGACCCTAAATTAAGCTCTGTGTGTGTGTGTGTGTGTGTGTGTGTGTGTGTGTGTGTGTGTGCATGTGTTTAAAATATGAAGCCTTTACCTAAGTGATATTTTTTGTTTATCCCTTTTCTAAAGTTTCAGCTATATTCTATTTATGGTAAGACACTATTTTTCAAAATTGTATGACTTTCAGGTATGATATAAATCAATCATACAATGTAAGTGCTATAACTATAAACTTGGTAGGAGAATAATGTTTTATAATTTCATTAATAGTTAAGATAATTACATTGCTTAGGACTTGGCACATATACTTCATCACTTACACTACTGATCGGACCTTATTTAGACCTTTCCTTTCAACCTGGGTTCCAAGCACTGAATGTGATGTCAATAACCAAGGCTTCTCAGAAACATGTTCCCAGGAGAGGGAGGCACCAAGAAAATAACTGATTAATGTGGGCAATCTGAGGGTAGTGTGGGAGTTGTTGTCAATGACAAGGGTTCATGTAAGGAAGAAAGATCTAGGTTGTTCTATGTGGCTTTGGAAGTTCCAGGAGTTAAAAACATAAAGATCTCTTTTTATTATTTTTTTATTTCTTACAATTTATTTACTTTGTATCCTAGCTGTAGCCTCCTCCATGTCCTCCCAGTCACACCCACCCTCCCTCTTCTCCTTCTATGCCCTTTCCCTAGTCCACTGATAAGGGAGGACCTCCTCCCCTTCCATCTGACCCTAGGCAATCAAGTGGCATCATCTTCCTTTGTGGCTTGGCAAGGCTGCACCTCCTCTCCCGCTCAATTTCCAAGTGGGTTCCTAAGTGGGTTCCTAGTAAGGGGGACAGGGGCTGTCTCTGACATGAACTCAGTGGCGGGCTCTTTGACCAGCTCTCCCAGGGGGGTTCAGGAAACATAAAGATCTTAACTTACAACAAAAAGAATATGGAAAGGAAGAAAGTTTTAGGGGGAAGAAGGGAGAAAAAGAAGCTTCTGAAAATTCAAAGTGTTTGAAATTTGAATAGGATAAGAGGCACATCAGCACTCTGCTGAAACTGAGCAAGATGAACATTTAAGCCCATCTATCAGAAACAGTACAGAGCAGCTTTTCTCTGGGATAATCCCTGCTATGCTTTCCCACTCGAGTGTTAGGAAAATTCACTCACCGTCTAGCTTCCTCCAACAGACAGCTCACAAAGCAGACGACAGGAGATAAATCAAATGGTTGGGTTCATCACCCATAGAAATAAGGATAACTTAATTCCCTTGAGTGCTATGTGACTGAGTCAGAGCACTTACATTTCAGCACTTTTTTCTGTTTATATTGGAGAAAGTGTTATGAAAATGTTAAGTGCGTGAGAGGTGTGTGTCTCTTGGGGTTGGAATCACTGCCTGCTTCCACATGGCAGTGTAAAAAGCTTTTTGCCTGGGTTCCAGACTGGACATGTAAACAACCGTATGGCCCTTCAACTGAGAAGTCTCATGCCTGCAATCCTTTCATAGGAGGGTTTTCCACACATGAGAAGTTATCTCACTATATGGGTCTATTTTATCTGTTAAAATGAGTGTAGTATTCGCCTTGGTCAAATGTAAACATAAATAATGCCAGCAAATCACATGATTTATCTTAAATATGTGTAAGCTACACTGAAGTGTATTTAGTTAGCATAACACTACAAAATTGGAAGTAACATAAACGAAGGCCCATTTCTCCACAGGAGTCACACTTCAGACCTATTGTTGTTTCATCTGAATGTACGGGCTTTTCTCTACCAGCACCCCATGACAGTCACACTTTTCAGCATTCCTGAGAAAAATCAGGTTGGTCCTGAGGAAAAGTTCACCAGGCCCTGGTGTTTTTCTGAACAGAGTTAGGACACATTCAGAGGATCCAGGTCCCAGCAGACAGAAGCATCTTCATACGCTCAGTGAAGAAGACAGACCACAGTCATTTGAAAGGTGACAAAGAAAGTATCAGGGCTGGAAACATAGCTAGATGGCAGAATGTTTTCCTAGCATGAGTGATGCTGTGGGCTCAGTCTTCAGTAAAGTGAGACCTAGAGCTGGACATCTGAAGATCGCCTTATTAAAGAAAAGGAAGTTCTTCAGTCATGATATGCAAGACCACAGCTCAGACTCTCATGTGGAAGCAGCATGATGCTGGTGTCTCCTCAAGGACTTTGTGTTTACCAAGCATATGGCTTACCAGACTCCGTGAAAGTCTCTACATGTTTGCAGATTCATGGAGTCCCCACAATAACTCCATCCAGTGGAAACTACTACTGTCCCATTTTGCAAGTAAGGTGGAAGGTATTTCAGTAATTTTTCTCAAGGCCATGATTTCAACTCAAGTCTTCATAACACCAAATTCTATGACTATCACAGAAACTGAACTGGTCACAGACTAAATGATCTCTGTTTCAGAGTTGGCTAGACTTGGTGGTTTTACTATTAGATGGCTACAAACTTGCCTTATTGTTTTCTGTCAGAATCCTCAAGATAATCTAGCTCCCTGAATGCTGCCCTACATAAGTCATATCAACTATTTACCAGATTGATACAGTTTCAAACATAAATGAGATGCTCCTGAGCATGGGGTGCTATGCCTGCTTCCTGGGTAGCTGGATAAGAACCAGCCAAGCATCACATCTGTCCTGAAGATGTGTACTGAAGCTTCCTAAGGATGATAAGACATATAAAAGCAACTAAGCAAAGTCGAAACAATTACAGAAAACCACAACCAATCAAACTGCAGAGTTGTTCGGCCAGTCCTAGCAAGTACATCTACATAAGACCTCTGCAGCTAAGACTCGGGGATCACTGCAGAAGAGGGCAGAAAGATGTAAGAGTCAGAGGATGAGTGAGTTTGCTCGAAGATTATGTCTCCTCGAAAGATCAGAAGCTGCAACCATGGATTCTTGCTGACATGATTGCTCAAACATGAGCTAACCAAGGATAATGCCATTAAACATGCTAACATGGAAGGAAGAAAACTCATGGGATCTCAACCCTAGATAAAGAACTACATGCAACTAAAGAATATTGGGAGTGGTAAAAACAGTCTTCCCCAGAGAAGAGGCCAGTAACAAATGGTCAGCCCTGAAAACACAGAAAAACAAGTAACATTATACAGGCAAAGCAAGTTGTATTTATGTACTTAGGCGTACACACAAACAAACACACACACACACATTTACATAACCACAATTTTTAAAAAGGAGGCTTTGAATTTTAAATAGAGAAAGGAGGTGGCTATATAGAAAAATTTGGAAGGCGGAAAAGAAAATGGGAAATTATATAATTATATTACAATCTCAAAAATAAAAAATACATTTAAAAAATAACCAAATAAAAACAAAAAGATATAAAGATACCAAAAGAGACGTGGAGTTTGGGGGGGAGGGAGAGAGCAAAGCTGTCTTCAAATCCAAAAATTAAAAAAATGGAAAAAATAAAACAAAACAAAATTAATAACAGACAAGAAAAATGGCATGACCAAAAAAAACATTTAAAAATTAAACATTCTGGATAAACAAAACGTACATTAAAAAGGCATGATAAATATATTCGTGAAGGTATGTTTGGGTCATTGCTATCTCTTCCTGTTGTTCAATAACATTAATGATATGAAAAGTGCTGTTTCCTGGTTCTTTGACCTCCCCCTACCCCCGAGGGAGGAGCAGCCTTGCCAGGCCACAGAGGAGGACAATGCAGCCAGTCCTGAAGATACCTGATAAACCAGGGTCATATGGAAAAGGAGGAGGTCCTCCCCTATCATTGAACTTGGAGAGGGGCAGGGAGGAGACGAGGGAGGGAGGGTGAGATTGGGAGGGAATGAGAGAGGGGACTACAGTTGGGACACAAAGTTAATAAACTGTAACTAATATTAAAAAATAAAAATTTAATTTAAAAAAGTGTCATTTCTATCATTATACATATATTTTAAGGGTTCCTAATAAAACCACAGTGAATAAAGAAAAAAGAAAACTTAAATAAAGCACTCAGACTTTAGAAAAGGAAGGAATTTGGAATTTGAGCATTGTTCTCTGGACTGTGACTAAAGAATTAAACACTGACCTGCTACAGAGGGCCTCTGAAAGCCAGAAGAAAACAGGAAACAAC
>NW_026591995.1:0-2305 GCF_907164565.1 Psammomys obesus | reverse complement strand
TATTTGATCCTAGCCTATCAGGTCTCATCAGGACTGACTGGATCTTCTTTCTCTGTGGTCTAGTTAGGGGTGGGTGATTAAAGAGCCTGCCAATGAGTCTATGTCAGAGACAGCACTTTCTCCCCTTACTAGGGAAGCCACATTGAAATGAGCTGCCCATGGGTTACGTCTGAGTAGGGGTCTAAGTCCTCTCCATGCATGGTCCTTGGTTGATTCTTCAGTCTCTGCAGGTCCAGATTTTTTGGCTGTTGATCTCCTTGTGGAGCTCCTATCCCCTCCAGGTCTTCTATCTCTTTTTTTCTTCCATTGGATTTCCTGAACTCTGCCCAAAGTTTGTTCTTGTTTCTTATAATAGTTGTTTGCTTGGACATTTTTTTTCTTCCTTCTGTGTTTGTCTCACAGCTAAGCTCAGATAGGTATAAGGATACTTTACATTTAAGGGTATTTATATACTTCCTGATTGAGTAACTTCTTACTTCTTACATAATATTCACACAAGAAACAAAATAGAATTACCTGGGAACTTTGAAGAACATTTAATGGACTCCTTTGTTAAATTAAATCTAGTTCACAATTTCCTTGTTTTTAATTTGTGAGTAGTATTCCATTGTGTAGATGTACCACAATTCCTGTATCCATTCCTCCATTGAGGGACATCTGGGTTGTTTCCAGGTTCTGGCTATTTTACGAATAATGCTGCTACGAACATGGTTGAGCAAATGTTCTTGTTGTACACTTGAGTATCTTTTGGATATATGCTAAGGAGTGGTATAGCTGGATCTTTGAGGAATCACTATTCCTAATTGTCTGAAAAAGACAATTTCCAGAGTGGTTGCATAAGTTTACATTCCAACCAGCAGTGGAGGAAGGTTCACAATTCTCCACAACATCTCCAGCATGTTTTGTCACTTGAGTTTTTGATCTTAGCCATTCAGATGGCTGTAAGGTGAAATCTCAGGTTGACCTCTCTCTCTCTCTCTCCCTCTCCCCGAGGGAGGAGCAGCCTTGTGGCCACAGAGGAGGACATTGTAGCCAGGCCTGATGAGATCTGATAAGCTAGGGTCAGATGAAAGGGGAGGAGGACCACCCCTATCAGTGGACTTAGAGAGGGGCAGGGAGGAGATGATATATACAGTGTGTGTCTTTCTGCTTCTGGGATACCTCACTCAGGATGATCTTTTCTAGATTGCACCATTTACCTTTCTTAGAAGCTTGCCACAATCACTGGAAACCTCCGCTTGGAGCCAACCAACAGCCCTAGTCTCTGCTTGCTATAAAGGGTGTAAGTCCCTGCTTGCCAGTATCAGCCCCCACTAGCAGCACTTTCCTCCTCCCAGCTTTCATGGTGGCTGGAAGGACCCATCGGGAAGCTATCAGCAATGGTCCCTGCCAGCAATTTAATTCTAGCCCCTCATTTCGCTACCAGATCTGGCCCTGGAAAATTACCCTCAGAGAAAAATCTTCTGGGTCATCAGCCATGCAACTGCCGGGGATCTACTCCCTGACTCAGTTTTCCTCCGTTGAAATGTCAAAGCTGGTCCTCAAAAGCTATGTATTCATGTTGTTTAAAGTAATGTTTAATATTTATAAAATGACTGTAAGAGTACATAATGTTCTACAAGTTTTATTAATATTAAATGATCTTAACACTATCGAGATATGTTTCCATGGTTATCTGTTTTGTATTCTCCAAAGCAGCTACTTAAAAATTTCCAGCACTCTATTTTCTATTGTTAAGCAGGATCTCACTATCTAGCTCTGGCTGGCCTGGACTTTATACAGAGAGCAGTTTGGGTCAGACACACAACTCAACTCAATGAGTGCTTAGATTACAGGCCTGAACCTAGATAACCTTTCTTGTCTTTAAACTTGAGAACATTGCCGATGACAGCTCAGTCTCCAAGTGGGTTCCCTAGTAATGGAAAGAGGGACTGTCTCTGACATAAGCTCAGTGGCTGGCTCTTTGATTGATCACCTCCCCGTGAGGGTGAAGCTGCCTTATCAGGCCACAGAGGAAGATCATGCAGCCAGTCCTGATGATGAGACCTGATAGGCTACGGTGCTTCTTCTTCTTCTTTTTTTTTTTTTCTTGCATGTCTTTAAAAATTAAATTAAAATAAAAAAAAACTGGTAGAGAAACAGAATTTTAAACATTTTTAGGATACTAGATGATGTTCAAAGACTAATAAAAAAATGGTATAATGTTTAAATTGAGGGAAAGATATATTTTTGTTAAGAAACTTGGCTATTTCTTTCTCAAATTTAATTATTTATATTACCCTAACCTCTTCAATGTGTTTCAATA
>NW_026591994.1:0-6809 GCF_907164565.1 Psammomys obesus | reverse complement strand
CTTTCTTTCTTTCTTTCTTTCTTTCTTTCTTTCTTTCTTTCTTTCTTCTTTCTATTTATTCACTTTGTATCCAGGCAGTAACCCTCCATCTCCTCCCAGTCCCACCCACCTTCCCTCTTCTCCCTCTATGACCCTTTCCTAGTCCACTGATAAGTAGGAACTCCTCCCTTTGTATCTGACCCTAGCCTATCAAGTCTCAACAGGGCTGGCTAAATTGTCTTCCTCTGTGGCCTGGCAAGGCTACACAACACAGGGACAGGTGGGCAAAGGCAAAGAGCCAGTCACTGAGGTTATGTCAGAGTCAGTACCCCCCTTTCTAGGGAACCTACTTGGAAACTGAGCAGGAGTCTAGGTCTTCTCCATGCATAGTCCTTGGTTGGTGTATCCACCTCTGCACACACACCCCGAGCAAAAGATTTTTGCCTCTGTTGATCTCCTTGTGGAGTTCCGGTCCCCTCCAGGTCTTTCTATCTCCCTCTTCTTCCATAAGGATTCTGGCACTCTGCCCAAAGGTTGGCTATGAGTCTCAGCATAGATACCCTGATGGGTAGAGTCTTTCAGAGGCCCCTGTGGACAGCTCCTGTCCTGTTCCTTGTCCTCTATCTCAGAGGTCTATCCTGTTTGCCCTTCTGAAAGAAAATTAAGCCTCTTCCATAGGGTCCTCTTTGTTGGGTAACTTCTTTAGGACTATACATTTTAGTATGTTTATCCTATATTATATGTCTAATATCTACTTATAAGTGAGTATATACCATATATGTCTTTCTGCTTCTGGGTAACATCACTGAGAAAGATCTTTTCTAGTGCCATCCACTTGCCTGTAAATTCCATGGTTTCCTTGTTTTTAATTTATGAGTAGTATTCCACTGTGTAAATGTACCACAATGTCTGCATCCATTCCTCAGTTGAGGGACATCTAGGTTGTTTTCAGCTTCTGGCTATTATTAATAATGCTGCTGTGAACATAGTTGAGCAAATGTCTTTGTTGTATAGTTTAGCATCTTTCACATATATGACTAGTAGCGGTATAGCTGGATCTTGAGGTATTTTCTGAGAAATTGAAAGATTGATTTCCAAATTTGTCTTACAAGGTTATATTCCCACCAACAATGGAGGAGGGTCCCCCTTTCTTCACAATCTCCCCAGCAAGTGTCATCCCTTGCTTGAGATTTTGATCTTAGCTATTCTGATGGGTGTGAGGTGGAATCTCTGTCATTTTGATTTTCATTTCCTGAATGACTAAGGACATTGTGCTTTTCTTTAAGTGTTTCTCTGCCATTTGATATTCCTCTGTTGAGAATTCTCTGATTAGTTCTCTACCCCATTTTGAAATTGGATTATTTGTTTTGCTGGTGTTTAACTTCTTTAGGTTTTATATATTCTTGATATTAGCCCTCTGTCAGATGTACGGTTGGTGAAGATCTTTTCCCAGTCTGTAGGCTGTCGTTTTATTCTGATGACTGTGTCCCTTGCTTTACAGAAGCCTTTCAGATTCATGAGGTCCCATTTATTGATTGTTTGTGGAGAGCCCTGGGACGCAGCTACAGAAAAGCCAGCCTGAGAGACAGTCCGGATGCTCCAGGTAACCTCCAGCACCTGGATGCAAATGGTTTCTGCTAAAGCAACACACCTGTAGCCAAGCTTGACAAGCAGAGTTGGATCACCAGGACTCACACTGAGGTGTGGAGAGCTGCTTGTTAGGCTGCTTTGTTATGTTTTCACCTGGGGAAGTAGTTTTCAGGCATTTCCACATCTTTTTCGTTTTGTATTGATGTGACATGCTTGTTTTGCCTATAAATAATGAACCCTGAAATAAACCCATGCTGCTTCAGTCAGGCTGACAACCCTCTCAGGCTGATCCTGTGTATAGTGTGATTTGTCTTCACTCCCCACTCAGGTACTGTTCAACTCTGCTGGCGGGCTCCAGCAATTGTTGATCTGAGAGCCTGAGCTGTTGGCATTCTGTTCAAGAAGTTGTCTCCTGTGCCAATGAGGTCAAGGCTCTTTCCCACTTTTTCTTCTGACAGATTTAGTGTGTCTGTTTTTATGTTGAGGTCTTTGATCCACTGGGACTTTACTTTTGTGCAGGTGATAAATATGGGTCTATTTGAAATTTTATACATGTAGACTTCCTTGTATGGTTTTGGCTACTTTATAAAAAATTTAGTTTCCGTAGGTGTGTGGGTTTATTTCTCAGTCTTTGATTTGATTCCATTGATCCACCAATCTGTTTCTATGCCAGTACCATGCTGTTTTTGTAACTGTTGCTTTATCGTGCAGCTTGAGATCAAGTATAGATTGAGATACTTCCAGATCTTTTATTGTACAGGATTGTTTTAGCTCTTCTGGGATTTTTGTTTCTCCATGCTGTCCTAACCAAGCAAGTGAAAGAGCTATGTGAAAAAAAACTTCAAGTCTCTGAAGAAAGAATTTGAAGAAGAAATCAGAAGAAGGACTATCTGTTTCTAAGGCAGTATTTTTTTTCTGTATTTATTTAGGCTTACTTATTCATTCATTCATTTAGTAAAGTTTATTCACTTTTGATCCAGGCTGGGCTGTAGCCTGCTCCCTCTCCTGCCAGTCCCACCCTTCCTCTTTCTTTTCTCCATATGCACTTTTCCTAGTCCCCTGGTAGGGGAGGACCACCTCCCCTTCTCATGCTGAAGGGGATGATGTAAAAGGGGAATCCTCCTCCATTGCTGTTGCGAGTGTAACCTTGTACAAACACTTTGGAAATCAATCTGGCACTTTCTCAGAAAATTAGAAATAGCACTACCTCAAGATCCAGCTATGCCACTCCTGGGCATACAAGCAAATGATGGTCAATCATTCAATAAGGTTGTTTTGTTTGTTTGTTATGTTTTAAATAAGAAAAACCATAACCAGGTAACAACCAGGTAGGAAGCTGGGGTCCTAGGCATGATGCATCATTACATAATTATTTTGTATAACATTTAAATGTATGATAAAATGTTTATCGTTTTATGAAAAATATAATCAAAGTCACAGTTGGATACAATTTTTACTTAAATTGGCAAAGATTTCAAGTATTTCATTTTTTATCAAGTTGGCTGTATAATATCATCTGTACCAGCCTTGGAAAGCAGTTTTGGATTATATGCCCCCTGCAAATGTCACAGAAACAAATATTCCATCTGACACGTTCCCACAGGTTCATGCTGAGGTGGGTGAACAAAGGTCTTCACTGCAATGTTATTTACATAAGCACAGAATAAGACACATCAAATGCTCTTTATTATTCATTACATATTTGTAATGTAATGTAATTATCTTAAAATAATCAAATTTACAGATGAAAAATAAAATTGTCTTTTTAAAATGTATTTATTTCTTATTAATTACAGTTGATTAACTTTGTATCCCAGCTGTAGCCCCCTCCCTCATTCCCTCCCAATATGAAGCTCTCTCCCTCATCTCCTCCTTTGCCCCTCCCAAAGTCCACTGATAGGGGAGGACCTCCTCCCCTTCCATCTGACCCTAGCCTACCAGGTCTTATCCAGACTGGCTGCATTGTCTTCCTCTGTGGCCTGGTAGGGCTGCTCCTCCCTGAGAAGGAGGTGATCAAAGAGCTAGCCACTGAGTTCATGTCAGAGATAGATTTGATTAAGAGAGCAAAGAAGAGTATTATGAGGGATTTGGAAGTGAGAAATAGAAGTAAAAATTATGTAATTATACTGCAATATCAAAAAATTTAAATAAAAAATGTTTGCATGTTTGATAAACATGTTTACAGTTTATCAAATCATGGCCAGTCTAGTCTGATACCAATATCAAGGCCATCCAATTCTACATGTAATATTGATTAAAAAATAATAAATAAAAATAAAACTTTTCAATGTTTGAGTAATATTTGACATGATATCTATGTCTCCCTGGAATATTAGAGGATTTAAGATTCTACAATAATAAAAATTTAGAATACTTTGGAATACACAGGGAAAGAAATGTATTCAGTCAAATAGTTTACAAAGAGTAAGGAAAAATCAAGAGCCAACTTTGACATCCTGTGTGCATCTGAATTGTGTTTACTTGGATAATAAATCCATGGTTAACAACAACAGAATGATGTTCTATCTTTTATTTTTACTTTATTATTATTTATTACAATTTATTCACTTTGTGTCCCAGCTGTAGCCCCCTCCCTCATCTTGTCCTTGTCCCATCCTCTTCCCCTCATCTCCCCCTATGCCCCTCTCCTATTCCACTGATACTGGAGGTCCTCCTCTTCTATTTGACCCTAGCTTATCAGGTCTCATCAGGACTGACTGAATCCTCTTTCTCTGTGGTCTAGTTAGGCTACCTTGCCAGGGGTAGGTGGTTAAAGAGCCTGCCAATGAGTCTATGTCAGAGACAGCCCTTTCTCCCCTTACCAGGGAACCCACATTGAGACGAGCTGCCCATGGGTTACATCTAAGCATGGGTCTAAGTCCTCTCCATGCATGGTCCTTGGTTGATTCTTCAGTCTCTGCAGGTCCAGATTTTTTGGCTGTTGATCTTCTTGTGGAGCTCCTGTCTCCTCCAGGTCTATCTCTTTTTTTCTTCCATTGGAATCCCTGAACTCTGCCCAGAGTTTGTTCTTGTTTCTTACAATAGTTGTTTGCTTGGACATTTTTTTTCCTTTCCAAGCTGTGTTTGTCTCACAGCTAAGCTCAGATAGGTATGAGGATACTTTACATTTAAGGGTAGTTATATACTTCCTGGTTGAGTAATTTCTTACTTCTTACATAATATTCATACAAGAAACAAAATAGAATTACCTGGGGACTTTGAAGAACATTTAATAGACTCCTTTGTTAAATTAAATCTAGTTCACAATTTCCTTGTTTTTAATTTGTGAGTAGTATTCCATTGTGTAGATGTATCACAATTCCTGGATCCATTCCTCCATTGAGGGACATCTGGGTTGTTTCCAGGTTCTGGCTATTTTACGAATAATGCTGCTACGAACATGGTTGAGCAAATGTCCTTGTTGTACACTTGAGTATCTTTTGGATATATGCTAAGGAGTAGTATAGCTGGATCTTGAGGAATCACTATTCCTAATTGTCTGAGAAAGCACCAGATTGATTTCCAGATTGGTTGCATAAGTTTACATTCCCACCAGCAGTGGAGGAGGGTTCCCAATTCTCCACAACTTCTCCAGCATGTGTTTCACTTGAGTTTTTGATCTTAGATATTCAGATGGGTGTAAGGTGAAATCTCAGGTTGACCTCTCCCTCTCCCCGAAAGAGGAGCAACCTTGAGGCCACAGAGGAGGACATTGCAGCCAGTCCTGATGAGATCTAATAAGCTAGGGTCAGATGGAAGGGGAGGAGGACCTCCCCTATCAGTGGACTTAGAGAGGGACAGGGAGGAGATGATATATACTTATACCGTGTGTGTCTTTCTGCTTCTGGTATACCTCACTCAGGATGATCTTTTCTAGATTGCACCATTTACCTTTTTTAGAAGCTTGCCACAATCACTGGAAACCTCCACTGGAGCCAACCAACAGCCCTAGTCTCTGCTTGCCAGTATCAGCCCCCACTAGCAGCCCTTCCCTCCTCCCAGCTTTCACGGTGGCTGGAAGGCCCCATCAGGAAGATATCAGCAATGGTCCCTGCCAGCAATTTAATTCTAGCCCCTCATTTCTCCACCAGATCTGGCCCTGGAAAATTACCCTTAGAAAAAATCTTCTGGGTCATCAGCCATACAACTGCCAGGGATCTACTCCCTGACTCAGTTTTCCTCCATTGAAATGTCAAAGCTGGTCCTCAAAAGCTATGTATTCACGTTGTTTAAAATAGTGTTTAATGTTTATAAAATGACTGTAAGAGTACATAATGTTCTACAAGTAAGTTTTATTAATAGTAAATGATCTTAACACTATGGAGATATGTTTCCATGGTTTTCTGTTTTGTATTCTCCAAAGCAGCTACTTAAAAATTTCCAGCACTCTATTTTCTATTGTTAAGCAGGATCTCACTATCTAGCTCTGGCTGGCCTGGACTTTATACAGAGAGCAGTTTGGGTCAGACACACAGCTCCGCTCAATGAGTGCTTAGATTACAGGCCTGAACCTAGATAACATTTCTTGTCTTTAAACTTGAGAACATTGCTTCCTTTTTAATTTTTTTAAAAAAATATTTTTTTTTATAAATTACAATTTATTCACTTTGTATCCCAGCTGTAGCCCCTTCCCTTATCCCCTCCCAATCCCATCCTCCCTCACTCATTTCCTCCCATCTCCTTCCCCAAGTCCTCTGGTAGGAGAGGTTCTCTATCCTGTCCAGCTGACCATAAATCTGGGCCTTCTGTCAGATATAGGGTTTTCTGAGACTGATACTTCAACCAAGGACCATGCATGGAGATAACCTAGAACCCCTGCACAGATGTAGCCCATGGCAGCTCAGTCTCCAAGTGGGTTCCCTAGTAATGGGAAGAGGGACTGCCTCTGATACAATCTGATTGGCCTGCTCTTTCATTGATCACCTCCCCCTGAGGGTGAAGCTGCCTTACCAAGCCACAGTAGATGACAATGCAGCCACTCCTGATGATAAGACCTGATAGGCTAGGGTGCTTCTTCTATTTTTTTTTTTTTGCACGTCTTTTAAAAATTAAATTAAAATTAAAAAAAAAACTGGTAGAGAAACAGAATTTTAAACATTTTTAGGATACTGGATGATGTTCAAGACTAATAAAAATAGTATAATGTTTAAATTGAGGGAAAGTTTTTGTTAAAAACTTGGCCATTTCTTTCTTAAATTTAATTATTTATATTACCCTAACCTCTTCAATGTGTTTCAATA
>NW_026591993.1:0-5991 GCF_907164565.1 Psammomys obesus | reverse complement strand
TAACCAGAGGAAAGAAGATGCCCTACGTTGAACACACACACTGCACTCTAGCAAGGGGAGACACTCCACAAACAGAGCCTACTGAAGCTACAGAATACTATTAAGACCAATAGATGAGAGTTGTAATTGTGAAAGAAGAAAACAAAACCATTCTGCTGAACACTGTCATTTTTTAAAATTTGTGCATCATTTATGAACTACTTTCTGCTCCATTAAATGCTTCTCAATTTTTTTTAGTAATATCTTTAATGGTTGGAGACTTTTTTTTCTTTTTTTATTGCTCAGGCTCAAATATCAGCAATCAATAAATGGGACCTCGTAAAACTGAAAAACTTCTGTAAAGCAAAGACATGTTCAACAGAACAAAACCACAGCCTACAGACTGGAAAAAGATCTTCACAAACCCTACTCCCAAATATCCAGAATATATAAAGAACTCACGAAGTTAAACACCAATAAAGCAAGTAATCAAATTAAAAAATGGGGTACAGAGCTAGTCAGAGAATTCTCTGTAGAGGAATATTGAATGGCAGAGAAACACTCAAAGAAATGCCCAACATCCTTAGTCATCTGAGAAATGAAATCAAAATGACCCTGATATTCTACCTCACACACACCAGAGTGGCTAAGATAAAAACTCAAGGGACAACACATGCTAGAGAGGATGTAGAGAAAGGGAAACACTCCTCCATTGTTGGTAGGAATGTAAACTTGTATAACCAATTTAGAAATCACTCTGGTGCTTTCTCAGAAAACTGTGAATAGTGCTACCTCAGGACCCAGCTATAATACTCCTGGGTATAGATCTGAAAGATGTTCAACCATACAACAGGGACATTTGTTTAACTATGTTTATAGAAGCTTTATTCATAATCACCAGAATCTGGAAACAACCTAGATGTCCCTCAACTGAGGAATGAATACAGAAATTGTGTATTTTCCATTACAATGGAATTGTGTAAATTCTCTTTACACAATGGAATACTACTCAGCAATTAAAAACAAGGAAATCATGAATTTTTCAGGCAAATGGAATGAACTAATAGACAAACTTTGGTCAGAGTGCAGAGAAACTTATTGAAGAAGAGGGAGATAGAAAGACCCAGAAGGTACAGGAGCTCCACAAGGAAATCAACAGAGGCAAGAAATCTGGGCCCAGGAGACCTGCAGAGACCAAGGACCATGCATGTAGAGGACCTAGACACCCTGCTCAGATGTAACCCATGGGCAGCTCAGTCTCAATGTGGTTCCCTAGTAAGGGGAGCAGGGGCTGTCTTTGACATAGACTCAGTGGCCAGCTCTTTGACTACCTGTCCCTAGCTAGGTGGCCTAACTAGACCACAGAGAAAGAGTATCTAGTCAGTCCTGATGAGACCTGGTAGGCTAGGGTCAAATAGTAGGGGAGGAGGGCCTACCTTATCAGTGGACTAGGAGAGAGTTACTGGGTTGAGAAGAGGAAGGGAGGGTAGGAAGAGGAGGAGATGAGGGAGGGGCTACATCTGGGATACAAAGTGAATAAGTTGTATTAAATGTTAATAATAAAAAATTAAAACTACTTAATCCACAAAAAAATATGAGATAATCCAAATAAAAGTTCAGCTCAGGAAAACACAAAAAAATAAACTTTCTTGATGATATGTGAAATCCACACTTACTGGTTTGCTTAGAGATAAGTATTTAAAATAGAGTTAGGAATTATAGGTGGGAAAAATTGTCATAACAGGAATAGCAGCATATTGACTACTCAGACATCAGACTCAGAATGATGGAAATTTATTGAACACTGAACAAAAACTATTTGACCAGGCGTACAGTCTGATCTCAGGAGCCAGATATAAGGACTACCTGTTTTCTTGTTTTTCTTTCTTTCTTTCTTTCTTTCTTTCTTTCTTTCTTTCTTTCTTTCTTTCTTTCTTTCTTCCTTCCTTCCTTCCTTCCTTCCTTCCTTCCTTCCTTCCTTCCTTCCTTCCTTCCTTCCTTCCTTCCTTCCTTCCTTTCTTTCTTTCTTTCTTTCTTTCTTTCTTTCTTTCTTTCTTTCTTTCTATTCACTTTGTATCTAGGCAGTAACCCTCCATCTCCTCCCAGTCCCACCCACCTTCCCTCTTCTCCCTCTATGGCCCTTTCCTAGTCCACTGATAAGTAGGATCTCCTCCCTTTGTATCTGGCCCTAGCCTATCAAGTCTTAACAGGGCTGGCTACATTGTCTTCCTCTGTGGCCTGGCAAGGCTACACAACACAGGGACAGGTGGGCAAAGGCAAAGAGCCAGTCACTGAGGTTATGTCAGAGTCAGTACCCCCTTTCTACGGAACCTACTTGGAAACTGAGCAGGAGTCTAGGTCTTCTCCATGCATAGTCCTTGGTTGGTGTATCCATCTCCGCACACACACCCCGGGCAGAGGATTTTTGGCTCTGTTGATCTCCTTGTGGAGTTCCAGTCCCCTCCAGGTCTTTCTATCTCCCTCTTCTTCCATAAGGATTCTGGAACTCTGCCCAAAGGTTGGCTATGAATCTCAGTATAGATACCCTGATGGGTAGAGTCTTTCAGAGGCCCCTGTGGACAGCTCCTTATCCTGTTCCTTGTGTTCTACTTCAGAGGTCTATCCTGTTTGCCCTTCTGAAAGAAAATTAAGCCTCTTCCATAAGGTCCTCTTTGTTGGTTAGCTTCTTTAGGACTATACATTTTAGTATGTTTGTCCTAAAATATATGTCTAATATCCACTTGTAAGTGAGTATATACCATATGTGTCTTTCTGCTTCTGGGTAATGTCACTGAGAAAGATCTTTCCTAGTGCCATCCACTTGCCTGTAGATTCCGTGGTTTCCTTGTTTTTAATTTATGAGTAGTATTCCACTGTGTAAATGTACCACAATGTCTGCATCCATTCCTCAGTTGAGGGACATCTAGATTGTTTTCAGATTCTGGCTATTATTAATAATGCTGCTATGAACATAGTTGAACAAATGTCTTTGTTGTATAGTTCAGCATCTTTCACATATATGACCAGTAGCGGTATAGCTGGATCTTGAGGTATTTTCTGAGAAATTGAAAGATTGATTTCCAAATTGGTTCTACAAGGTTATATTCCCACCAGCAATGAAGGAGTGTCCCCCTTTCTTCACTATCTCTCCAGCAAGTGTCCTCCCTTGCTTGAGTTTTTGATCTTAGCCATTCTGATGGGTGTGAGGTGGAATCTCTGTCATTTTAATTTTCATTTCCTGAATGACTAAGGACATTGCGCTTTTCTTTAAGTGTTTCTCTGCCATTTGATATTCCTCTGTTGAGAATTCTCTGATTAGTTCTCTACCCCATTTTGAAATTGGATTATTTGTTTTGCTGGTGTTTAACTTCTTCAGGTTTTTATATAGTCTTGATATTAGCCCTCTGTCAGATGTACGGTTGGTGAAGATCTTTTCCCAGTCTGTAGGCTGTCGTTTTATTCTGATGACTGTGTCCCTTGCTTTACAGAAGCCTTTCAGATTCATGAAGTCCCATTTATTGATTGTTTGTGGAGAGCCCTGGGACGCAGCTACAGAAAAGCCAGCCTGAGAGACAGTCCGGATGCTCCAGGTAACCTCCAGCACCTGGATGCAAATGGCCTCTTGCTAAAGCAACACACCTGCAGCCAAGCTTGACAAGCAGAGTTGGATCACCAGGACTCACACTGAGGTGTGGAGAGCTGCTTGTTAGGCTGCTTTGTTATGTTTTCACCTGGGAAAGTAGTTTTCAGGCATTTCCACATCTTTTTTCTTTTTGTATTGATGTGACATGCTTGCTTTGCCTATAAATAATGAACCCTGGAAAAAACCCATGCTGCTTCAGTCAGACTGACAACCCTCTCAGGCTGATCCTGTGTATAGTGTGATTTGTCCTCACTCCCCACTCAGGTACTGTTCAACTCTGCTGGCGGGCTACAGCAGTTGTTGATCTGAGAGCCTGAGCTGTTGGCATTCTGTTCAAGAAGTTGTCTCGTGTGCCAATGAGGTCAAGGCTCTTTCCCACTTTTTCTTCTGACAGATTTAATGTGTCTGTTTTTATGTTGAGGTCTTTGATCCACTTGGACTTTACTTTTGTGCAGGTGATAAATATGGGTCTATTTGAAATTTTATACATGTAGACATCCTTGTATGGTTTTGGCTACTTTGTAAAAAATTTAGTTTCCGTAGGTATGTGGGTTTATTTCTCAGTCTTTGATTTGATTCCATTGATCCACCAGTCTGTTTCTATGCCAGTACAATGCAGTTTTTGTAACTGTTGCTTTATCGTGCAGCTTGAGATCAAGGATAGATAGAGATACTTGCAGATCTTTTATTGTACAGGATTGTTTTAGCTATTCTGGGATTTTTGTTTCTCCATCCTGTCCTAACCAAGCAAGTGAAAGACCTATGTGAAAAAAACTTCAAGTCTCTGAAGAAAGAAATTGAAGAAGAAATCAGAAGAAGGACTATCTGTTTCTAAGGCAGTATTTTTTTCTGTATTTATTTAGGCTTATTTATTCATTCATTCATTTAGTAAAGTTTATTCACTTTTGATCCAGGCTGGGCTGTAGCCTGCTCCCTCTCCTGCCAGTCCCACCCTTCCTCTTTCTTTTCCCGAGGACCACCTCCCCTTCTCATGCTGAAGGGGATGAGGTAAAAGGGGAACCCTCCTCCATTGCTGGTGGGAGTGTACAAACTTGTACAAACACTTTGGAAATCAATCTGGCGCTTTCTCAGAAAATTAGGAATAGTACTACCTCAAGATTCAGCTATGCCACTCCTGGGCATACAAGCAAATGATGCTCAACCATTCAATAAGGTTGTTTTGTTTGTTCGTTTGTTTTGTTTTAAATAAGAAAAAACATAACCAGGTAACAACCAGGTAAACAGATGTAGGAAGCTGGGGTCCTAGGCATGATGCAGCATTACATAATTTTTCTGTATAACATTTAAATGTATGATGAAATGTTTATCGTTTTATGAAAAATATGATCAAAGTCACAGTTGGATACAATTTTTACTTAAATTGGCAAAGATTTCAAGTATTTCATTTTTTATCAAGTTGGCTGTATAATATCATCTGTACCAGTCCTGGAAAGCAGTTTTGGATTATATGCCCACTGCAAGTGTCACAGAAACAAATATTCCATCTGACACATTCCCGTAGGTTCATGCTGAGGTGGATGAACAAATGTCTTCACTGAAATGTTATTTACATAAGCACAGAATAAGACACATCAAATGCTCTTTATTATTCATTACATATTTGTAATGTAATGTAATTATCTTAAAATAATAAGCAAATTTATAGATAAAAAAAATAAAATTGTCTTTTTAAAATGTATTTATTTCTTATTAATTACAATTGATTAACTTTGTATCCCAGCTGTGTAGCTCCCTCCCACATCCCCTCCCAATATCAAGCTCTCTCCCTCATCTCCTCCCTTGCCCCTCCCAAAGTCCACTGATAGGGGAGGTCCTCCTCCACTTCCATCTGACCCTAGCCTACCAGGTCTTATCAAGACTTGCTGAATTGTCTTCCTCTGTGGCCTGGTAAGGCTGTTCCTCCCTGAGGAGGAGGTGATCAAAGAGCCAGCCACTGAGTTCATGTCAGAGATAGATTTGATTAAGAGAGCAAAGAGGGGTATTATGGGGGATTTGGAAGTGAGAAATAGAAGTAAAAATTATGTAATTATACTGCAATATCAAAAAATTTAAATAAAAAATGTTTGATAAACATGTTTACAGTTTATCAAATCATGGCCAGTCTAGTCTGATACCAATATCAAGGCCATCCAATTCTACATGTAATATTGTTTAAAAAATAATAAATAAAAATAAAACTTTTCAATGTTTGAGTAATATTTGACATGATCTCTATGTCTCCCTGGGATATTAGAGGATTTAAGAGTCTACAATAATAAATTTAGAATACTTTGGAATACACAGGGAAAGAAATGTATTCAATCAAATAGTTTACAAAGAGTTAGTAAGGAAAAATCAAGAGCCAACTT
>NW_026591992.1:0-2172 GCF_907164565.1 Psammomys obesus | reverse complement strand
TTGATTCTTCAGTCTCTGCATGTCCAGATATTTTGGCTGTTGATCTCCTTGTGGAGCTCCTGTCCTGTCCAGGTCTTCTATCTCTTTTTTTCTTCCATTGGATTCCCTGAACTCTGCCCAAAGTTTGTTCTTGTTTCTTACAATAGTTGTTTGCTTGGACATTTTTTTTCTTCCTTCTGTGTTTGTCTTACAGCTAAGCTCAGATAGGTATGAGGATACTTTACATTTAAGGGTAGTTATATACTTTCTGGTTGAGTAACTTCTTACAGAATATTGACACAAGAAACAAAATAAAATTATCTGAGAACTTTGAAGAACATTTAATGGACTCCTTTGTTAAATTAAATCTAGTTCACAATTTCCTTGTTTTTAATTTGTGAGTACTATTCCATTGTGTAGATGTACCACAATTCCTGTATCCATTCCTCCATTGAGGGACATCTGGGTTGTTTCCAGGTTCTGACTATTTTACGAATAATGCTGCTACGAACATGGTTGAGCAAATGTCCTTGTACACTTGAGTATCTTTTGGATATATGCTAAGGAGTGGGATAGCTGGATCTTGAGGAATCACTATTCCTAATTGTCTGAAAAAGCACCAGATTGATTTCCAGAGTGGTTGCATAAGTTTACATTCCCGCCAGCAGTGGAGGAGGCTTCGCAATTCTCCACAACTTCTCCAGCATGTGTTGTCACTTGAGTTTTTGATCTTAGCCATTCAGATGGGTGTAAGGTGAAATTTCAGGTTGACCTCTCCCTCTCCCTCTCCCTCTTCCCAAGGGAGGAGCACCCATGAGGCCACAGATGAGGACATTGCAGCCAGTCCTGATGAGATCTGATAAGCTAGGGTCAGATGGAAGGGGAAGAGGACCTCCCCTATCAGTGGACTTAGAGAGGGGCAGGGAGGAGATGATATATACAGTGTGTGTCTTTCTGCTTCTGGGATACCTCACTCAGGATGATCTTTTCTAGATTGCACCATTTACCTTTTTTAGAAGATTTCCACAATCACTGGAAACCTCTGCTTGGAGCCAACCAACAGCCCTAGTCTCTCCTTGCTATAAAGGGTGTAAGCACCTGCTTGCCAGTATCAGCCCCCACTAGCAGCCCTTCCCTCCTCCCAGCTTTCCTGGTGGCTGGAAGGCCCCATCAGGAAGATATCAGCAATGGTCCCTGCCAGCAATTTAATTCTAGCCCCTCATTTCGCCACCAGATCTGGCCCTGGAAAATTACCCTCAGAAAAAATCTTCTGGGTCATCAGCCATGCAACTGCCGGGGATCTACTCCCTGACTTAGTTTTCCTCCACTGAAATGTCAAAGCTGTTCCTCAAAAGCTATGTATTCATGTTGCTTAAAGTAATGTTTAATGCTTATAAAATGACTATAAGAGTACATAATGTTCTACAAGTAAGTTTTATTAATATTAAATAATCTTAACACTATCGAGATATGTTTCCATGGTTATCTGTTTTGTATTCTCCAAAGCAGCTACTCAAAAATTTCCAGCACTCTATTTTCTATTGTTAAACAGGATCTCACTATTAGCTCTGACTGGCCTGGACTTTATACAGAGAGCAGTTTGGGTCAGACACACAGCTCAACTCAGTGAATGCTTAGATTACAGGCCTGAACCTAGATAACCTTTCTTGTCTTTAAACTTGAGAACATTGCTTTCTTTTTAATTTTTTTAAAAAAATATTTTTTTTATAAATTACAATTTATTCACTTTGTATCCCAGCTGTAGCCCCTTCCCTTATCCCCTCCCAATCCCATCTTCCCTTACTCATCTTCTCCCACTCCTTCCCCAAGTCCTCTGGTAGGAGAGGTTCTCTATCCTGTCCATCTGACCATAAATCTGGGCCTTCTGTCAGATATAGGGTTTTCTGAGACTGATACCAACCAAGGACCATACATGGAGATAACCTAGAATCCCTGTTTGGATGTAGCCGATGAGCTCAGTCTCCAAGTGGGTTTTCTAGTAATGAGAAGAGGGACTGCCTCTGATATGAACTCTGTGGCTGGCTCTTTGATTGATCACCTCCCCCTGAGGGTGAAGCTGCCTTACCAGGCCACAGAGGAAGACCATGCAGCCAGTCCTGATGATGAGACCTGATAGGCTAGGGTGCTTCTTCTTCTTCTTCTTCTTCTTCTTCTTCTTCTTCTTCTTCTTCT
>NW_026591991.1:0-7353 GCF_907164565.1 Psammomys obesus | reverse complement strand
CAAAGTCCTCCTCTGTGGCCTAGCAAGACTGCTCCTCCCTTGGGGGGGTGGGGAGGTCAAAGGGCCAGCCATTGAGTTCCTGTTAGAAATAGTACTTGTTCCCCTCACTATGGGAAACAAATTGGTTACTGAGCTACCACGGGCTACATCCGAGCAGAGGTTCTAGGTTATATCCATACATGGTCCTTGGTTGAATGTCAGTCTCAGAAAAGACCCTATGCCCAGATATATTTTGTCCTTGTGGAGCTCTTATTCTTTCCCCATCATACTAACTCCCCTTCTTTCATATGATTCCCTGTACTCTGCCGAAGGTTTGGTTATGAGTCTTTGTATCTGCTTTGAAAACACTGCTAGTTAGAGTCTTTCAGATACCTTCAGTAGACTCCTGTCATACTTTCAATGCACATCCCATCTGTCTTTCTAAACGAGGATTGATCATCTTACCCCATGTCCGCTCTCTTGATTATCTTTATGTACAAGTTCTGGTGTGAGCAAATTTTTCAAGTCTCTTTGTTATCTTTATACCTAAGAATGCAATAGTTGGCTAATTTCCACATGTGGTTCTCCATTCATCATTCCATTCATCAGTTATATATTAAGCATTCTCCACTTGTTCATCAGCAATTTTTATTACATATCTTTTGAGCATAGCTATTTTAGTAAATACAAAGAAGCACTTCACTGTGGTTTTGGATTGTTTTCCTTCATGACTGGGTGGTCTAGATATACCTTAATATGCTTATTGGACATTTGTATATCTTCACAACTTTTCGGTAGGTTTGTGGGCTGAATATTTGGTGAGGAACAAGATAATAGCCTCAACTATTCACAAGATACTTAATAATTGCAGAAAAGGAAGTAGTGAGTTAAAAAAGAAATTTGTTTATTGATTAATGTATAAGTAGTTAGATGGATTATTATTTGTATGCATGAACCACATGATGCACAAGTGAAAGTCACAAGTTGGAGCTAGGTCTCTCCTTTCATCATGTGGATCCTGGGGATTGAATTCAGGTTGTCAGGATTAGCAGCAGGTGTCTTTACCTTCTGAGCCATCTCAGTGGCCTGAAAAATACTCTTCTATGAGATAAAGATGGTAGATACTACTTTAATTAAGTGATCAAGATCAACATCACCAGTAGTAGGACAATAAACATTATGTATCTCCTGATATAGTACACTGAAAAGAACACAAATTCACTCCTGTGGATTTCCTGCCAAGAAAACAGAATGTGAAGGTAATCTCAAGAAAAGTTACACAGGCTCAAGATGAAGGACATTTTGTAAAATAAAAGGGCTTGTGATGTTCAAAATGATCAAGGCCACAAAATCAATGCAGATTGAGGAGATGTACTAAATTAGACATTTATAAGCAAATGAATTTAAAAAAAATCCTGGTTTTTCCCATCTTTTTTAATATAAAGGACATCACTGGGACAATTGGCAAAATTACTAATTAATTAAAATATTTATTTCATTAAAACATAGCCAAATAAGGCCTCTACTATTAATGCTAGTTTTCTAAATTGACGAACATATTGTACTTAAAAAAATGCAATCCTAGGAAATATTGATTGAACTATTTTGAAGTAAAGAAATAATATTTCTTTGACTTTTTGTCAATTCACGAAAAGTACATATGCATACATGCATGCATTTAGGAGAAAGATTTAGAAAGCAGTGTAGTAACATATTAACATTCAAAGAATACAAGCGAGGGCGTACATGGAGATTGCATCATTCTTAAATTTTGTCTGTGGAACAAAATAGAAAAAAATAAGCCTTAGTAATAAGATATACTTGATCTTTCTTCGTATTTACATTATATCAAACTTCAAGCCTTTTATCAGAGATTCATTCTTCTTTCCTTAATGAAGTGTTTAATTACAAGTAGGTTTTCTTTGTAATTTTTTTCATTTCTACAACTGTATTTAAAATAAGCCATTATTTTATCAATAAAGAATGATAGATTTGTTTTTAATTTCTCCATATCATATTTTTATTTCAATTTTTTGACATGGAGTTTTTTGTTTGTTTGTTTGTTTTTTTACCAAAGGTGAATAAACCGGTTCCAAGCATAATCCCTTGCAAGTATCCCAAAGCTAAGCTTGCAGGATTCACTGGCTCTGGCTCATCACCAATTGAAACCATCTGGCAAGTGGGAAGAACTAGAGATCAAAGCCTCTAGTTATGAATGGACAAGTATATCCAGGCAGGTGTATCATTTCTCTGAGACATAACTAAGGCGTTAAAGTGTTACTTTCTTAGGAAAACACCTTGTTTATCAATCAACAGAGACGCATGCTCTTCGTTTGCAATAAATCACCAACTTGATAGTGGCAAAGCTTGCGGTAACCTAGTCTTTCACTGGAAAAACTTTAAACCTATATGTTATCTCTGAACTAAGGGTGATATCATTGAGTCCAAAGAGAATCCCTTTAGTAAGACTATAGGAAAGATGTTGCCCTGCCTTCTCTTATACTCTCTGCACTCCAGGCAGAATTCTGAGGCTGTACCCTGTCACAGTTGTTTGCTCTTAAGGACTCTTCTTGTTTTATCTTGTGATTTTGGCCATTTATCAGACTGAATGCAATGAAGCCTGGCTGGAAGTGTCATGACAAGTTTTCCAGGCCTAGTCACAAATATCAAACTTTTTTTTTTTTTTTACAACTTGCATGCAGTGATTACTCCTTCATTTTATTTAGTCTAGTTTTCACTAGAACACCAGAAGTTTCTTTCAATAACATTGAATTTAAGAGAACAAACTTAAAATGGCATTTACTTTAGGCCATAAATGATTAATAGCATCATTGAAATATATTGTTATTGAGTACACTGTCTTTATTGTAGCAAATAGCAACAATCGCTTTATTTTTCAAAACATGTATAAA
This sequence comes from Psammomys obesus, assembly GCF_907164565.1. Lineage (NCBI taxonomy): Eukaryota > Metazoa > Chordata > Mammalia > Rodentia > Muridae > Psammomys > Psammomys obesus. Next base: position 4,462 of record NW_026591991.1, on the reverse strand, counting down.
AGTGATATACATGCTGCTGAAAGCCTATTATTTACTAAATATGTGTTCAGCTTTATATAAAACTTGGAGAAAATTATGCATATGCATCTCAGGTAAGATTTAGCTGCATATTGGTGCAGGCACATACTACAGTATTATCAACAGATAAGATATATTAAAGACAACTGGAAACTAGTATGGAGGCATTATTCAGCCATCTCAGTTAATTATAGACTTATGTGGGTTTTGAGTTCAACTACAATAGAAACTATCTACAATGCTTAATCATTTACCACTACAAAAATATTTTTTATTTAAAATACTATTGGTTTTTATCTGTACTTAAGTCATTGCAAGGTGGTTTGCATTCTCCACACATTTTCTGTAAGTTTATAAGGCATCAGAATAACTTGCATGTGCTCTCAGGCCTGGAGAGACAAACTCCCCCTACAGCCTGGACCTGGGTTTAGCCTTTTTCTTTTCTCAGAATGAAGAGTCTTAGTGGAATTGCAATATTTTGGGGCCATTATTTCGAAAGTGTGATAGACAAAGGGAGGGGCAAAAGTGTCTCTTAGAGTTTCATTTCTTTCAGGTTGGTTACAGATTCTCAATGTATTATTGCATTTTCTCCTAAAGAGAACATATCTATTGGCAAAAATTTAATAATAATAATAATAATAATAATAGTAATAGTAACAATACACAACAAGGAGTTGAAACAGATGAGAGATCTTTTAAAAGTTAATATATATCTGGTTTTCAATGGAAAAATTCATTGGACAAATGCTTAGAGCCTAATACTGCACAAAGCACTTAGCATATGAAATAGCATATGCTCCTTGTCCTCAAGAATCTTCATGCTTCCAGGCAGTGGAGAGAAACATGAAAGCATAGGACATTTTGTTCAAGATGGATATGTATAAGAAAATGTTAAAACATGACCCTAAAATACACTCCTCAAACAAATAAGCTAGGAAAGTAAAGATTACAGGGGAAAAAAAAAGATGCTGTGAATCTATAAAAAGAAACAGTGAAGGGGTATATTAAAAAAGACAGCCTAAGAGTGATATAAATGGATCTTGAGGTAGCACTATTCCTAATTATCTGAGAAAGCACCACATTGATTCCCAAAGTGGTTGTACAAAGTTTACATTCCCACCAGCAATGGAGTAGGGTTCCTCTTTCTCCATAACCTCTCCAGCATGTGCTATCATTTGAGTTTTTTTTAATAATTAAATTTATTTATTTTTATTAATTACAGTTTATTCACTTTGTAACCCCCCATAAGGCCTTCCCTCCTCCCCTTGGATCCCATCCTCCATCTCCCTTCTTCACGCATGCCCTTCCCCAAGTCCACTGATAGGGGCGGTCCTCCTCTCCTTCCTTCTGATCTTAGTCTATCAGATCCCATCAGGAATGGCTGCAATTGACATCTTCTGTGGCCTGGTAAGGCTGCTCTCCCCTCAGGAGGAGGTTATCAAAGAACAGGCCAATCAGATTATGTCAGAGGCAGTCCCTCTTCCCATTACTATGGAACCCACTTGGGCACTAAGCTGCCACGGACTATATCTGTGCAGAGGTTCTAGGTTATCTCCATGCCTGGTACTTGGTTGGAGTATCAGTCTCTAGGAAGACCCTTGTGTTCAAATTTTCTGGTTCTGTTGCTCTCCTTGTGGGGTTCATGTCCTCTACAGATCGTACCATTTCCCACTTCTTACATAAGATTCCCTGCATGTTGCCAAACAGTTGGCCATAAGTCTCATTGTCTGCTTTGATAGTCTGCAGGGCAGAGCCTTTCAGAGGTCCTCTGTGGCAGGTTCCTAGGTTGTTTCCTGTTTTCTTCTTCTGATGTCCATCCTCTTTGCCTTTCGGGATGGGGATTGAGCATTTTAGTCAGGGTGTCACTTGAGTTTTTGATCTTAGCCATTCTGATGGGTGTAAGGTGAAATCTCAAGGTCATTTTTATTTGCATTTCCCTGATGACTAAGGATGTTGAACATTTCTTTAAGTGTTTCTCTGACATTAAATATTCCTCTTTTAGAAATTTCTGTACATTTATTAATTGGGTTACTTGATTTTGTTGCTGTTTAACCTCTTAAGTTCTTTATATATTCTGGATATTAGTCTTCTGTCAGATATAGTGTTGCTGAAGATCCTTTCCCAATCTGTAGGCTGTCATTTTGTTCTGATGACAGTGTCCTTTGCTTTACAAAAGCTGTTTAGTTTCATGAAAGCTTCATTTATTGATTGTTGAACTTAGAGCCTATGCTATACCACTCTTAGGCATATATCCAAAAGATGCTTAAGTATACAAAAAGGACATTTGCTCAACCATGTTCGTAGCAGCTTTATTTGTAATAGCCAGAAGTTGGAAACATCCCAGATGTCCCTCAGTTGAGGAATACATACAGAAATTGTGGTACATTTACACAATTGGATACTACTCAGCAATTAAAAACAAAGAAATGAAATTTGCAGGCAAATGGTGGGATCTAGAAATGATCCCAGAAGCAGAAAAACAAACTGTGTATGTATTCACTCATAGTGGATATTAGACATATTAATATAAGATAATCATACCTAAGGAAGCTAATCAATAAAGAGGACCCTGGTAAGATGCTCAGTCTTTATTTAGAAAGGCAAACGAGATAGATATCAGAAGAGGGAAAAAAACAGGGAACAGCCCAGGAGCCTACCACAGAGGGCCTCTGAAAGACACTACCCAACAGGGTAGCGAAACATATGCTCAGATTCATAGTCAAACGTTTTTCAGAGTGCAGAGAATCTTATGAAAGAAGGGTGAGGTAGAAAGACCTGTAGTAGAGGAGGACTTTGCAGCCAACATCGAAGATACCTGATAAAACAGGGCCAGATGAAAGGGGAGGAGGTCCTCCGTAATTATGGCTTGGAAAGGGGCAGGGAGAAGCTGAGGGAGGGAGGGTAGGCTTGGGAGGGAATAAGGGAGCGGGATACAACTGGGATACAGAGTTAATAAAATGTAACTACTAATAATAAACAATAAAAAAGAAAGATCTGTAGGGAACAGGAGCTCCACAAGGAGCAACAGAGCCAAAATTCTGGGCACAAGGGTCTTTTAAGAGACTGATACTCCAAAAAAGGACCATGCACGGGGATAACTTAGAACCCTTGCACAAATGTAGCCCATTGCAGCTCATTTTCCAAGAGGGTTCCCCAATAATAGGAAAACGGACTATCTCTGACATCAACTCAGTGGCTGGCTCTTTGATCACCTCCACCTGAGGGAGGGACAGCCTTCCTAGTCTACAGAGGAAGACAAAGAAGCCAGTCCTGACGGTATCTGATAGACTAGGGTGAGATGGAAGTGGAGGAGGACCTCCAATATCACTGGACTCTGGGAAGGGCATATCAGAAGAGGGATGGTGGAATTGGGAAGGGCTACAGCCGGGATACAAAGCGAATAAACTGTAATTAATAAAATTAAAAATAAAGATTAAAAAAGACAGCCTAAGGGATAAAGTAGGGGCATATGATAAGATGCCTTCATAAACAAGTAAACTGTAGGGTCCAAAGATTGCAGCTTTGCAAAACCTAGAGCTTGAGAAAGATAATATGTGAAATATTACATCCAATTGCAGATATTTGAAATTTTCTGACTGAGTCAGTTCACAAGAAATTAAAGGCTATGAGCTAAATTAAGTGTAACACATGAAAGACTCAAATGAATAAGATAATGTGCCAACTCTGGGCCCAGAGAAAGAATTTGAGGCTTTTGCTGAAGCATCAGTCTTTTTTGCTGGATAATTCCAAAAAGCACAGCCAAGGCGCTGCAGCTTATCAACAGATGGAAGGACACTGGGCCAGCAATGCAGTCAGATTTCTAATGAAATCACACATATAGCTTCTGAGGAGAAAAGTAGGTAGTACCTGATGCAAGTGGGACATGGAGTTTAGATAGAAAGGCTTTTGAAGAAAGATACAATAGCACCTTTACAAATGCTTACCAGAAAAGACCTATGGAATTAGAAAGATAAGGCAGGGCTTGCAGGATGCCCAATATTCAGTGTCTTTGGCAAGAGGGAATATACAACAAAACAGTCCAAACATGGGATAATAGCCATGAGCTGGTAATTTGTTGTGAGCAACTGAGTTTTAAGTAGACAGAAAACTGGCAGATATAATGAACACAGATCTTGCTTTTTTTCTTTTTTCGTTTTTTTCTTGCCTCATTTGTTAATGGTATTGCAAATCTCCCTTCATCAGCCTAGAATGACAGGGAGTTGAAAATCTGGAACGTGCAGTGGTTTGTAGAATGAACTTGAGCAAGTAACAGCATAGCATGGTTTATGAAACCAGAGGGTTTACACCTGTAAATAATTTCCAGTGATTCTTATTCTTTACATGTACATTATTACCGAAGACTGGATGATAGTTTTTTGCTGTTTTCTGGTTGACTTCACACACACACACACACACACACACACACACACACACACACACACAC
>NW_026591990.1:0-38370 GCF_907164565.1 Psammomys obesus | reverse complement strand
ACACACACACACACACACACACACACACACACACACACACACACACATCTCTCTTCCAAGGTAATTACAATATTGATGCTAAAGAGGCACACGGACAAGTAAAAGAGCCATAATAGTGGTCTAATAGAGCAGGCTTATTCTTATTTTTTAAAGAATAAGGCTTTTGCTTTTTTCACCACTAACAATTGTGTAAATGCACTCAACAAATCCTACATGTGAAAATGAACAGAGGTTTGCATTGATATTATAAAAGATAAAATACTTTAGAGATACTCAAGACAGTGAGTGGTCTGTGCTATTTTATTTTAAGGTAAGTTATACATTTTCTGTTTAATAAAAAATAATAACTTCTTATTCCACCGCATTAGATAAAGCAAGAAAATAGACACTTGCATGTGGAAACTTCTCAATTAAGTAGAAAACTCAAATAGAGCTAAGGGACTCTATTAAGCAATTCAAACACAAAAATATAAAAATAATTTTATCATGGAGCATGGATTAGTTTCATATACCTATAAATTCAAATTCATTTCACTAAACCAGGTTAACTTGGGAAAATGATTTTGTCTTTGGGGAACAGCTACCTCTTTCAGTTAAATGTAATATTCAAAATGTGTCTAATTCTTATAATCCGAATGTGTGACACTGCTTGTGTTTCCATGACTACTGCTCTAAAAACCGTATTAATTATTCAAGAGGCCCATGCCATTCTCCCTGTGTATCCTGAGGAATGATGGGAATGGCAACATGCCATTATAAAAGAAATAGCTGTTAAACAGATTGCATGACTAAATCTAAATAGGAAACTTATTCTCTTCGAATACTGAACTCCATCATGGATGGCATTAAGCAGCATTATTTAAACTCATAAGAACCAAAATAAAATAAGAAAATGAAAGTTTTGATTATATCTTAATGTCCTCATGAGTTTGTTAAGAAAGTATAGTTACACACTCTATATGTTTTTAGAGGATTTTATTTCATAAAAATGGCTTCCTTGCATATAACCCTGCTCATTTCAAAACACTGTTGCCCCAAAGGCAACCATCATAGAATTTGTAGACCAGATAATCAAGTTATTAAGACAAATTGTGAATTTGTACCAGGATGTCATATCCGCTATTCCTAAATACAATAGTAACCAGAATACATTCAGGCCATTATTTTTCATTCATTACAAATAATATTATCAAAACAGAAGCAAGTAAGTCTATCTGTGATAAAAACAAACAAACAAACAAACATGCACATTGTTACTGATTTCCTATCTTATTGAAATTCACAGTTTTAACCTCATAGCACAGTATTAAAGAAAAAATTATTAGTTCAGTTACACAGGAAAGAGAGCTGAAGGCTGTATGCTATGAGCTCCTTCAGGGGTTAGAGAAACTTGGTACATTTCCATTTATTACTTGCAGCATTGTAGTGTTAGATAAGAATTACATGATAAAATATACTGTTTATTTTGTTCAACTTGGGTATATACATTACTTTTTCTTTATACCTTTCATTTATTAGATAAAGCTATTGCAAGGAGACACAAGTGTAAGTTCAAAAGTTCAAATTGGAAAGTATCTAAGTTAGCCATTTAAAGTAAATCACATCACTGTTGAATTTCTCCAAATCTGAAACCTTATTTAGCATTTGCTTACAGGACGGAGAAAAAAAAGGGTAAATTTTTCAGAAATAAAGGATTTGAGAAAATTCAAAGTAATTTGAATGCATGGAATTCATTTCTGTTTAATCTTGCAATCAAATTTCAAAACAATGTGATAAAAATTATACCCTGCAGAAACATAATCACCTGTCAGAAATGATAACGAAGTAAAAATCAAATGATATGTACCAATTATCTAAAACCTAATGAACACTCTATTTGCTAAATAAAAGGAAACATATCATGTATTGTAATTATTATTTAATATTTAGTAATGTAATTTCTTCATAGTTGATTGTGAGCCTTTTGTGAATTAAAATTTGATGGAAAGAAGTAAAAACAATGATAAATGCTCATACTATGAGTAAACAACTTTTATTATTAATTATTCTTTCCATCAGCCATTTACCTCCCAAATTGTCAGAAAGCTAATTACAGAAGGAAAACCACTTGCAAATTTTATTTGATGAGATTTTAATTAAATTTAGCAACTATGTATTGACTCTGCAAGGCACAGGCAAAATATTAAGCACAGGACAGGAAAAAAATGTATGCATATTGTTCACTAAGGGATTTTCATGTCTGAGACATTGTTTGCAATAGTCAGTGACACATAGATACACACTGGCATACACTACACAATCAGAATTTTGTGTTTGTGTGTGTATATGAGTATGCATCCTATCCTAACAGAGACAGATAATAAGGCTATTTGTATAGCAATCTCAGCCTCTATTTCATAATCTTTAAAATGGAAAATATAAGTACTCCTTTGTTTTTCTCTGAGGCTTAATTTACAAGGTTGGGAATGGCATGGTTCAGTAACTAGTGAATATAAATGGCTATTATCAGATACCAGCAGATGGGTAAATGCTAAGGCCAAAGCTACCTAGAACTAAATTGTCCAGTTACCATTCTTCTTTAGCATAACGGTAGTAGAATAGCATTTCAAATTCAGCCCATCATCCCTATCCCAAGATATAACATCTTTAGTTATCTAGAGCAATGTGACTCAAACAATAATAAGTAAATTTCTGAGCATACAGGATGAATCTGGATTTTTTCTTAAAAGTGATTTCCAGCTCATTGTGTAGGATCAAAGAAAATGAATCTAGAGCAGTGGTTACGACTGCTACCTATAAGATATCATGAATCATAATGAAGAATCCAATAACTTTGATTTTTGTAAACACCCACACAAAACTATTCAATCAGATCCAATCACAATGTCTTAGCCCTTCCATTTGTCACTGGTGCAAAGAGGCTGAAAGCTATGAATATATTAAATCATTTCATATACATTGCTAAAGATTGGCTGTATGTTGTCAAGAAGGTAAATAAGGTTTTATAGAGGACTAAACAGTTTTTAATTAATATATATTTTTAATTACAATGTTTTCATTTTGTATCCCAGCTGTAGCCCTGTCCCTCATGCCCTCCCAATCCCACCCTTACTCCCTTTTTTCCTCCCATGGCCCTCTCCCAGTCCACTGATATGGGCAGTCCTTGTCCAAACATTTTTATCAGTGATAAGTATAGTACAGACAAGGTATCAATTTTCAGGGACTTTCCAAGAATGAAACAATTTTGTGGGTTTGTTGTTGTTTTGTCCTAAAAAAACAAAACAACCTAAATAACAAGAAAGAGCATAGGGAAGATGCTCAATCATCATTCAGAAGAAATTTTTAAAGTCTGTCTGCTATATAATATCATCATGCAGCAGCAAGTCTAAATGCCAGTGAGAAAACATTCTTGAATGCATGGAAAATTGTTGGTCTTGATTGTAAACAATAATATAGTTAATGCTTCAGTGAATCTTCTGTGAGTGATAAAAATAGTGAGTGAAAGGGTCTTGTGTGTGTGTGAGAGAGAGAGAGCATTCTCAAACTATAATACATGTGCAATACTGTTTGTTATTTCAAAGTATATAATTTACTAATCCTTGTATTAAGTGAAGAAAGAAATCCTGTGTCTATTACCAATTACTCTATTTTCTATTCTCTCATCTCTTGACTCTTGAAAACACTCTATAGATTTTTTTTTTCATTCTGCTTATTTTACATGATTGGAATCATACACTATGTACCATTTTATATCTCTTTTTATTTATTGTAGTATTTTCAAAGTTTATATATACTGAAGCTTTAATTGTTATTTTATTCCATTTGGTGATTCAATGAACTCCATTGCCGAGACAGGCCATATTTGTTTATTTATTATTCATTAGGTGATACACATTTTGGGGTTATTCCCATTTTTAATTACTACAAATAATGCTATTATGAATAGGTTGCTACTAGTTTTTATGTAGGCATATGTCTTTGATATATACTAAAATGTAGACATATTGGATCATATGGTAACTACATGTTTAAATATTTGATGAAACCCAAACTTGTTTTCTGCAATGGCTGCACTAAGCACCTTTGACCTTGCTACAAGCTGAGCATTTTAAAGTCTCAACTTTCCAACTTATAAATGTGTGTATTAGTAAACATAGTCTCCTTTATGAATATGAAGTAATATGTCACTATGATCACGTATTTACATTTTCCTCATAAAATGGTGAATATGATTTCATATACTTGTTTATATGTATATATAGTCTTCGAATAAATATCTATCCATATGTTTTCTCCATCTTAAATTAGCTTATTCATGATTGATAATTATTTTTTTACTTTTTTATTAATTACACTTTATTCACTTTGTATCCCCTCCCTTGGTTCTCTCCCTCCTCCTGCCCCAATCCCTCCCTTCCTCCACCCTCTGCATGCATGCCCCTCCCCAAGTCCACTGATAGGGGAGGACTTCTTTTCCTTCCTTCTGATCCTAGTCAATTAGGTCTCATCAGGAGTGGCTGCATTGTCATCTTCTGTGGCCTGGTAAGGCTGCTTCCCCCTCAGGGGAAGGTAATTAAAGAGCAGGCCAATCAGTTCATGTCAAAGACAATCCCTGTTCCTATTACAATGGAACCCACTTGGATACTGAACTGCCATGGGCTACATCTATGCAGCGGTCTTAGGTTATCTCCATGCATAGTCCTTGGTTGGAATAGCAGTCTCAGGAAAGAGATTGTGCTCAGAGTTTTTGATTCTCTTACTCTCCTTGTGGGGTTCCTGTCCTCTACAGATCTTACTGTTTCCCACATCTTTCCTAAGATTCCCTGCACTCTGCCCAAAGGTTGCCCATAAGTCTCAGCATCTACATTAATAGTCTGCAGGGCAGAGCTTTTCAGAGGTCCTCTGTGTCAGGCTCCTGACTTGTTCCCTCATTTCTCCTTCTTCTGATGTCCAGTCTCTTTGCCTTTCTGGATAAGAATTGAGCATTTTAGCAAGAGTCCTCCCTCTTAATTAGTTTCTTTAGGTGTAGAGATTTTAGTAGGTTTATCCTGTATTATATGTCTATATGAGTTAGTATATACCATGTGCATCTTTCTGTTTCAGGCATAGCTCACTCAGGATGATCTTTTCCAGATCCCACCATTTACCTACAAATTTCATGATTTCCTTGTTTTTTTATTGCTGAGTAATATTCCATTGTGTAGATATACCACAATTTGTGCATCCATTTCTCCACTGAGAGGCATCTGGGCTGTTTGCAGCTTCTGGCTATTACAAATAAGGCTGCTACAAACATGGTTGAGCAAATGTCCTTATTGTGTACTTGAGAATTTTTGGATATATGCCTAGGAGTGGTATAGCTGGATCTTGAAGAAGCGCTATTTCTAGTTGTCTAAGAAAGTGCCAAATTGCTCTCCAGACTGGTTGTACAAGTTTACATTTCCACCAGCAGTGGAGGAGGGTTCCCCTTTCCCCACAACTTTTCCAGCATGTGTTGTCTCTTGAGTTTTTTGATCTTAGCCATTCTGATGGGTGTAAGGTGAAATATTAGGGTCATTTTGATTTGATAATTATTCTTTTTTTTAAGTTTTTATTAATTACACTTTATTCATTTTGTATCCCTCCATAAGTCCCACCCTCCTCCCCTCCTGATCCCACCCTCCCTCCCCTTTCTGCATGCATGCCACTCCCCAAGTCCACTGATAGGGGAGGTTCTCCTCTCTTTTCTGATCTTAGTCTATCAGTTCTCATCAAAATTGGCTGCATTGTCCTCTACCGTGGCCAGGTAAGGCTGCTCCCCCCTCAGGGGGAGGTGATCAAAGAGCAGGTCAATCAGATTATATCAGAGGCAGTCCCTCTTCCCATTACTATGTAACCCACTTGGACACTGAACTGCCATGGGCTACATCTGTGCAGGAGTTCTAGGTTATCTCCACGAATAGTCCTTGGTTGTAGTATGAGTCTCTGGGAAGTTCCTTGTGTTCTAATTATAGGCATATACCCAAAAGAGGCTCAAGTATACAAAAAGGACATTTGCTCAACCATGTTTGTAGCAGCTTTATTTGTAATAGCCAGAAGCTGGAAACAACCCAGATGCCCCTCAACTGAAGAATGGATGCAGAAACTGTGGTACATCTATACAATGGAGTATTACTCAGCAATGAAAAATAAGGAAATCATGAAATTTGCAGGTGAATGGTGGAACCTGGAAAGGATCATCCTGAGTGAGTTGTCCCAGAAGCAAAAAGACACGCATGGTATATACTCACTCATATAAACATATGACATAGAATAAACCCACTAAAATCTGTACATCTAAACAAACTAAGCAAAAGAGAGGACCCTAACTAAAATGTTCAATCCCCATCCTGAAAGGCAAAGAGGATGGGCATCAGAAGAAAAAGAAAATAGGAAACAACCTTGGAACCTGCTACAGAGGGCCTCTGAAAGCCTCTGCAGTATAGACTGTCAAAGCAGATGCTGAGCCTGATGGCCAACTGATGGGCAGAGTGAATGGAATTTTATGTAAGAAGTGGGAAATAGTAAGAGCTGGAGAGGATGTGAACTCCACAAGCAGATAATTATTCTTAATAATCAGAAAAAAAAAAACAAATAAGAAATACAGTTTCAAACTGTATGACATTGTTCCCTCATAGAAAGATGGGTGCCAGGGGCTACATATGAGCAAGAGTTCTAGGTTAAATCCACGAATGGAGTGGCTAGCTCTTTGACTGCCTCTCCCTGATGTGAAAGTAGCCTTGCCAGGCCAGAGAGGAGGACAATGCCAACCAGTTCTGATGAGACCTGATAAGCTACAATCAGATGGAAGGGGAGGAGGACCTCCCCTATCCATGGACTTTCAGAGGGGCATAGGAGGAGATGAGGGAGGGAGGGTGAGATTGGTAGGGGATGAGGGAGGGGGCTACAGCTGTGATACAAATGAATAAACTATAATTAATATGAAAAATAAAAATTAAAAAAGATATGCTGAGCATTCAACTGTTACTAACTTTTAGCATCTTGAGTAGCTGTCAGTCTCTACATTTGCACTGTTACTCTGGAAAGAGAAGTTTCTTTGGTTAAGGCTGGAAGTAGCATTTGTCTATAAATATAAACATAGATGTTCAGAAGGCAGTTTGACACTACAAGAATTTAACCATACAAGAGTAGTTAAGTCCCCCCCTGACACACACACACAAACACACACACACACACACTATGGCCTGTGATTTCCTTAACCACATTCCTAGATTTACAGTAAGTTGTCTTTGGTCTTGTCAACAATCAGTTGTGGCTGGGGGAAGGGCTCATGGGTATTTATCTTTCCCTAGTGAACTATCGGCTTCTCATGGATTTGGGGAAAGAGAAAGTCATGATCTTAAAGTTATTTTCCCACTGGTAAGCCCACAGATATTTCAAAAGCCATGGTCAGACAGATGTCCGTCCTTTAACTCAGTTGAACAGAAAACAAAATGAAAAAAAAAATAACATGAATATGGGAAAGGGATCATAGGAGGTGAGTTGACAAGGATGGGAAGTAAGAGTATGTAAAATGCACTTTGTCCATGTAGGACAGCATTAAAGCAGTTTAATTAATATCAGCAAGAAAAAATTAAAGATATATCAAAGTCCTAACCCTCAGAACCTTTATTTGGAAAGAGGACCTTGTGGAAGTGCTCAGACTAACATGAGTTATCAAGGTGGAATTGAATATATCCCTAAGTGAAAAATTAATATTTTTTCACTTTTTGCAGAACTGGATACTGAATTCAGAGATGAGCAATCCTACAGGGAAAAAAAAATGTGAATACACAAGAACAAGGCGATGTTAAGACAGAAGACACATGAGTTTGCCTGGATACTGATATGGAAAGCATCTTTCCTGGCACCTTTCAAGACAGCAGAGATAATGCTTCAATTTTTGACTTACAGTCTGAAAACTGAGAGACAATAAACTATTTTGTTGTGCTAAGCCACACAGGTTCACGAGGTTTTCTTTTAACAGCCCTAGCAAAGTGTAATAGAGCTTCAAGCCCTATGAAAAGGGAGAATATACTGTGTCTCTGATAGAAAGAAGAATTGTTATTCTCCTGTCACATTGGCATGTTCAAAAAAATTGAAAGGGATTGATTCACAGTACACCTTCCACATTTCTTCTCTAGATATGTTCACTTTGATTTTATTGAATATTAAGTTCTGATAAAACTTTGTGCATAATAGATGCAAAATTAGAATTATTTTGCCAAAGTAATGTATTTGTGAGCTGAATAAAACAATAAATCAATCACAACTGCCTTCTCATTCAAAACTCAATCAAATAATGAAAACATTTTTTTTCATTGATCTGAAATTTCATCATCCCACTATGTTGATTATGGTCTACAACTTTGTAGACATGATAACAGTATAAAATTTGTGGTGTTCATTGTAGGCTTCATAAGATAACAATAACAATTTATGAGTTATAGGTTAACAGAAACATATACCAGGCCATTTTAGTTGATATAAATTATAGTCTGCCTCCCAACCAAATCCAAGTCAAATGCTAACAGAAGTAATCAAGATAGCCTGTCTTCGGAATGTAATATATATATAAGTACCTTTCAATCAAATGAATGAGATGCTGACAACGGTCTTTCCATGTCACTAATGGCTATCTCTTTATCATATATCCTATGTGGGCTGAAACAGCACAGGTTCTTTAGAGAAGACAATCATAAAAAATCACAATTGAGAATTGTTTGAAAATGTTACATAATTACATTTTAATTAATTCATTAAATATATCATTATTGAACTCATAGTTCGTGTAAACTGTGCTTTAAACAACCAATACTAATACATACATATAAAGTCTCTGAATACCTACATAATAATATAATGACTTCACTCCAGAGATCAAATGAATGAATCTCCTCAGAGACTCAGAAGGATGTAATAAATTCTGTGTAGTAATTTTGCTTTCAGTGTGTAAATTATTGAAATAAAATGTGTTGAGAGAATGTGACATTTTACTGATTACATATGTGCCTTTAATTTAAGGAAAATTATTTCCTTTCTGCCAAAATACACCTCAAGAAAACTTTAGGTCTCACTTAATGGAAGAGAGGTGAGAGCTAAAAGCTTGGTAAAAGGTAAGTACTAAATGATAATATGGTTTCCTCATAGAAAAAAAGGGAAAGGAACAAGTCTCATATTGCATACTTCTTATGCCTTGAGTTTTCTTATGTAAACCTCATAGCAGCTCTCTGATCCATCATCTTAATCCTGACCCTTCTTATCATCATCCCATCACTCTAATCACTATCAGCATACAATTCTTTAATATAGATAAAGGAACTGAAGGCACAGAGGGAAAGCACTTTATCAGAGCTCACACAGCCAAAGGACGGGGTTCCATAATCTACCACTTGGCACAATTCTGCCTCTAAAAGTCAGTATCCAGGAAATCAAACAGCTTTTAATACCTGGTCACAAAATGCAGTTCTCTTATACATATTTGAGCTAGCATCTTTTAATGTTACTCTATAGTGTTTATTACTTGTAGTGTGTGAAATGTGTTCCTTTTATTTTATAATCCAGTCCCCTTGTGTCCTGTGTTTCAACTCTGAGAAAGTTTGTATTTCAGAATGATTCATTCTTCTCTGCCAAATGCAAGGGAAGACTGCAATAAATACTCTCTGGTTGATCAACTGTATGTGTGGGTGCGGATGTATGTGTGTGTGTGTTTGTATGTCTGTGTGTGTATTTGTGCACAGAAAGAAATACTATCTAAATTTGTGTCATGTCTTGGACGACCAGCAATTAATGCATTGAAATGGAAATATGTTGTTTTTTTTTACATACAAAATAAATGTCATGGAAAGAGAAAACTCTTTTGTGTATGACTAGCAATTCCTTATACTTTCTGGGACTTGTCAGATTGAAACAAAACAGGCCTGCTTCATTCTGTCATTACATTTGACCTCAACTTTACTTAAAAGACAGGAGAAATCACTTTAGAGTTGTAGTATTGATCAGGCTTTAGGAAAACATTCATCTTAAAATTTGATTGTATTAGCCAACATCCACTTGTTAAGAATGTTCCAGCTCTGGAAATTGAAGGAAAATGCAGATACTTAATTTTAAATTCATTAATAAACTATTTTATGAAAGTGGGCAGATTATAAGGACAAAATACCAGTATGAAGTCCTGGGGCTTAAATACTTGCTTGGAAGAATTTATCAGTGATTTGGGAGAGGGCATCTCTAAATGGCAAGGAAAAAGGTCTGCTGATATCTGATACTGAGTTTTCCTTCTGTTTATTTTTGTTTTCTTCTTTTGACAGGAGATTGCAGTTTAGAGATTTTCTGGCTCTGTGATGCTGAGTGAATTGACTGTGACCCAGCTCAGCATGTGAAGAAGCAGGGATTTCCAGCCATCTCTTCCCTACTGCCAATGAGATTAGAAGGATACAGACAAGAGAGCTTCCCCAGCAAGTGGGCCTTGTACTCAGGTTCTCTAGCAGGCTGAGGCCTACTGAGCAGGCCTTACTAACATATGAACTTGAAAAAAAATAACAGTCTCCTCCTGAATGCTACTTGTTTCTATAGAAACAAACAAACAAAAAGAATGTGTTCTTTTGCTAAAAATTTCCTGGAAAGATTTTATTAGTACTATACAAAATATTTGTATTTTTTGGTATCACAGTCCTCTATTTAGAGCATCATTTAACTGACGAAAGAACAATGGACTTTGTAAAGATGAGTAGAAGCATCATTTGAAGAAAAAAAAAATCTTATATGCATGGTGCAGGAAATATCAATTGTCGTTTATCTTTCTTGAGACACCTTAGGATTTAAGACTACAATATTTTAGTGTAATAGCATAAATATTTCAAACAATTGTATGTCAGAGAGTTAAAAGGGGTCAACAAGGCATTTACTCTGCTAGGAGCTGATTTTTTTTAACATTGGAATACTTCAACATTTACAGTATTTAAATAAACTTTGCTCATCACTGACACCATAAATTATTCTTAACAACTACAGAACTCCTTATCAGGAACACAAATCACAGCTTCAATGCCTGTGTGAATTTGTTTCCAGATAATGGCTGTGTTTCCCTGCTTTATTACTGTGTGCTTCTCTCTAGGGACCACATTTGTTCAGGAGTTGTGAAGGCTAGTAAACATTGTATCTGTCCTCTTGTAATCACCAAGCAAACAGACTTGCCTTCTATCCCATAAACTCCCAGATCTGTTAGGGCTTGAAAAGGGTAGAATTAGGCTTGCACTGCAGAATTAAGACAGGAGTCTATACAGTATAAATCAAGAGAGCTCATGTACCTAGTTCCTTGTTTTTTTTTTTTTTTCATTCATTCCTATATTAGTGAATATTGATTGAATGTCTAGTATTTTCCAGCTACATGGTTCAACACTGAAGGTAAGGTGAAAATCTGAGCAATAAAAATATAGACTTTGTCCACCTGGAGTCTAGTGTATCATGGGAGACATGTATAATACACAGAATGACACAAATAATTAATAAACTCCAAAGAGCAAGAAATGTTATGTAACCAGAAATATCATTGGTGCTTGATAGGGAGTCTAGCATAACCTAGAAAACATCAGGCACATCGTAGTGATGTTCTGGGACCTTCTTTGAAAAAAAAAATATAGCTAAAAAGTAAGATTTTATCTAAGGCACCATTAACTTGAAGCATGAACATATTTTCCAAAATCATAACATTGTTAGATACTTTAAAAATTGAATGGTTGAGCATTTGTTGATAAATTTCTTCAGAAATTTCTTAAGAACCAGGACATTATAGGCTCATGTGGTGTTTAAATTCATGTTAAGTCTACAATTTTCCTTTCTAGCTACCAACATGTCTTCTTTACTGCAGTGTTGCATTTCATTGCTCAGACTCAAGCAGACAGCCAATGTCAAGGAGACAGCCAATATCAGAGAGTTGATGCTACTCTCATTCAGAATGAAAAACTCATGCATATCATAAAATAAATATATTTTTGATATTCTTAACCAATCACTTTTGATATGTAGCAATCATTTCATACTTCTGTTATTTTAAAACCATGCTATTGAAAACCTGTACTTCTTGGAAGAAACTAACATATGATTGAACTAAGGGCATTTCTAGTAGATAGTGGTTTGGAAGTTAATCACACTTGGGTTGAGCCCTGACTGTACCACTAAGCATCCAGTAAGCTTAGGAAAACTGGTGGTGCTTCTGATGGTTGATTTTCATATCTGTAACATGGGAGAACTGGCAATTTACTGAAAACAGCATCATGTAAAATAATGCATATAAACCATTTGCTATAGTGTTTGACAAGTCTGATAAAGAAAATTACTAAAAGAATATGCACATATAACTGATAAATTGTTTCTCACTTTGAATATCACACATGCAAATACTTATATATGCTTTCAACCTAATTTATTGCTATATACAAATACCAGCACGTGTATATATACTTAATACATGTATGTATAAGCATCTTTTTAAAATTATTTTTTACCTCTAATCATCTTATGATTTGAGTGAAATGCATAATTGCTGTGCAATTAATGGTTGTTGAAAACAAAAGCAGATGGGGGAAGTTCATATTTAAATTAATTTTATAGGGCTTTTTAAAAAATGTGTACATGTCTTTTTCCTGCATGCAGATCTGTGTAGTATGTGGTTGCAGTGTCTTCTGGGGCCAGGAGATGATATTGGATCATACGGGACTAAATTTACTGATGGTTATAAGCCACCATGTGGGTGTTGAGAACCCAACCTGAGTCATAAGAGCAACAAGGGCACTTAAGTACTGAGCCACTACTTCATTCCCCAAAATTTGTATTACAAAGATGTGATGATTCTTTGTTAGCATGGTATTTTCAATGGTGTTTTAACTCCAGTGTCAAGACTTTTGACTTGTATTTTCTAAGTCACTCTGGACCCAATTCTTGTGTTGACTGTGTGTAAATGTGATGAAATAAAAATAAATGTAATTAAATGGAACTCTTACAGCAATAAACTCATGACTAAGTATTTAAGTTACTTCATTATGTTCACACCCCAAAAGAGTAACATCTTAGTATGGAAAAGCTTATTAATATGATGTTTATTTTTATCATTATTAACTTAAAATAGGAAAAGGTAAATGTAGTACAAAACTCAGAATGTAAAAACCAACATATTAATATGACTATGTATTTAAAGTACAATAGCCATAATAAGCTAATGACCTTAAACTTTTTCTAGCTCTGTTTTTTTAGGAATAAAAATAAAATGAATAAATATATTCATAAATTTAGTTACTAATACCTAAGGAGAAATATAGAATAAAGTGTTAAAAATAAAAAGACAGAATATAGAAGCAGAATTTTATATATCATCAATATATTTTGAAAAAAATAAATTATATAGTAGTTTTCCAAGCACAGGCATATTCATTTCATCCACTACATATGGTGGCCCATATATGTTTCTTTCTATAGTCTCAAAGTCAATTACTGCTGGGTTCTTATTTAAGATCAATGGTCCTGAAATTATAATTTTCCCCCAGGATACCCATGTTAACAGTGAAAACAAGCATTATGTTCTTCTATCTTAATTTCAATTCTATGTATTGCATTTAAGTTTCCATTGAGTTTAAACCACAAAAAAGAGCATATTCATAAGCAATAACTGCTACATACTCTTCTTCTGATGAAAAGCAAGAGAATGCTAAAAGGGATAATGATATGATCATTATTCCTCCTAAACATTCTGTAAATCTCTAGTGAACATTCCTGTGCAGAATGTACTAAGGACCATGAAAGATAGCTAATGCACAGTTAGGAGAAACAGCCATAAAAGTGAACATAATATAAAATAGAGAAAATATGAAGAGAAGTATAAAAGCACCATGAACAATTACAAGATGACTGTAAAGAAGAGGTTGCTTTTTAACTAAGCATTGACTATCATTAAGCCTCTGGCACTGGAAAATCAAGGAGGCTCTCCTCCTATCCATCAGAAGGACAGAAGGAAAAAAGCACAGAGATACATAAACGATAAACAATAAAAAACGGGGAAAGAGAGGGTATATGAGGGTATGTCAAGAAGCCTCCAAATGGAATGTCAGATAATGTTCATGCTTATTATTCTCTAATAAAGAAGACACAGCCAAATACTTGAAAAGAAAACAGCTTTTCCTGCAGACAGTTCACTGGCTCTGCTGCATCACAGGAATGAAATAGTGCCTCTCTAATTGCATGCAGTTTGAACTTTCTTTTGCTAATAGTTTCTTTATTAGTTAACAAGTATAACCAAATAATAGTATCTTTGTTATCTTAAGTGTCTCAGACACAGAGAAGTGTACATTTATCTAGGATTGGATTCAATAATCATGGAGAGTTGAAAATATTTTGATACTTCACTACAGATAAATATCTCTATGGGTTTGTCAAATGTTTGCATAGTGAGGAAAAATTATTTACATTTTTTGTTTTTATTATATTCTTACATTTTATGTATATCAAGGACTCATTCCTAGTCTATAAGAAGGCCCTTATTTACTTTTACATGTCATTCTACTGTTTAGTAAGAAAATAAAAGATAGGCAAAATTTTATAAGCAGTCATTTATCTTTATTTCTTCCCCTCCTTTGAACAAACATTTACAAAACGCATCCCATTGTAAGACTGACCCACAGATACTAGAATAATAAGAGGAACAGTATTTTGTCTACCATAAGGATATTTCAGATTCAAGCACACACTAAAATTGAGTCTAAATATGTTATACATACTACAATGAAGTATGTGGACTTGAGAATACACAAGATGCACTGGAGTATTGTTAATTATTTTTATTTGATATTATTTTACTGTTGTCGCATTCAATATAGAACTTCCTTAGCAAGTTCTTTGTTTTAGAGAAGCCATTTCAAAAGACTCTATGTTAACAAACAAAATATAACAAACGACACCAAAACCTGGGAAGCCATACTTAACTCTCCTTTCACTCAGTCCATATATCACACAGAAAGAGAGAAAGATAGAAAATCTATTAGTGACACTTAAGGGCTCACTTTTAACCTATCATCAGCTCCATTTATTTCCCTCCTCTCCATCCAGGACACTAGCTTCACATAATACCAGCCTCCCCTAAATTCTCTTTCTTCTCTATAGTTTGTTCTCCACATAGTAGCAATATATTCACTAGAAAATGTCTATCAGCTCATTCTTCCACCCCTTCCTTAAACTTCTTCCAAAGTACCCTATTCAGGCAAAATGGAATTGAAATATTTTAGCTGGGTCTTTGAAATATCCACAAATCTGGTCATTGTCTATTTCTACAACTTTGTCTTTTATATTATTACCCTCTTTAAAGGCATCTTCTTGTTCCTTCAACAAGTCACATGCATCCATGCCTTGAAACCTATTGTAATTATACTACTATCTCCTTGAAATGTCTCCCTGTGATACACACTTGGCTAACCATTTTTCATTATTTTCATCTCAGCTAAAGCAGACCTGTTTCAGACCACCAAAGCTAATGGACACCGTTTTAGTTCTACTTCAATAATACTGTCTTGCTATCCTTTCTTTTTTTTTTTTTCTAGAAATCACATTTTGCAACAAGACGATTGCAGAAAGACTGTGTCTTACTATTTTTTTTCATAGCTGCCCACCCAACAAGAACCTAAGCCTTGTGAAAACCAGCACCAACTTCACCACTGGTCTGTCAGTCAGTGCAACTCAATACTGAGTTTTCTGTGGGTCCTTTGCAAGGGATAGCAGGGAGGGACTATGTGGAGTGGTGGTGTATGATTTCAATCCTAGTACCTACAAGGCTAAAGAAGCAAGATTGCAGTAAATTCTAACTCAGCTTATGCTATGTAAGTGAACTCCAAGCCAGGGTGATTATATTATTATTGGAGGAATAGGAATGAGAAAGAAAGAAGGATGAGAAAAGATGACCACTATAATTTTGGGGGATAATGATACTGTTACGATAACTCAGTGTAGTTATTTTCATGTTTGCTTGGTCTTTAGTGGTCCATTATGTCTGCGGTCGTGGTTGTCAATCGGCTTGGGACAATGAAGGAAATATAGTTATATAGACCACTTTATCATCTTCTTAATACTGGAGGTAGAACTAAGATGTGATGATAATTTGTGTCTTAAGGATGGATGGTTTGGGGCCTATGCCTAGGACAAAGAGACAAAGAAAGGCATTAGAGGTTCTGCTTTTTTGAGATACTTAGCAAGAGGTTGATTCAGTGACTATAATCTTGATTCTTTATTCTTTTTAAGGATTTGCATTCTCTTCTTAAATTCAGCCATGGGTTCTTATTACTGATATTATGTCAATATCCACTTCCAGGACAGCACAGCAGGTGCCAACCTGATACAGCAACCTGGCAATTGGTCAAATGTGGTTAGAGAAGCAGGAATAACATTTGACATCAAAGAAGATGCCTGCAATTCACTGGTAATAATATTTTCTTAAATTCTTAAAGTGTATGACAATAGTAAGAGGTGTGCAACTTACCATTTTCATTAGCATTCCCCCCTAAATTGGCACCATCTTTCCCCATGTAAGATTAAAATTCAAAGACCATGAATACTAATCCTAAATGCTTTACATGTGAGAAATAGTTGCACTATTGACCTTTATCTCTAAAATTTGAAGTAATCATAGATGTCATATAACGTGTCCTACTGGGTTTTATTTTCTCTAGTTAAAAGAACAAAGGTTTTATCCTAGAATGAACCATTGTAGTTAAAAACAACTTACCACTTTGTCATTATCATAGGAAATAGAAACAGAATATGGCCCTCAAAGCCAACTAACCTGGGCCCAGTGGGGTTTATATATAGTACCAACCATGACCATGCATGGACTCAACCTAGGCCCCTCACACATACATAGATGAGTAGTTTGGCCAACATGTGGGTCCCCTAGAAGGGGGAGAGAGAGCTGTCTCTGACATGTAGTCTGTTGCTTGCTTTTCAATCACTTTCCCATGGTGAGACTACCTCAGTATTGCATAGGGGAAGAAGAAACATAAAGTCCTGATTCAACTTGATGTGCTCGTCTTGGTAGCAGAGAGCTCCCCTTTTCTAAAGAGTAGGGGGTGTTTGATAGAAGGAAGAGGAAGGGGGGATGAGAATAAGAGGAGAGGAGGGAAGGCCTATATTACGGATGTAAAGTAAAATAATTATTTAATTAACTAATAAAAAGAATGTGGCTATCAAAAGTAGTATGTAATACTTCCTTAAATTGATTAACTAGAGTAAGCTGGTGCACTTTGTTTTGCAAGGGTTCTGGATTATTTCACATGTCTATTTGGAACCAAGGCAAAATGAAGTCACCCATCAGAGATTCTGGTTTAGTAGAAGGAAGATGGAATATGGACAGATTAAAATGGGTCTTGCCCTGCACACAACATTCTGAGGTGAGCCTTAACTGGAAAAGAAACTATAGGAAACTACTTAGAGCACACTAACTGCTATCATTTAGCAAAACATCATCGTTGTTCTAAGACATTGGAAGGTTGTAGAAAATTTTCCTTGAGTTTTCTATGAGCAAAGGAGTTAAAGTAATGTTTAGGAAGAAATTCTCAGAAGTGGGCTTCATCCTTGCTTAGCTATTTGGTAAACTGTACAGTGGGTTTCATCACCATACTATGGTTATAATGAAAAATGAATCAGTAGATGGCAGGAACCTTATTTGTTATCAAGTGACTAGTCTGACTGATTGCTTTTTTAACCATATTTGCTCAATTGTCAATTGCTATATCAGGTGGGCACAAGCTGTGTTGTTCTGGAACTGGGAATTGACATATCATTAAGATCCCATGACTGAATGGTGGTTAGAACCAGGTAGGTCTTCTTCACAGGACTTCCAGTTCCTAAATAAAAGGTCAAGATGGACATGCCAAATGTTTTATTTAGAATGTTAATCTATTAATGAATTGAAAAGCTCACAGGTTATTCTTATTTTCTCATTTAGCTTTTTTATTCATTTGATTGTTGTCTTGAACAACCAGAAATTATGTTTGAGTTCCCAAATAACATTTCATAAGCATGTTCTTTGAAAATACAAAGAACAATAAGAAAAAGACATGTTCCTTATTCCAAAAGAGTAATGCCCTCTGAAAAAGAAGACTGCTCCAAACAAATAATTATAGTCATGTGGCTTTGGCTGGAATATCTACAAAGTGCTTCATGAATTGAGATGGAAATGGTTTCTAACTGATACCAGGAGAGACAATGTTAGGAGAAATCAGAAAAACTCCAAAGGAGGCAGCAGAACTGGATTGTGAGGGAGCATGCGCTCTCTCCTGTCTGTCTATCTGTCTGTCTGTCTTTGTGTGTGTCTCTCTGTTTCTCCTCAGGTTTCCTTGTTCTCTCTGTCTCTGTCTCTTTCTCGCACATACATACATAAAGGTACATGTACAAACTCAACCAAGAGTAATGTAATTGAATGCAACATTTTAAAAAATCAAAATTAGTGGATATATTTGGGGGGGGTTGTTTTGTTGTTTTGCCCCAGGCTTTCTGGTATGGGTCAGAACTGCACTGTTACAGATTCTATGACTGCTTCTTAGGGTGATGAACTTGCCTCCTTGAAATGGAAGCTTTGGTGTTCACTCCTGTTTATTCCACTTCCAAAATTTTGCAGAATGAAATCTTCCAGAACTGAGAATGAAAGAACATCTAAGAGACTCTCAACCACTGTCTCTCAACTACTGTATATCTATTATTGTTTCTACCCAATGAAATCAGTACTTCAGAAAATAGTCATACTCAGTCATCAGAAAGCTGAACGGGTATCCATTACTATTTTTTTGCCCCTTCACTAAATTAATGCATTTGGCACTGGCAAATCAGTTTGCTTTAGCTGAGTAAGTTTAATCAGCTAGTGCCAGTCTCTCTAAGAGAAGGAAAATATTTGCAAAAAATCCGGGTTGTAACTTTCACATTGCAACCTAATTATGAAGAGGCATTTTTATTTAAAGGTTTTTTTTTGTTTGTTTGTTTGTTTGTTTTTTTAACTGCTAACACATTTAGAACTGGTCAAGAGAGCATACATTTTCTCTATTGCTTTTCAATATTCCTCTTTCTGTAAAGGAGAAGGTGGCACTGGGAACCAAGCTTTATGACAAAACAATTGTGTATGATAGATGAGAGTACTAACTCTCTGGAATAACATCCAAGAAGCTGGCCTCTGACATCAAAGGTACAGCATGCTAAGCAGGAAAAACACTTAGCATGTTCCACCCTCCATTTTCATCTCATTGTTAGGGAATATAATCTCATTGATTTTAGTCTGAACTTATGGCATCATTTGTTTCTCATCAGAGCCACCTGCCTACACAATTCTACCAAGGCAAAATAAAATATAACCTAGATGGACAAAATCGAAGGGGACCAGAAAAAAATTAAAATAAAAATAAAAAGGCCTTGAAATATCCATCATTTTTGCTTGGATTCTTCCACTCATTTAACAGAATTTTTGTTGTTGATTTAAAAAAAAAAATGCTCAAACAGTCCCTTTTATACTTGTTGCCACCCAGGATACTCGAAGTTGTCCCTTTATTCACATCATATGTAATGGACTAGCAAATAAACAGGTCCCTAGTTAGGTCCTTCTGAGTTTAAATTCTTTCTCTGTCTTTTATAAACTCTGCATTTTGGTCAAGTTACTTAATATCTCTGTATACAGAGCTTCCATCAATTAAAAAAAATAATGTATGAAGTTGTCAAAAAGTCATAGATAAACTAATTAAATCACCATCACTGTCAAGAGTTGAAAAATCTGAGGCTGAAGATGTTCAAAGGAACCAGCTATGAAGTCCCAAGGCCACTCTTAAATATGGAAGTAGATATTGTCACTGTTTAGGTCTGACAGCATGGAATAAGATGGGTGTGTAGGGACCTACTGTAAGGAGAAGCAAACTCAAGTTGGATGAACAAAGTTCTGGACATGAAAGTTAAGTGTCAGTCACTTTTAATTATATAATGATATAAATTGATTTAATAGGAGGCATAAGCTATTTCTAAGAAGTCATTTCCTGACCTAACATTGTGGCTATTTCCATTTGTCTAAATTAATCTCTCCCTATTGCTGAGTTTCTACACATAAAGTGAAATTTTCAACAGAACATTCCCTCTGAATTAAAGTCTTTAGAGGTACCTTAAGTGTGAAAAGCCAACTGGAATCTGAACTAAACCTATGTGAAACCTAAATCTTTTCTGAGAGAACAAAAATGGACCACTGACACCAGTGGTGTCACATAGGTTCAGTTCAGATTTCAGTTGGCCTTTACACACTTAGGGTACTTATAAAGACTTTAATTCAGAGGGCTTGGAAAGGCGCAGAAAGAGATGAGGGAAGGGAGGGTAGGATTGGGAGGGAATGAGGAAGGGGGCTACAGCTGAGATAAATAATAAATAACCTGTGATTAATATAAAAAATAAAAATAATAAAAAAGAAGGGGAGGAGGACCTCCCTTATCAGTGGGCTAGGGGAGGAGCATAGGATGAGAAGAGGGAGGGAGGGTGGGATTGGGAGGAGAAGAGAGAGGGGGGCACAGCTGGGATACAAATGGATAAATTGTTATAAATGATAATAAAATTTAAAAAGCAAAAAAAAGAAACAATTTCAATTATGGGTTTGAAGATGTATGATGGGCTATCTATATGAGGTATGTTATCTTTTTATCACTGTTACAAGCAATTCAGCTAAAAGAAGGAAAGATTTATTTTGCTGACAATATAAGAGCTTGCAGTTTTTTTTTTTTTAAAGGAAAATGTTGATACAACCCTAAGTATAGTAGGACCCAGAATCTGAGCTATAATTAATCTAAAAGTACTGTAATTACACTAAATGTTACTTTTGTAGAATAGATCCAAATCATGTGGCTTTTTAATGCTTAAATAGAATGCAGTTTATTTCTAATCATAGATATAGGCATGATTTGCTAAAGGAATATTAGGTCTGGAAGCAATAGCTTAATCAAATCAGAATTTCTTCTGTAAAACAAATCTTTGGCCTTTGAAGAATTAGCAATATCCAATGCCTAGGCTAAAGATGTAAAACCAAAGCTAGAATCCTTGCCACTGGCTCTCCTTCTGCTTCCTGGCTTCCAGCCATTTACAAGTATACAACTGTGTAACTTCCTACCCAAACACCTACACTTGTTATGGTCATTAAC
Organism: Psammomys obesus; assembly: GCF_907164565.1. NCBI lineage: Eukaryota > Metazoa > Chordata > Mammalia > Rodentia > Muridae > Psammomys > Psammomys obesus. The sequence continues at coordinate 17,164 of NW_026591990.1, read as the reverse complement.
CACCGCAACTACATCTAAATTATACCCTGAACACTTCCCATTTGGAATTAGTTGTAGGAAAACTCATCTCATGTGGTTTATTCATGAAAAAAAAGCTAGTTCCTTTTGGAAGGCACTCACTTAAACAAAACCTAATAGGAAGCACTCATAAATTACAAGGTTGCTGTTATGTGCATAAACTAATGAATAAAACTGAGTGAATATTCTAAGGAAGATAATGCTGACTCTTAACATATGCAGAAACATTTCTTATGGTGATTTGAGTACCACAAATGATAAATAAAATGGACAGGGAAACCTGTAGTCATTGGCTTCTGAATTTCCTGTTGTTGAATTCTCTTTCACTGCTCTTTGCCTTAGGGCTGTGGGCTTAGTCAGTAACTATCCTAAAACACCCCATACTGATGAATGCCAAATCCTGACAAACCAAAGTGTAGTGCTCAAAACAGGTTAACATAGTATGTATCAAAAAGGTGGAAGAAATTGCTTTATCAGGACTGAACTCAGAAACATTTTAGGTTAACACGCAAATGTATCTTTTTAAATACAGGCCAGCATGGGCTTAATTATTCTTCTTGATCACACACAGTGATGACCAAGTGCTTAGACAGCACATGATGAAAGACAGAGAAAGGAATAATGGATTAAACACAGGTTCCAACGGAAACCTTAATCCTTTCCCTGCCTTTTCATAGCTTTTGTACCAACAAGTGGATTGAACAGCTCCAGAACAACAATTGACATTTTTTTGCTCTGTTTTTAATTGTTAAGAGTTCCATTCCCCAAACTGCAAACTATTGAGAAACTGGCACCAATTTTGAGTGTCAAGGGTCAAGGGAGTAGAGAAAATGAACCTTTGGAGTCCGAGGATCAGAGTTAGAAGTGTAAAATTATCTCAGGTCATGGAGTTAAATTTTGTGTTTTATACCTTATGAACAACAGGCCCAGAGGATATAAGTGATTGTCTAATATAAAAAAAAAAAACAAATAAATGAAAGCAGACAGAGGGCTAGAATCCAGATATCATTACAGGCCAGAGATCCTTCTATTGAACAGTGAACAACCACTAGTCTATATGTGTTGACTTATGGAATAGCTTTGGGCAAACTAAATTGTGTGCTGAGGTACAAAGTCATAGTCCAGATATACAGAAATATCTTCTTCTCCTGTGTTCTTGGCTGTTACAGAGCTAAGAAGATGTCATTGTTTTTGTTGTAGTTGTTTTGTTTTTTATTTTTTTTTAATTTTTGGGGAAACACCCATAGTGTTCCATTCTTACCAAAGAGAGGTAATTTTGTAATTGTGCATTTATGGATGTATATTGGCATGCATATCTGCATATACATACATGTTCTGGTAGGTATGGTTGCTTGTATATCCATGTAGGCAGATATTACACTATTACTCTTCATCTTATTTTGATATGATACAGGACCTCTTACTTAACCTAGAGCTTACCAAATTGACTAGGTTGGGTGGTTAGATAAAACCTACTTGTCTCCCATCTCCAATTCTGAGGTTATAATAAGCAACAGTGCCCATCTTAATTAGGTTCTCATGTTTGTACAGCAAGTATTTTACCTACTGAGCTATTTTTCCAGCCATAGTCAGGCATATTAGAGGCATGGTGTTATACAGTGGATGAAGACAGACAAACAACAGCTTAGAAGGAAAGAATAAGGCTCAGTTTATAGTTCCAGTCTTCAGAACAAGCAGAAATAATCTGCCATCAACTACTATAACTGAGTATTCAGTGCAGCTAGAAAGAACCCAAAGGGAATACTTTCTCAGACTGCACATTCACAGACTTCACAGTATTTTTATACCCTTTTCTGAGATAGCCAAAGACCATTCTATGTTCTATATTTCCAAAGGTTGGCAAGCATTAGCATTTGGATTCCAGATGAATTATAAATATAATGCTTTTCACAGAATCATAGCTAAGAAAATAAAAATTTTGTTTTGCATGTTGAAATGATAATGAAAAGAGCACTAGGTTAAAATTGATTAAAGTTTATTTCATGTGTTTCTTGTTATTTTTTTAGCATGGCTACTAAAATTTTTAAATTGCAATTGCGAATTGTATTATATTGCTATTGAATAAAACTGTTCAATATTTGTTTTGAAAGATAGTTAACGAGAGGATGCAATTATACATACTAATTGAACTAAGCACCTAAGCTCTTTTCATTTTATTTCATATCATAGTTCAATAAAAAATGAAAATCACACATGAGTACACACACACACACACACACACACACACACACACACACACATGGTCACGTCATAGAAAATCTAGTCCATTTATCCTCAGAGAATGTGTCCCGACACAGATGGGAGAAGCCTCTGAGCACTGGTGAAATTTGCACCCACTATATGTATGAGGTGTGATTTCCAGGTCATCTCCGAGATGAAGTTATTGTGACTCAGATCTCCAATTTTCATGAGGTTTTGTTTTTCCTCCGCACAGCAGCACAGCAACAAGAAATCCAAATGCAGCTGAAACCCTGACTGCCTTAGGTACAGTTGTCATTACAGAACCAGCAAGTAAATTATGGTCCAATATCCACATAGATGCAAAAAGGTTCTTTGAAAAAAACATGATACAGAGAAATCAGAAGTTATTCTCCTAGATTTTGAGGTTTTCTTTCACACAAAGGCAAAAGTACTTTGAAATTAAGATTCACTTTGTAATACCAAATTTATTTACTTTACAAAAAACAAAACAACAAAAAAACCAACAAACAACAACAACAACAACAAAAAACATAGCCAAGTGAGCATGCCAAAAAGCATAGAAGGGGACCAAGAATATTGCTCAGAAGACACTGAAAAGCAAAGGCCACTAGAAGTTACACCTCTGTTCTGCTTACCTGGTAAAAGACACTCTGTCAAATGCAGCCACAGGTGGGACTCTAAGAGTAGAAGATTCTGGCCAGGTGTCTGCTGAGGCAGACTGATTCCTTTGTCTGCAGGGAAACTTGTCTCTACTCATGTCCTTGGGCTCCAACATCCCCTTGGCCTCTAAAGTCACTGGTTACTTAAGAAGGACAAGCAGGAAAGCCCTCTTAGAGTTCAGTTCATAAAATTTATCTGGTGTCAGCCAGTAGGAATGACACACACACATGCTTGACCTTAGTTACTAAGTCTCCAACTGCTCTAGTGGTCAGAGATAGTGAGTGACTCAAGGCCTCTACCATACCCTGCATTGTTAGCATAAACTATCTGCAGTGGTCCAAGGTCTCAGTTATACAAAGATAGTCTTATCAGACAAAATATTCCAAAGGCCTAGAGTTTGCCTCCCTGGAGCTGAAGGAGGACTATCACTTTCTTGCTGACTTAACCATTTGTTACACAGAGGTCTTCCAGAAGGGAAAAGGCTTTGTTGACAGTACCTCTGCTGTATAGTGAGTTTCTAGAACAGGATTCAGAGTCACAATTCCAAAGATTATAGGCAAAGGGAAGACCTCAACTTTTGTCTGATCTCCTTTGCTTTAAAAATCCAAATGTGTGTTTACAGTATAAAAGAAGGGTTTTGTGCCTAAAACTAATTTATAACTTGCTAATTTTTCCTTATCAAACCTTCACATAAGTGTGTGCCAGAACCTAGATTAAATCTTTTATGTTCTCAGTTTTTACAGTATGGAGGGAGTTCATGCCTTATGAGTCATTTATTACCTGACAGATTCCAGACCCCGCAATTAAAGAAGATAAGTTCAGACCTCAAAGGTCACATGTGTACACCCAGAGCTAGGGAGGAGTCTGAGGGATTCCTCCACTCAGTAGCTAGGCAACCTTGCCCACTGAGAAATTCCCAGACCAGTAAGAAACTTAGTTTCACACACACAAAGGTGAATAGATGCTGAGAAACAACACCTGAGGCTGTCATCTCGTCTCCACATACTCATACACTCATGTGTACATGCACTTGCATAACCATATTTATCCATACAGATGCATACATATATTCATCATGCAAAAACACAAGAAGTGATGGTATATATATATATATATATATATATATATATATATATATATATATATGTGTGTGTGTGTGTGTGTGTGTGTGTGTGTGTCACTGGTAGCTAAAATTGTCCTAAACCTCCATGCTACTGATATTTGATAGTGCTTACAGACATTCTTGCTTCTCATAACACTGGAGTAACAAGTCAAAGGTCTAGAGGCCATGATGTACAGAACTGTCTCTCACAAGAATTACTCGCTCCAAATATCAGTTTTGCCAAAACTGAAATATCCTAGTTTATAGGTATACAATATTTAAAGACAGAGAAGAACAAAACTAAAACAGTTCATAATATCATCATGAATTAATAACAATCATAAACAGTGCGTTTTGGTGCATTTCCTTCTATTTTTTATAATGCAATATATGTATATATTATTCTTAGTTCAAATGATGTCAGTTAAGCTAGGCTTACTTTTAGTACTAATTATTGTTTTTATTATATGTGTATACATATAAATAACAAATGATATTATAAAACAAAATTAAAAATCACAATAGGGCACGAAGAGAAAAAAATCACAGAGTACCAAACTTGATGTAATTCTTCCATTAATATTTAATATTTGAATGGTTTTCTATTTCAGGCTTAACCTGTATAAAATATGTAAAAACTAATTCCCTTCCTCCATTTAACAACATCACCTGCAAACACTATAACAGTCTTGATTCCAGAAATGACTTTTCACAAAATTTCTCTTTCTTTAACATTTTACCATCCCTGGCACACTTCAATTAACTAAATCTGAATTCTGTCAACTCTCATTCTAGCCAAAATGCAATTGTAGAGATAAGAAACACTTCGTCGATGCCTAAACAATAGCAAATCAATATTTCCTAGTTAAAGGACTATCTCTGAACAACAGAATTGTATATACATATGGCGAAATACTTCTCCATTTCTTGGAGGAAGCTATCTGAAAATGTATAATGAACTATTAAGGATATTGTTTTCAATATCCAGTTCTGGAAGGTAGCATCGTTTTGATGCCGTCAGATTACAGACCAGTTCTAGAAGTAGCAACTTGGATAAAGCAGTGTAAATGATGGTCAAACTAGATTAAAAAAAAAAAAAAACCTTAGCACAAATCCAATCTCTTATTGTCTCACAGTTTTATCTACTAATGAAGTTTGTGATTGCCATCATCCAGGTTTCAAAGCAAAATGCTCTTTAAAACCCACTTTGACATATCTAGGCCTGGACTGTACAGCAAAGAGAGGTTTATGGTCTACACCAAGATGAGAGTGCAATGCACATTCTTAGAACTAAGAGAGATGAACATAGGAAGAGATGTACAAAGGATGTGCTTATTCATAAATTTATTTATAAATAAATCTTCTGGATTGGATTTACGAAAGAACTCATGATTTCTTTTAAATATAAAAGGGGTAGTACATAGCTGAGGAAACTCTAAAAATTGAATAAGATAAAACAGATTAGATTTCCTCTGGAATGTGAGAAAATTAGCTGAACTCCAAGACAATTTTCTAGAGTTTTGAATGTCTATTTGCTCATCTATATATCTACTCCATAAATATATGTTTAGATCTTAGTTGGTGTTCAATTAATGCATTTCAAATACAGATTCATTAATTTATTTGACAAGTATTTGTTAAGGCTCTGATAATCTCAGGTAAAGGAAACAATAAAGAAATAAGTGAAATAACCCTAATATCGTAATTGTGAAATGTTTTTCAAGATACGATTGGAAAAAACTATATTTCCCTTTTAGGATAATCACTATAATAGCTTGATCCTTATATTTTCACTCAAAGAATAATAAAGTCCTAAAGACCAAAACATTTATACCAATGCATTGTAATGTGACATCTTTGCAAATAACAAGGGATCTCTAACTAGTATATATTATGGCATAGCTAAATAAAAATAATTAATTATTTTCTCTTAATTCTATGAATCACTTTGTTAAAATTAATTCAAACTATTAAAGTTGTCCCCACCTGATGGAAATGCCTATACTAGGAGACTAGAACAGATGTTAGACTGAAAATAAGAAACAGCTGCTTATGTAGCTGTGTCCTTAGGAGTGCATGTGTATTAGTGCTGCAGAAAACTCCAATAGGCAGAGAAAAAAGAGCTCTGTGCAGCAAAGTGTTAGAAAGCTCTCAGTGAGAGTCCAGCATTTTCGCCCATATCCCCAACACAGGGAAATCTCCTGATTGAATGACTACAGATGGTGAGAGCAGGAGTTGTTCTCATTCTTGCTCATGAACTGGCAAAAAGTGTGACATGCATCCAGCATAAATCTTTCTGAAAGGATTTTAGGAAACCACAACTGGCTTGTGGTGGAGAGATAGCTGAGCTGAACAGGCCAAATAATACTGCAATGCTCTGGCTTAGCACAAGGCCTCCACTGAGTCAACAGGAAGTGTCCAGGGATAAAAGAGCTTGTTGATTAGAACAGTGAAGAGTGACAGTAACAGAAAAAGAAGCAATACGAGAGTTAGTATGATATGGAAAGGATAGGAGCTCCACAAGGACCAAATATATCTGGGCACAGGGTCTTTTCTGAGATGGACACTCAACCAAAGACCATGAGAGGATAAAACGTAGAACCTCTGCTTGGATGTGACCCGTGATAGCTCAGTAATCAATTGGTTTCCCATAGTAAGGGGAACAAGGACTATTTCTCAATGACTGGCTCTTTGACCTCCCCACCTCCCAAGGGAGGAGCAGTACTGTTAGGCCACAGAGGAAGACTTTGCAGCCAGTTCTGAAAATACCAGACAAAACGGAGTCATATGAAAGGGGAGGAGGTCCTCCCCTATCAGTGGACTTGGAAAGAGGCAGGGAGGAGATGAGGGAGGGAGGGTAGGACTGGGCAGGGAATGAAGGATACAGAATTAACAAAATGTAACTAATGAGAAAAATAAAATTAAAAAGAAAATAAAAAATAAAATTTTCTGTTCATAGAAAAAAAAAGAAGAAGCAATACAAACCTTGATTCAATATATCAGTAGGAAGACATGTAGGACCAAAGGTAAAGACAATACTTTCAGCTTAAATACAAGTCTCCAAAGCAGAGCTTTTCTATTGTTTAAATTTGATTAAACTCCAATACATTGCAATGTTCTGAACTATAAAAGGATTTAGGGAGAGATTAAGACTATAAGCTACTTATATCATTGTTTATTGTTTGCACTTATTTATTAGAGTCACTTTGAAGAGACTCTGTTCTGAAAAAGTATTCACAGGCCTTGCCTTAAGGTGAAAATGCAAGCATTTCCCTCATCCTTATGGAATCTCAAACTATCAATACCAGTCCTTAGGCTCACTAGAATTTGGCAGCTAACCGTTTAGAATGGATTCCCAACATGATTCATAAGAAAATGCAATTTTCTTAATTTAGAAGATATTTGTGACATATAAGAGCATTTGTATACTCATGGTAGTTTGCATTACTACTGTATTATATTAAGATAAATGAAAATAAAAATACCGCTGAGTAGTATTTGCTTGGTCTAAAAGCACAAAGGTATTCTTTTTTTTTATTAATTACACTTTATTCATTTTGTATCCCCCCATAAGCTCCTCCCTCCTCCCCTCCCGATCCCACCCTCCCTCCCTTTTCTGCATGCATGCCACTCCCCAGGTCCACTGATAGGGGAGGTTCTCCTCTTCTTTCTGATCTTAGTCTATCAGTTCTCATCAAAGGTATTCTTAATGTCTGCACATACAGGTACAAGGTCATTGCTGAAATCAAAGCACTGTTTCAGCTTGGTGCATGACTGTATTTCTTAGACTCAATTCTTCTAAACACAGACACCCAAAACTAAAAATGCAACTCAATGCTTACTTTCAAGACTTCCTACTATGTGTTCAACACACTTGTCATCCTATGTTGACTAACCAAATTTCTTAGCAGTATGACCACAGTGTTGTCTCATGCTCTTACCTCCTACTCTTCCTTCCTAAAGGAATTCAATCCCCTTTATTTTCAACTAGTCAGTAGCCTCATCCTTGTCCTTATCACATAGCCAGTCAAATCATCTGCACATTGTTCCTTAGCCTTTTTTATAATTTGTATCTTCCACTCAAATTGTCCTTGCACATCTTTTCATATACAAAGCCAACAACAATGGCACTTGCCATAGCCTTCCCAAAAGGGAGGAGTACAATAATTGTCCTTACATCATATTTTTTCCACAGTTCCCCTAATACTTAAAAACAGTACATTTATTATGAATTTGTGTGTACTTATATATGATGTGGGAGAGAGGCAAATTCTGAGCTTATGTGGTTAGAAGACAAAATTGCAGAATCAGTTCTTTCTATCTACCTTGCATTCTAGAAATCAAACTCCAGTCACTGTGCTTATGTAGAAAGCATTTTTACCAGCTAAGCCAGCTTGCCAGGCCTTGCAAGACTTAACCTTACTATGGTTGTTGTTACTTGTTGTTTGTTTTTGTGAGCATTCTTTATTTCACTGACAAGTCTTTGATTCTTGGAAAGTAAGGTCAACATCTTAGTAACTGCTCAATAAAAGAATGTCTGAAATTATTCAAATAAATATGAACAAATTACTGTTAACATGATAACATAGACTACAGAGAAAAAAAGGAAGTTTCAAATACCTAAAACCAGTTCCAACTAAAATGCTCAATATACTTGGCCTGCAGTGAAGAAAAAATGAGGCACAAGTTCTTAAGATTTAGCTTATCATTGCTTTTGGGACTATGTTTATTAGAACTATTTTGTGATTAGAACCATAGACATTCAACAATCCATGGGACCATGGGATTTTCTCTGTTTTAGGAAGAGAAAATGATTAATTTTTAAATTATTAAAAAAGTAAGTACTAATAATATATCACAAAATACTAACATAAAAAAACACATTCAGTGACATACAATGGGTCTCAAATTTAGTTTTTATATCATGGGTATTTTGTTTGTTTGTTTGTTTTTGTTTCCTTAACATAGTCTTTCTAGGTAGACAACAATGATTTCAATTTTCAGGTACTTCTGTCTCATGCTCCTGAATAGTAGAGGTACAAGCCTACAGTACCATGTCTAGGAATATGCTCCTTATGCATATTCTTCAGCAACAATGGAGAATGATACAAAAAGCATGGGTCAGTCACCCCAAAGCTAGGAATGCCATTGTTGAACAATATTTTCTATGAAAAAAAATGGTTTCTTTTTTAAATTTAATTTTATTTATATATTTATTCTTACAAATTATTCACTTTGTATCCCTGCTGCGGTACCCTCCTTTGCCTTCTCCTATTCCCATGCACCCTCCCTCATCTCCACCTATGCCTTTTCACTAATCCCCTGATAAGGGAGGACCTCCTCCCCTTCTATCATACCCTGGCTTATCAGGTCTCATCAGAGCTAGCTGCATCATCTTCCTCTGTGGCCTGACAAGGCTGCACCCCCCAGGGGAAGGTAATCAAAGAACCTGCAACCAAGTTCATCTCAGAGACAGCCCCTGTACCCTTTACTATGGCACCCACTTGGAAACTGAGCAGCCAATGGCCTTCCTTTGAACAAGGTTTTTAGGTCCTCTCAATGCATGGTCCTTGGTTGGAGTATTGGTCTCTGCAGGCCTCCCATGTACTTTGGTTCTGTTTTTCTCCTTGTGGATCTCTGTCACCTCCAGGTATTTCTGTCTCCCTCTTCTTCCATAAGGATTCTGGCACTCTGCCTGAAGTTTGGCTGTGCCTCTCAGTATCTCCTTCAATACCTTGGTGGGTAGAGTCTTTCAGAGGTCCTCTGTGGAGGGCTCCTGTCCTTTTCTTTGTCTTCTCCTACTTATGATGTCTATCCTGTTTGCCCTTCTTAATAAGGATTAAGCCTCTTCCCTAGGGTCTTCCTTATTGTTAAGCTTCTTTAAGGCTATAGATGTTAGTATGTTTATTTTACATTATATGGCTAATATCCACTTATAAGTGAGTATCTATCAAGTTGGTCTTTCTGCTTCTGAGTTACCTCACTCAGGAAGATGTTGTCTAGTTCCTACCATCCTGCAAATTTCATGATTTCCTTTTTATGAATTGCTGAGTAGTATTCCATTGTATAAATGAACCGCACTTTTTGTGTCTGTTCCTCCGTTAAGGGACATCTAAGTTGTTTCTATGTTGATTCTGGCTATTATAAATATAGCTACTATGAACATAGTTGAGCGAATGTCCTTATTGAATGGTGGGACATCTTTTGGGTATATTCCTGGGAGTAGTATAGCTGGATCTCGAGGTAGCAGTATTTCTAATTTTCTGAGAAAGTGTCAGATTGATTTCCAAAGTGGTTGTACAAGGTTATATTCTCACCAGGAATGGAGGAAATTTCCCTTTTCACCACACCCTCTCTAGCATGTATCATCCCTTGAGTTTTTGATCTTAGTCATTCTGATGGGTGTGAGGTGAAATCTCAAGGTTGTTTCCATTTACATTTCCCTGATGACTAAGGATGTTGAGGACTTCTTTAAGTGTTTCTCTGCCATTCAATACTTCTCTGTTGAGAATTCTATTTTTAGCTCTGTACCCCATTTTTTAACTGGATTACTTGGTTTGTTGCTGTTAATCTTCTTAAGTTCTTTATACATTCTGGATATTAAGGTCAGATGTAGGGTTGGTGAAGACCTTTTCCCAGTCTGTTGGCTGTCATTTTGTTCTGGTGACAGTGTTCTTTGTTTTAGAGAAGATTTTCAGTTTTATGAGGTCCCATTCATTAATTGTTGATCTTAGAGCCTGTTCTGTTAGTGTTCTGTTCAGAAAGTTGTCTCCTGTGCCAATGAGGTCAAGGCTCTTCCTCACCTATTCTTCTAACAGGTTTAATGTGTCTGGTTTTATGTTTAGGTTCTTTTTTTCATTAAAGATTCATTTATTTATGTTTATGAGTGTGTTGCCTGCTTGCATATATATGAACAACATATGTGCACTACTCAAAGAGGACAGTAGAAGGCACTGGATCCTTTGGAGCTGGAGATACAGACAGTTGCTAGCCATCATGTAGGGGCTGGAAATCCAACATAGGTCTCATTGAAGAATAGCCCATGCTCTTAATCACTAAGCCATCAATACTGCAAAGTTTAAGTTCTTAATTTTTGATTTCTCCTAAGTGTGCTGTCATCACCATTGTAATGTGCATCCAGATATATACTTTATATTATGGAAGTTATCCATTTATGTTTTAGTACATTGTATAAAAAAGATATTTAGTTAGGTTTTAGAAAAGGGCAGGTATAAATCTGTCTCCAAATCTGCTGTTAATAAATAGGAAATGCTGACTCTCCTAGCAATTCTTTTAAAAAAAATTTAAAAATGGAACCAATGCAAAATTAAAAATGTATAAGGAAAAAAACCTTAGCAAAATGAATTCAACTGTATATCAATTTGTTGTATCTGACAATATGTAGGATGATTAATACTTTTTGTTAATATATTCTAAATTTTATTCATTTTTATGAATTACAGCTTATTCACTTTGTATCCCAGCTGCAGCTCCCTCCCTCATTTCAACCCCACTCTCTCTCCCTCATCTCCTTTCATGTCCTTCCCCTAGTCCACTGATAGAAGAGGTCCTCTTCCTTTTACCTCTGACCCTAGCCTGTCAAGTCTTACCAGGACTTGCTGCATTGTCTTCCTCTGTGGCCTGGCAAGGATGCTCTCCCCTCAGGGAGAGCTGATCAAAGAGGCAGCCACTGAGTTCTTGTCAGAGACCACCCCTGTTTCCATTACTAGGGAACACACTTGGAGAATGATAATATTGATGTCACTTTTGTGTACAGGATTCTAATCAGCAGTGCTGTTATTGCTATTATCATTTTTACTCTTCTGTCACTAAGTGATTTCTATAAAAATAATTTATTAGACAGTATAATTGAATATCAAGAGAGATGGTCCAGCAGATACAGGTGGTAGTTGCCAAGCCTGATATATGAATTTGATACCCAGGAACCACATGGGAGAAGAGAATCAACTTCCACAAGTTTTCCTCTAATATTCGCAGACATGTGTGCGCATTCATGTGCATGGGCACACAAACAGAGCGAGGGTGAGAAAAGGAGTGAGAGAGAGAGCAAATAAAAAATGTAATTTTGAAAACATTGAAGATTTTTAAACATAAAATTTTTGTGTGACATCATGGTAATGTCCAAAAATTATATTCTACTAAAAAATATTTAAAATTTCCACAACTAGCACATCTTGTGCTAAGTCTAAGTGTACCTTATCTTTCCCTCCATAAAACCTCTCCAATACCTACATCTAATGGTGGTCCTACCTCCAGTGCCCTGATCTAGTCTGGTCACTTCTGCATGTGGCAATTTCAGCCTCCAAGCACAGCAAAGGTCCCTATTGTGTGCCCTCAACCCCCAGACCTCTTAAAAGACACATACAGCCTATCCACCCAGGCATGTTCTTAATAACTTAAAGTGTGGTCTAACCAGGTGAGTCCATCTTCTCCTCTCCTCCATAAATACTCTGTAATTCTCAGAACTACGCTAAAGCTTCAGGCTTGGACTTGGAACATGCTACATGCAAGCCTAAGCCCCAAGTTCATTGACTTTTATTCCGTATAAGTTACATCCAACCCTTAGACCCAAATTGGCCTGCATAAGTTATTCTCTGTCCCAGTCTGTTGTGTTTATATCAGGCACAAAACTAATATAAGTCTACATGCCTAAATCTCATGGAAAAATACAAATAATATAAAATACCAACACAGTATCCCTATCAAGAAATTCATGTCTTATAAAATTTTTCTGATATGAATCATCTAAATTAACCACAGGATAAGAAATTTAAATTAATAATCATAAAATCCATCACAGAAAAAGAGGATGTTAAAGAAGAAACAAAGAAACAGTTCAATGAACTTAAAGAAAATCGACTTGAGAATAAATGTTTGAGACATTCCCAAAAAAAACACAAACATAACATTGGTGGAAATTAAGGAGACATCACAAGACACGAAAATGAAATTTAATGAAGTGATAGAATTGAAGAAAACCCAAGATAAAATGAAGACAATTTTAAAATCCAATATCCCAACTAGAAAACTCAAGGAAAAACCTTAAAAGTAGAATTAATCAGTCAGAAGGCAGAATATCAGGACCTCCCCCCAAAGATAAAGTAGAAAACCTATGCCAAACATGGAACAAAAATGAAAATACAATGTAAAAGCATAGAGAAGGAACACTTAGTAAATGTGAGACACCAAAAAAAAAAAAAGGCCAAAATTTCAAATTTTAGAAATAGGTGAGAGAGAATTCCAAGTCAGTGGCATAGAATAGATCTTCAACAAGATCATAGGAAAAAATCCCCTAAACTAATGAAAGAGGCATCATACACATACAAGAAGCATATAGAACACCAAATAGGTATGATCAGAAAAGAAAATCCCCATGGATTATCATAGTTAAAACAATAAGCATACATAAAAAAGAAAGTGTTTTGAAAGCTACAAGAGAAAAAAATGTTGGTTATGTATAAAGGAAAACCAATAGATTAACAGTTGATTTCTCAATGGAAACTTTCAAAGCCAGAAGAACTGGAAGTAATTTCGTCCAAGTTTTAAACAACCACTACTGCCAACCTAGACTACTGTACCCAGTGAAACTACATGCCATAATTGAAAAAGAATATAAACTATTCCACAGCATAAACAGTTTAAAATTTTATATCAGATCAATATACAGATCAAACCTAAAGACAGAAATTATATTCAGGCTGAAGAGATGAGTAAGAATAGCCATGCTTGTATAGAAAGAAAACAAATAAAGCAGTACTTACTGAAACACAAAGTATTACTGAAAATACAAATAATACCAGAAGTCAACAACACAATGACTGCAACCAACCCAACGGACACTTTTCAATACCTTTAAACATTAATGGCCTCATCACTCCAATCAAATGGTATAGGCTGGCTGAATAAAACAAGAAACAAAATTCATGTATGTGTTGTATACAAGAAACTCTTCTTTGTTTTTTGAGTGAAAGAATGGACAAAAGTAATTTAATCAAATGGAACCAGGAAGTAAGGAGGCATCACTATCCTAATATCTGACAAAAAAGACTTCAAACTGAAACTAATCAAAAGAGTTTAATGATGGACACTTCATTCTAATCAAGGGAACAGTTAACCAAGAAGGTATTAGTATTCTAAACATATATGCAACAAAATCTGATACACACAATTTCATAAAAGTGTACTGCTGGAATGAAAGACACAGATTAACATCAAACCACTAATACTAGGTGATTTAAACTAACATACTGGGCATCTGAACACAACTGAACAAAGAAACATCAATTAAATATCATGATGCATCAAATAGACTTAACAGATATCTACAGTACATTCTACCCAAACACTAAGGAATATACATTCTACTCAGCAGCACACAGAAGTTTCTCTAAAAGAGATCATATTCTGGGACACAAAACAAATCTTCACAAATTCAGAAAACTAAAATAACTCTGTGCATCCTATACTACCACAAGCTAATAAAACTTAAAATAGCAAACAAATTTCTAGTAAATACAAAAACTCTTAGAAATTAATAAATGATGAACCTGTGAAAGAATAAATCAAGAAAAATTCCTTGAATTAAATGAGAATGAAAATACAACACACAGACACAGACATACACACACAGAAAACTTGCACACACAAACTGAAAGTACTTACTTGATCCAAATGGAAAAAAAAAAGTGGGAGAGAGGGAAGGAAGGAAATAAATATAGAGAGAGAGAGGGTTGGAAATAGAGACAGACAGAGACAGAAAGACAGACAAAGACAAAGAGACAGACAGAGGTAGACAGAGAAACAGACAGAGGAAAAGGTAACCTCATTTGATTTCTTGCTTCCTTAAAGCAACAAATCATTTGCCAACTGGGAGACTTTTATGGAAGTCATGAGGATACATGGAAGAAGATATGGAAATAATTCAAATAGCAAATTGACAAATTACTATACTTAAGGAATTTCACTTCTAATTAATGGTGGTGAGCATTTTGTTTAAAAACTGATTATATGATGAATTTGGGCAGCCCATGAAATACAACACAACTCCTAATGTAGATATCTAACTTTGAGAGCTTCTTTATTTTCATTTTGCTTTCATTCCACTTTCAGTTTCACAGTTAGTGATCATTTACTCTAAGTTGAAAAGTCAAACTCGTCTCAAACTGCAACAAATTACAATCTTAAACTGAATTTATCTTTTACATTTTTCTGTCTTTCTAGAGATACCCAACGTTAAGGTAATTAGCTATTTTGGCTTAAAAGAGTTCTGTCTTCATGAAACAAAGAGGGACAAAGAAATTTAAAAAGTGATATGCATAGAAACAACAAAGGACCTGTTCACCCACTTTATCCATGTTAATAAAAAGACAAAGTAAACCATGCAGATAATTGAACATTCAGTGGAACATCTTGGAATATCTTAATACCCCAACAGTTTTTATATATCACCAAATAACATTTTTGCGTGTTTATCAAGAAAGATTGAAAGACATTTTAAAACAATCTCACCATAATAATTATAACTATTAAATAGCATTCTTGAAATTCTTCTATACCTTGAAGATACAGGCAGTTTTCTCTACTCTAGACCTGCTGTCTGCTTTCTCTTACAGTATGCCATCAGGAGATGAGTTTGAAATCTCATAATCAGAGAGTTAAACCTCACCATTGACAATCACCCTGTGACCCTGAGCATCCTGTTGGGTGTCTTTGAACCTTAATTTCTTTATCTGTAAGAAGAGTAAGACAACATATAATTCATAGAACAACTGTGGAGGATGAGCAAACAGATATAAATTCAGGGCTTGACACTGGGTTGAAGCTTAACTAATTTAGGCTCCCCTTTCTTTTGCAAAAGTTAGGCAGAATGACATAATCTTTATTTGTTAAAAATAAGATTTATATTGCAGTAAATATGGAGGCTCTCACAGCAGTATGTAACCAATAGGAGGGATTCTTCAGTCTCAGCAATACATGCATTCATTGGGAATATTCCAATGATGTATACTAAGAATCAGGAGGTCTGTGCTGGGACTTCAGATTGGGCATTTCTCACACATTATAACAAGTGAGGTTTATGCCACTGATCTTTGGATTCCACTTTGAATGCCAAGTACTACAATTCAAGGGTATCCCATTCTTAGACTTTACTTGCCTTCTAGGGTACCAAAAGTCCTCAGGAAGACCTTATTAGACTCATGAAAAAAAAATGGCAAGGCCATCTTGTTCCTATAACAGATTTTCTTACAGCTCTGTCATTGGTGATTCAACCTGTGATATGGGAAACAAAGTTCTAACTTTTACATGTGTGGATTCACTTGGAATCTTGTAATGCTGCCAAAAAGGCCACAAGTATCATAAACTGTTAAAAAAGAAGAACTCTAGCAAGTGATCTCTTCCTATCATCTACAATTTGAACAAATTCACTTCTTGTTTCTCCTGTGCTCTGGGATTTAACCCAACTAGTACAAATGAAAATATGATGAGAAATAGTTTTTTTTTCCTCCTCCCAATATGCTTGTTCCATTTGAAAACAGCTAAAAACAACACCCTGGTGTAGAGGATGGAAACTTCCAATCTGTATCTATTTGGACCTTTAAATGATTAAAATACCTACACACAGGTGTTGAGTAAGCTGTGGTTATTGATATGAGGTACTGGCTCTGAGAGGTGCAAACTTTCTTTAGTACATAAAAGGTAAAACATGGCATTGGCCTTCCCATCCCCTCTAAATGAGATACTTAACTGGTACTGTGGGAACATTAGATTTCTAAATGTTTAAAGACCAAAGCCTCTGTTTTACAGAAGGTTTAAGTTTCATGAGATCCCATTAATTGATTGTTGATTTTAGAGCCTGTGCTGTTGGTGAGAATTCTGTTCAGGAAGTTCTCTCCTGCACCAATGAGGTCAAGGCTCTTCCCTACTTTTTCTTCTAACAGATTTGGTGTGTCTGGTTTTATGTTGAGATCATTGATCCACTTGGTATTTACTTTTTTGCAGGGTGATAGATATGACCTCAGGGCTGGCTGCATCATCTTCCTCTTTGGCCTGGCAAGGTTGCAGTCCCCAGGGGGAGGTGAAAAAAAGCCAGCCATGTTGAGACCTGATAGGTTAGGGTCAGATGGAAGGGGAGGAGGACCT
>NW_026591989.1:0-1865 GCF_907164565.1 Psammomys obesus | reverse complement strand
ATGTCAATTCATGTAAAATATGTTTCAAATTATGTGAAAAGCTAAATGCATTTGTTTAATGTGTAGAAAATTCCTTACTTTGTTCTGTTCATTAATAGTTCAGTACATCCAGGCACTCTGGCACACACCTATTATCCCAGCACTCAGGGAAGAAGAATCAGGCAGACCTCTGTGAGTTCAAAGAGACCAGCCTGGTCTACAAAGGGAGTCCAGGACAGCCAAGGCTACACAGAGAAATACTGTCTTGAAAAACAAAAGGTTCGGGCGCCTGGAGGACTCTCAGTCTGAGCAGCAGCACAGCAGGATTGTCACAGTGACCAGCAATTAGAACTCGCCGCCATAAAACACAAGTGATTGTGTTTCCCAGGTGAGAGGATACTCCACGGTGGGGGATTCAATCAGCTTTAACTCACCCGGGTAAAGCTTGGAAGAGATCCTGGTTCTGCCAGGGGCTTGGTCGCCAGCCCAGAGCTACACGCCAGCGTGATCTGGTCAGTGTCCCAGACTGAACTGTGGGCCCACAACATCAGAGACTGGAATCTCCAGTCGAGAGATAATCCCACGGAGCAGGAAACGATTGGGACTGACCTTAGGTCACCCAGATATCCCCTGGAACAGACTCAGGTTCCACGGGCGTCCCAGCAGCCAGCCCAGAGCCAGAGCCAGGGACCCAGGCTCCAGCGCAGAGCCCTGCCTGTGCGCCTGATTTACCGCCTCAGATAAAACTGTGGGCCCCAGGGCATCAGAGACTGAGTTTCACTGGCAGGTGCAAACCCACAGGGAGGGAAACGGCTGGTCTGATCTAAGAGCACTCAGCCGGCACCCCCACCCCGAAAAGGTCTCGGGAAAATTATCCAGTTTAGGCAGACGCCCAGGTTCCCAAAGGCCAGAAAGGCGGAGCCACAGGCTGGCGTCTGTGCCTGTAGGTTCTACTCGCCACACCAGACAGAACGGAAGTCCCCAAAACAAAGACTGTGTGTCCCTGGCAGAAGGAAACCCCCAGCGTGGGGGATCATCAGGTCTAATGCTCAGGTCACCCCGCACCAAAAGACTTTCTGGATTCAAGCAGACTCTAGGCTCTAGCTTTCTAAGGCAGACAGGAACGCTGTGCTAAGCCGCCATTATTGAGTACCCTTAGGGCACTGGGGCACATAGCTGTATCACCAGACCTACAAAAGCCAGAGAGCCATTACAGCAGCCCTCAGATACTGTGCCAAGGATCAACCAGTTATCCCTAGCTAGACTGTCAAAACTGTGGGAATCCCTGGTCCTTCAAGAGGGCTGCATCCACAGCGTCCAGACCAGAGCAGTTCCTGCAGCCTCCATCCCAGACAGGGACACACAGCTTCCAGTCCAGACTGAGGCACCGAGGCTTCAGACCAGAGTGGAGCCCTCAGTTACAGGCCTCCAGACCAGAGTGGCACCCCCAAGCGCCAACTCAACCTAGGTGCACATTCTCCAGGCCCAGAGCAGAGCACTCAGCCTCTGGCACAGAGACTTGCTGGGTGCTCCTCTCACTTTCCCAGACAGAACTGTGTGCCCCAGGATAACAGACTGAGTTTCCCTGTTGGGAGAAAACTTCACAGCTAGAGAATCAGCAGGTTCTTCAAGAGGACTGTACCTGGAAAACTGTAACAACAGCAGCAGCTCCCTGAATTTATAACGAGAAACCCAGCAGTGGGGCAGCTGTCTTGAGAACTTCTATGGGTAAAAGGAGATCTCCCCTGCTTAACAAAGACCAAAGTTACTACTCAGCGCTATACACCTGAGGTGAGCAGTGGCAATTCCTGAGAAACACTGGCTATACAGTGACCATAACCAAAAAGCAGAGGAGGACTCCTTCAGGAAAAATCATCTTCCAGCCA
>NW_026591988.1:0-1864 GCF_907164565.1 Psammomys obesus | reverse complement strand
ATGTCAATTCATGTAAAATATGTTTCAAATTATGTGAAAAGCTAAATACATGTGTTTAATGTGTAGAAAATTCCTTACTTTGTTCTGTTCATTAATAGTTCACTACATCCAGGCACTTTGGCACACACCTATTATCCCAGCACTCAGGGAAGAAGAATCAGGCAGATCTCTGTGAGTTCAAAGAGACCAGCTTGGTCTACAAAGGGAGACCAGGACAGCCAAGGCTACACAGAGAAATACTGTCTTGAAAAACAAATGGTTCGGGCACCTGGAGGACTCTCATTCTGAGCAGCAGCACAGCAGGATTGTCACAGTGACCAGCAATTAGAACTCGCCGCCATAAAACACAAGTGATTGTGTTTCCCAGGTGAGAGGATACCCCACGGTGGGGGATTCAATCAGCTTTAACTCACCCGGGTAAAGCTTGGAAGAGATCCTGGTTCTGCCAGGCGCTTGGTCGCCAGCCCAGAGCTACACGCCAGCGTGATCTGGTCAGTGTCCCAGACTGAACTGTGGGCCCACAACATCAGAGACTGGAATCTCTAGTCAAGAGATAACCCCATGGAGCAGGAAACGATTGGGACTGACCTTAGGTCACCCAGATATCCCCTGGAAAAGACTCAGGTTCCACAGGCGTCCCAGCAGCCAGCCCGTAGCCAGAGCCAGGGACCCAGGCTCCAGCGCAGAGCCCTGCCTGTGCACCTGATTTGCCGCCTCAGATAAAACTGTGGGCCCCAGGGCACCAGAGACTGACTTTCACTGGCAGGTGCAAACCCACAGGGAGGGAAACGGCTGGTCTGATCTAAGAGCACTCAGCCGACACCCCCACCCCGAAAAGGCCTCGGGAAAATTATCCAGTTTAGGCAGACGCCCAGGTTCCCAAAGGCCAGAAAGGCAGAGCCACAGGCGGGCATCTGTGCCTGTAGGTTCTACTCACCACCCCAGACAGAACGGAAGTCCCCAAAACAAAGACTGTGTGTCCCTGGCAGAAGGAAACCCCCAGCGTGGGGGATCATCAGGTCTAATGCTCAGGTCACCCCGCACCAAAAGACTGTCTGGATTCAAGCAGACTCTAGGCTCTAGCTTTCTAAGGCAGACAGGAACGCTGTGCTAAGCCACCATTATTCAGTACCCTTAGGGCACTGGGGCACATAGCTGTATCCCCAGACCTACAAAAGCCAGAGAGCCATTACATCAGCCCTCAGATACTGTGCCAAGTATCAAACAGTTATCCCTAGCTAGACTGTCAAAACTGTGGGAATCCCTGGTCCTTCAAGAGGGCTGCACCCACAGTGTCCGGACCAGAGCAGTTCCTGCAGCCTCCATCCCAGACAGGGACACACAGCTTCCGGTCCAGACTGAGGCACCCAGGCTTCAGACCAGAGTGGAGCCCTCAGTTACAGGACTCCAGACCAGAGTGGCACCCCCAAGTGCCAACTCAACCTAGGTGCACATTCTCCAGGCCCAGAGCAGAGCACTCAGCCTCTGGCACAGAGACTTGCTAGGTGCTCCTCTCACTTTCCCAGACAGAACTGTGTGCCCCAGGATAACAGACTGAGTTTCCCTGTTGGGAGAAAACTTCACAGCTAGGGAATCAGCAGGTTCTTCAAGAGGACTGTACCTGGAAAACTGTAACAACAGCAGCAGCTCACTAAATTTATAACAAGAAACCCAGCAGTGGGGCAGCTGTCTTGAGAACTTCTATGGGTAAAAGGAGATCGCCCCCTGCCTAACAAAGACCAAAGTTACTACTCAGTGCTATACACCTGAGGTGAGCAGTGGCAATTCCTGAGAAACACTGGCCATACAGTGACCATACCCAAAAAGCAGAGGAGGACTCCTTCAGGAAAAATCATCTT
Source organism: Psammomys obesus (assembly GCF_907164565.1). NCBI lineage: Eukaryota > Metazoa > Chordata > Mammalia > Rodentia > Muridae > Psammomys > Psammomys obesus. The sequence continues at coordinate 5 of NW_026591988.1, read as the reverse complement.
CCAGC
>NW_026591987.1:0-11191 GCF_907164565.1 Psammomys obesus | reverse complement strand
CAAATCCCAGAGATGTTCCCCTCCTCTGACTTTCATTCTCCCCCCCCCAACTCCTAATCTCTACCCCTGCTTGCCTCCCCATTCCTTCCCTTACCCAGTTCCCTTCCTCCATTCACCTTCAACACCACTTCTATTTCCCTTTCTGAGTGAGATTCAAGCATCCCTTGGTCCTCTTTTTAATGTAGCTTCTTTGGGTCTGTGGATTGTAATATGGTTATACTATACTTTATAGCTAATATCCACTTATAAGTCAGTACATATCATGGGGTTGTGTTTCCTCACTAAGGATATTTTTTTTCTAGTTCCGTCCATTTTCCTGCAAATTTCAAGATGTCCTTGTTTTTAAAAGCTGAATAGTATTCCATTGTGTAATGTATCACAGTTTCTTTATCCCTTTTTTGGTTGAGGAACATGTAGGTTGTTTTCCGTTTCTGGATATTATGACTAAAGCTGCTGTGAAAATAGTTGAGCAAGTGTCCTTGTGGTATGGTGAAAAGTCTTTTGGGTATATGCCCAGAACTGCTATAGCTGGGTCTTGAGGTAGAACTATTCCCAATTTTCTGAGAAACTGCCAGACTGATTTCCACAGTGGTTGTACAAATTTGCATTCCCATCAGCAATGAAGGGTGTTCCCTTTTCTCCACAACCTCATCAGCATATGTTGTCATTTGAGTTTTGATCATAGCCATCCTGACAGGCATTAAGATGGAATCTCAGGGTCATTTTGATTTGCATTTTCCTGATGACTAAGGATGTCATCAGTTTAAGTGGCTAAACTGAGTTTCGAAGAAGTTTTCCAGTTTATCTTCTACCCAACAGGATCTGAGCATCTGCCTTCACCAACACTTGAACAAAGCTTGGCTCAGACAGTGTATTAGTCTGTGAGTGCCACTAAACCAAGGAATCCAAATCTGGGTGCCTTCTCTTATCTTCCATTTCTGGAAGCTACAATGTTGGTATTGAGAAGCTTGTAACCTTCATTTTCTCCTCAGGGCTATCTTCCCTGTGTAGGTTTCTCTAAGCTTAAACCTCTTTAATTTTAAAAGTACCTTTTCGGATGGATTAGTGCCCATTCTAGTAACCTAAGTTGATGACTTCTGTTAAGATTCTGTGACTCTGGTTTAGGACTTCATTGTGTGAATTTTGAGGATGAGGAACACAAGTCAAACCATTACAGATATTTTAAAATATATGTTTATATTTTCAAATTTCACAAAAATGTCATGCTACCTAATCATAATTTTAATTTTATTTGCCAAATAACTTGATGATGTGTTCTATACACTTGTCCATTTGTTAATATTCAAATAAAACAAAGCAAAATACTGGCTCAGACTGGCAAGATAGCTCAGCATGTTAAGGGTTCTTGCTACCAAGCCTGATGACCTGAGTTCCATCCAGGGCACACACAACTGTCTTTGACATCCATACCCATATTGTGTCACATATCAAAGCACAGCACAAATAAAATACATACCTACACATACACATATATGTGCATATAAAATAAAAATAAAATAAAAAAAACACTGGCTGATCTAAGTTTTTACTCTCCTCTCCCCATACCTGTCCCCATCCTTGGCCCCTATCCCCAAGCTTTGTCTCTGCTTGATCATTCAATCCTGTTTGGAATTTTTTTTTTACATTATGAATTTTGTTTAGTTTGTGTTGCAATTATGGCCTCCAAATCTGTAGCTTACTTATTTAAAACTAAATTTCTGGGTGTGGTTATGTACACCTTTAACCCCAGCACTTACAATGCCCAGACAACTAGATCTCTCTGAGTCTGAAGTCGGCCTGATCAAGACAGAGAACTTTGGGCCAGCCAGAGAGACATATTTTTGTTGTTGTTGTTGTTTTGTAGTTGTTGTTTGCTTTGTTTTGGTTTTGTTTTTTGTTTTACAAAACCCACAAAAATGCAAATAAGTTTTTAAATGTTACCCACCTAACTTCATGAACACCTCCTTTGTGGCAAATATTTTTTGTGTCTGTTGAAAGATTCTTCCCTGCTCAAAGGTATGGACCATTTTCTCTGTATTGTATTGGTAGTTCTTATATACCTGGATTTTTTGGGGGGTGGGGTGTTAAAGTTTGCTTTTTATTTTTTTCCACAAAAGAAAATCAATTTTCTCAGCAGTGTTTATTGAAAATTCTATTCTTTATCTAAAGGCCTGTAGCAATATTCTCATTTTGCATAAAGTGTGCTTGAGTGGGTTTGACCTGCCTTGCTCTGCTCTGTTGTCTGCTTTGCTGTTTGTATTTGAATATTGCTCCTCTTCCCATTAAATCTCCATTTTAAGTCTTACCAGTAGGGCGAGTCTGACTAACGTGTCCTTTTATTTTAAGAGTTTCCCAGTTTCTATTGATCCATTGCATTCCATAGTTTTCAATAGTTCCTTTTATCAGAATAAGTTCCTCTATTCTTGGATGGGAAAAGACTTATTTTTGAAATACCCTGTTAAAAGCTGAATTGTATCAAAAGTTTTCCCACAGCCATACTAGTCTATTTTTCAATATCTTCTGCTTCCCTAAGAACATGATGGGTGCTTTGGATGCATCTTGTCTGTGTCAGGTCAGTTTTACAAAGGGGTGTTATTTACCTCAACTTGTCCATCAAGAGTCCATGAGCCACAAAGGCAAAGGAACAGGCCTGCATGTCCAAATGGAGAATCCCAATTAAGTGGAGAAGTTGGGATTCAAACTCAGATATTTGGGTCAATTCAAAACTCAATCACATTTATTTATTTAATACATCACTACTGCGAAATCTCCATGTTTTCTTAAAAAACATCTGGCCACCCTGTGCTAAGGTTGAGGTTGAATGAACTTTTATGCAAGGCTTAGTTCCATCAGGAGACTCCATCATATGGTTAGCTGAGCATTGGATGGCAAGTTAAAAGCCTCAAGCGTACAGATTCAAGAAATAGAGCTTTTAGCAGGTCCATGTAGCCCACAAACAAATGCTTCCTTCTGTTTCCGTTATTATGGACATGTACACACCACGTAAAGACAAACAGGGAACTCACTTGGAGACTATGGTTTATAATACTTGGATGTGTAGGTGCTCCTTACTAATTGAATGAATTCCCAAGAGACCATTTCAGAGAACTGAACAAGTAACTTCTGTTCCTAACAAGTTTCTGGAAATGTAACACACACACACACACACACACACACACACACCAACAGAAAAAAAAATTCCTACCAACTAACATGAATTTTATTAGACAAGCATGCTTTTATGTCCCTTGGAGTGATAGGTCAAAGAATGTACTTAGGTCAAAGGGTACATGTAGTTCAAAGGATACATGTGTATCTAAATTGATAAAAAATTATCAGTGTACTTTCCAAAGTGGCTAGACAATTTTGCATCTCGCTAGCATAACTGAGCTCCAGGTAGTCCACAATTTCATCAGGTTGTTATAATTAGCCTCTTCATGACTAACTATGTTGCGTATCTTTCCATGTATGTATGGGTAATTTTAATATTTATTTATTTGTTTTCAGAGATTTTTTCCTGATTTTTATTTTTTCTTATTTTCATAACTGTTCTTTTTTCATTGTTATTAAGTTTATTTATTTTACATTCCAAGCCCCTTCTCTCCTCCGAGTCCTCCTCCCTCTCCTTCCCTCTTCCCCTCTCCCTTTGTGCCCAGAAAAGGGGAGCTTCCCCATATCAACCCTCCCCAGCACATTAAGTCACATCAGAACTGAGCATATCCTCATCCACTAAGGCCAGGTAAGGTAGCCCAGCTAGTGGGAAGTGATCCAAAAGCAGGCAATAAGGTTCATGTTAGAAACAGCTCCTGCTCATCTCCATTTGCCAGGCAATTCACATGAAGACCAAGCCACCCATTGGTCACATATGTGCAGGAGGCCTAGGTCCAGACCATGCAGGCTCTTTAGTTGATGTCTCAGTCCCTGTAAGCCCCTGTGAGTCTGGGTTAGTTATGTCTGTTGGTCTTGTGGGGTTCCTGGCCCCATTAGGTCCTTCTGTATTTTCTCCAACACTTCCACAAGGCGAGTGGAGCTCTGCCTCATGCTTGGCTGCAAGTCTCAGCATCTGTCTCCATCCACTGCTGGGTGAAGCCTCCCAGATGACAGACATATTAGGCTCCTGTCTGCAAGCATAGCAGAGCTATGCTGGCTCTCTACCTACCATGGGGTGGGTATAGACAAGGGCATCACCAACAGAAATCAAGAGACAGAAGAAGTTGACACATCTGTCAAAGAAAATGTTAAATATATAAAGTTTGTGACATAAAACATCCAAGAAAATCTGGGACAATATGAAGAGACCAAACCTAAGAATAATAGGTAGAGAAGGAGAATACTCCAAGCTCCAAGAACCAGAAAATATTTTCAACAAAATCATAGAAGAAAACTTTCCCAACCTAAAGAAAGAAATGTATGTAAACATATAAGAAGCCTACAGAACACCAAATAGATTGGACCAGAAAAAAAATCCTCCTGTCACATAACAATCAAAATACTAACTGTACAGAATAAAGAATATTAAAAGCTGCAAGAAGAAAAGGCCAAGTCACATAGAAAGGCAGATCTATCAGGATTATACCTGACTTCTCATCAGAAACTCTAAAAGCCAGAATAGCCTGGGCAGATATTTTACAGACACTAAAAGACCACAGATGTCAGCCCTGACTACTATACCCAGCAAAACTTTTAATTACCGTAGAGGGAGAAAAGAAGATATTCCAGGACAAAAACAAGTTCAAACAACACCTATCAACAAACCTAGCTCTACAGAAGATGCTAGAGGAAAAACTCCAACCCCAGGAAAACACAGGAAATAAAAATAACCCTACAACAGCAAAACCAAAAGAGGGTAGGCACACAGGCCACACACACTATTTATTTTTATTTTATGTGTGTGAGTGTTTGCCTACATTTATGTGTGGGCACCATGTGTGGGCCTCATGTTCACGGAGGCCAGCAGAGGGTGTCAGGTTCCCTAGACCTGGAGGGAAAGATGGTTGTGAACCACCTTGTGCTGGGAAAGAAACTCCAGAGGACCAGTGCTCTTAACTGTTGAGCCAGCCCTGTATATTTGTTTTAAAATATTTTACTATATATTATGCTCTGTGTGTTATTGGGATCTGAAGAGAAGCTGCCTGTCAGGTAAACATTTTGTAAATATTTTCTCTGTAGTGTTTTTTTTTTATTTGTTTTTGTGTCTGTTTTTTATTTTGTTTGTTTTTTTGCTTTTCATTCTTGAATGTTTGTCAAAGAGCAGAAGGTTCTAATTTTTGTTTTGTTTAAGTTTTTTGGAGACAGGGTCTATAGTAGCTCAGGGTGGTTTCCAATGGACAGAGATTGATCTGCCCCTGCCTTACGAGTACTGGGAATAAAAAAGTGCACCACCATGCTTGGCAAGAAGGTTCTAACTTTAATGAAATGAAATTTGTCAATTTTGAAAGGATTCATACTTTTTAAATCCTATCAAAATCTTTGTGTAACCAAAGATCACAAAATTATCTCGTGCTTCCTCTAAAGTTTTATTTCTTATGTTGAAAACTCAAGTCTTTTCACAACTTTATGCTTACTTTTCATTTTCCTTTTCATCACTTATACTTGTATATATAAAATATTCATTAGTCATAAAGATAGCTTGTATATGAAGAGCTGTAAAGAAATTCAACATTTATTTTTTGGTTTTTAAAGTAGGAGAATATGTCTATTCCATTCTAAGTTAATTTTCTTCTCTTTTCAGATATTTTTTTCAATAAGGCATTTTTTTAAAAAGTTTCGCAATACAGGCTTTTCTATTTTAGATAATTTAAACTCCCATACTAGTTTACCTTGCTTTTGGATGAGCCTGCACAGGACAAATAATTTTAAGACATCATGTGTCTTAAACATGACCACTCAGTCCATCCCCAAGCTCTTATCAAGGCTACTTAATTCACCTAACTTAACTGCAGCATCTATCAGTTCCCTTAGGAGAGGGCTCTGAGGGCAGCCTTTTCCCACCAGGATGCTACCTTGGTGTTTCTACTAGACAATGCTTCCTCTACGTGTATCCATCCTTCCTTGAGAACAGATGCTCTATCCCACGCTCATCCTCCGCAGTTGGTATCAGGCAATGCATTCCTTAGTCTCTTCTGATTGTCCTAAGCTTTTACTGAAGCCTGGAGCTCTTCCTAACCCTTGATCTGAGAGTACGCTAGCACTCTTTAGAAAAGTACTGGTTAGTCCTCACTCTCAGCTGAAGTTTAGCCCATTAACTGTCAAAAGAAGAAAAAGACACCTGCCCATCACTCATACTCCTGCTTACTACAGTGACTGCGTACACATTGGTTGAACTTCCCCAGAGTATATAATTTCATGGAATCATTAATATTTCATAATTCTAGATGCCAAGTGGTTTATAATGTTTTTTTAAGAGAAATTATATCTTTGTATATAAGAACGTTTTAGTTTTGGGGCTTGCAAGATGGCTCAGTAAGTAAAAGCACTTGTCAAGCCTGAAGACCGGAGTTTGATCACCAGGACCTTTTTGGTACAAATAGAGAACTAACATCCACAAGATGTCCTATGACTCTCACATGTGTGCCATAAAACATGTGTACCCATGCACACACATATACATGCAAAGTAAATACATACAATATTTAAGAATTAAATCTTACAGTTAGTCAAAAATTCTATTCGAGTCAGTCTTTACTGACATGATTACTTATGAGTTAGTGCTACAACGATAATAAGATGATAGCTGCACTTTGACTGTAAGTAGTAATTTGTTTCCTCTTTTAGGATGACAGATTACTCTCTGGTAATACCTACATTTTAAAGATAAAATTTAGCTTAAATCTTTCATAAGAAGATCAGATATCATTTACTACCTATTGATTACTTCCCTTCTGCATTCCACATATGGTAGACATATTTCAATGTCAAAATCTCAAGATCTGATCTTGACATTCTTGTGTGTACTTTAAGATAATAAAGAATATGTAAATTTCAAATCGTTACAGGTAGAGTTATACATTAGCTAAAGATACATACATACAGACAGACAAAGATATTCAGAAAGAATTTATACTGTCACGAATTTGAACAGAACTGAAAAGAAAGCATAAGAGCAACAATTATTTAGTTATTTTATTAAAATTTCTATTGGCAAATAAATCATTTAATGTAGTTTGTCAGTGAATTTTAAAAATGCACACCCTTGCGCTTTTAACCCAAACAGAATGCCTCTGAAAAGAATAATAGCTACCCGTACGCATATGACACTTGCCAGAGTTGTGAAGTTTCCTGTGTAGCTAGCAAATGGAGCATGCTCTGGGCAGCAACAGATTGGACAAGCGCACACTGCACACCCCAGTGGGGTCCTGTGCAATTACAGTGGAACTGCAAAAATTCCTGTCTCCTACTGACACAACAGCCAATGGCAACATCATACACCGTATTACTCACATATGCGGGGAGATGCTGGGAAACAGTCCCACCTCCCTGCCAGTCCTATAAAACTACAGCAAGGTTGTCTGTGGAGCACCTCACACTCTATAATGATTGTGAAGCTCTATGTCATTGGTTTCTGTATTTACTTTACTCTTTATTATTTTAGCGTGTACTCCTACTTGCGTGAGAGTTGATGATACAGTTAGACTGGAAACATAAGTCCTGCTCGTCTGTAGCACAGTAGGCTGAACATATTGTATATCTCAAAATAGAAGAGAGGCCTCAGGGAAGAGACCAGTCCTGATGTGACTTGATGAGTCTGGGTGGGGGTGGGGGAGGAGCTCCTCTTATCTGAGGAATTGGGGAGGAGGGATGTGAGAACAGGAAGGGAGGAGGGGAGGGAGGGAGCTAAGGTTGGGATGTGAAATGAATAAATAACAACATAGAAGGAAGAATTTGGAGTGTGTGTTGCGGAAATAAATACTAAGCGGCTACGGTAACGTCTCTGAGGGCAAGAGTATTTGCTCGGTGAGCAAAGAGGAGCCAAGTTTTGCTCTCCAGCACTTGTGCAACAGCTTCAGGCTTTGCTATGTGTGTCTGCAACCTCAGCATCAAGGAGTGGAGAAAGGCAGCTCCCCAGAGCTCTCCAGCTTACCAGCCTTTCCAAACACTGAGAGTCCAGTTCAGTAAGAGAGCCTGTCTCAAGGCAAAAGGGTGAGCACGATAGATGAAGACACTACATCCAACTCTGGCCTCCACTTGTGCACATACACACACACACACACACACACACACACACACACACAGAAATGATATAAGTTTTTGGAGATTCATGTATTAATCACTCTAAATCGATCAGTATTCAGCTTATACATGACCAGAATATAACACTGTACCTCTTAAACATATACAAATATCACATATTTTTGTCAATCAAAAAAAAGTGCGCATCCTGCTACACACACGGCAGCCACAGTTGTCCCATGTTTACTGCATTGTTTTGAGTGTATCAAGAGGTCAAGTTGGGCGATTTATTTGTACCACTGATGTTTGTACAAGAAACTGATGTTTGCACAGGGACAAAATCATATTTTATTGCACTCTCAGTGAGTACCCTGGTGTTATGTGACAGGTGGCCATGGAGTTCTGTCATCAGGACAGGAATATGAAGGTTCATATTTGCTCAGATTGCACAGGGACGCTTGCTTGTTGAGCCCCATAATTAAGGGCATGGGGCAATGTAGCCAAATCTTTGCTTCAGAAAATTTTTAATTGTCATAGAGGTATGAATTACAATAGAAGATTGCTTCTTCTAATACTGTTCTTTAAACTTGATAGTAACTGGTGAAAGCCTATTAGACTGGAAGGCTGTAATTTAAGTGGACTTTGCAAAACTGAGAAACCACGGTTGACATTTCAGGCGAAGCATAAATTTCAGTAGGAAATAAATCCGTTAGAGTAAAAGACAAAATTGGTTTTCCTTCTAGCAATTAAAAAAACTCATATATTGGTATATTCTCCAGTGTGAGTCCTTTCTTTACAGAGCACCACAGAGCTTTGCACCTATCTGTCTGCTCCTGTATGGGTGTACCATTTACATCTGTGCCCCTTCTCACTCATTCAGCATCCATGTACACAGGGAAGAAGAGCATTCTCATCAGTTGTGGTTTTCTAACACAGTCTCTAAGCTTTAGGGGCACAGTGTGTTCAGTTAACTATCTTCTGATATCCAGGCTATATTGGAATTTTGGGATGGAACCATGGCTCAGCTGTTAATACTATGTACTGTTTCTACAGAAGAGCTGAGTTTGGTTCCAAGGTTCCACATCAGGCTACTCACAACCACCTGTAACTCCAGCTCCAGAAGATCCATCACTCTCTTCTGCTCTCTGTGGACAATTGCATCCATGTGCAAAGAGCCACATTAAGATACACATAGGCACACATTTATGCGCGCGCGCGCACACACACACACACACACACACACACACACACACACCCATTAAAACATCTCAAAAAGGATGGTCTGGAATTTATACAAAGGACCATACAATTTGGCAATTTATACTCCCCCTCCCCAAAACACACTTGGCTAAAAATGACTCTAGCTGCTTTTCACTTTAAAGGGGGAAAGATCAATTTAAATTCATTGGAGTTTATCTTCTTTGAAAGTCCAAAAATGTATCTTAGGTATGAGTTTCATGGACAAAAATGACACCGTATTCAGTTATTGTTCAATGTTTATTGCAAGTCTATCTATCTGTCTGCATAGGAAAGCAGCACAGATAGTGTTTGTGATATTAATACTGCACTGTGCTAGTACCTACAAGTGTCCACATATCCCCAGGAATTGTTAAACGGACAGTCACAAAGGAGGTCAGAGAGGCAGTTGTATAAGCTTCATCTGTTAAATGTTCTCCGTGTGCCAGAGGCTGAGTGGAGAAGTGCAAACAGGCTGGGGCTCCCGCATTTTGAAATGCATCCTACTGTGTGACAGTGTGATAAGCACTCAGGATGGGAGTTTTGACATAGCAGCTACCCCCTCTCTGTGGGTTCTGGAAACAGTCCTGTTGTGTGTCTCAGTTCCCACTGTCGCTCCCAAATTCAGACCACCACTGTACCAAATCAAGCTTTGACTTTCAACTCCTAACCAGTCATTTTGCCTCCTGCCTCTTGTTCCTTGTAACTGTCGATTAGATTAATAGCTTTCAGTGTCTACCTATCATCCTAGGACAAAGTCTAAACACTGCATCCTCATACAAAATTCCATTTAACCGCTCAACTTTTCTCTCCACCTGTTTTCTAGGCATTCTGTCCCATCAAACCATTCTAAGCTACCCTGAGTTCCGAGAATATATCCCTTGTCTTACCCTCAGCCTTTTGATCTTGCATTCCTCCTTTCCAGAATATTCAGTCGCTTCACTTTACTAAGCCTCTACCTGACTCGTTCATACACACCTTGGAGTTTCTATCTTATTCTTTCCATCTACACTAGAAGTGGGTCACTCTTGTGACTTCCCTTCATTACCTCCTCTCTACCCCTTCTATTGTCACATCCTGAAAATTCAAGACCAGGTGTCTTTGGACTATTCTACTCTTAGTTATTAAAACAAACCTGCAACACTGGTGATCTTATTACTCTTTCACAGGTGCTGAAATTGAAGCCGAAAGTACTTTAGTTGCCTATTTTAAAAAAAAATCATATACTTAGTAAGTCACAAAGCTGAAACTGAAGCCGAGTTCCATGCCTTTTTCCCAGGTGAGGAGTATGTTAACAAGTACATATGCATGTTCAAAGTGACAGTACCCTTAGGAGACCAGGTGCACGCAGGGTGGTACGGATGAAGACTCAAAGTTACACCACTTTAAATTGTTCACTCAGATTTATTTTGTTTTATAGCTTCTTCCACAGCTATATTAAAAATCAGTGACTGCCATAATTGGCACTAGGCATTTAAACATTTTCATCTCTTCAACAATTACTCTAAGATTTCTACTTAAATCAATGACTACTAGGAGTGAGGCAGTTTCATTTATTGCTAAGGCACAGGATTTGAGGAATAATTGGAAAGTAAATGAAGCAATGTATCATTAAAAATACTGTTTTTAACACTCCAGTAATTGTCTGAGAATGTCGTACATATAATTGTCTTAGAATTTTTATCATATTCATCTTGTTCTCCCAACTCCTATCAGATCCCTTCCTAGCCCCTAACTTTGAAAGAAAGAAAGAAAGAAAGAAAGAAAGAAAGAAAGAAAGAAAGAA
>NW_026591986.1:0-27045 GCF_907164565.1 Psammomys obesus | reverse complement strand
AAAGAAAGAAAGAAAGAAAGAAAGAAAGAAAGAAAGAAAGAAAGAAGAAGAAAGAGCATATCCAGTCTATTTGTGCTGGCCATGTATCAGGTGTGCAGGCATCTTGCAGTGTGATTTATCCTCCAGGGGTCATAGCCTTAAGGAAAACCGACTCTCCCTTCTTCAGCAGCTATCCATTGCCAATACCTCCTCAGCAAAGGAGGGGCTTCAAGTCTGCCTCCTACCTCCATTTGGGATTTTTCCTGGCTTGACCTGGCATACTGTCAGACCTGGGGTGAGTTCATGTGTGCAACTGCCTTGCTGTGGCCCAAAAAAACAGTGTCCATGTAGTTGCTTACCGTTTCCGGTTCTCACACTCTAAGAAACTGTAAGTTTTTCTTACAGGTGTATATTGGATGTTGAAAGCATCTTCCTAATCCTCCCATTTCCTATCTTTTTCATCCCTTTCTTTCACACTAATCCCCTTTTGTTCCCATAAACAATTTCACTTCTATTTTCATTTAAGATATACATGGATAAAAATCTAGAAACCACTAATAAGGAAAAAACACACAGTGCTATTTTTTTTTCCTGAGAGGTTCTTAATTAGCTCAATGTGATCTCCAGTTGCACCAATTTTCCTGTAGATTACACAACTGTATTTCCCTTTCTGACTTAGAGTTTTTATTATACATATAATTACATATTATATGTATCACTTTGTCTATTCCTCTATATTTGGACATCTCCATTGGAACCATAACTTGGCTATTATGACTTGAAAGTATTTCTGTGGTATGCTGACTTAGAGTTCTTCAGATACTCCAGGAATGAAATAGCTGGGCTGTGCATCATCTTAGATCAGGAAAAATATTTTATTTAAAAGTACTATAATTAATATGTAGGAAATTCACAAGATAGTGACAAAAGAGCGGCATGGTGGGGACCTTATAATGATGCTATCTATAGTAACCATTTTCTAATTTTCATGTCACCCTTCATAGATAAAGAAAGTGTGAGTAACTCTGCAGACATATATATCATGCAGGTGGTTAGTATTTTGAGAAATGGATGTATTGATAGACCCAGTCTTGAAATTGAAACTCTTGGATAATGGTAGAATTATGTTGTAATGTTGTTTATCTACACTATGGCTTAGTGGATAAAAAGGACCATCAGAGCTTAAGGATCCTGTCTTTTTCCGTAAGTTGGGAAACTCACCTGAGTGGCCATCATGGTCCCAGTGCCCAGTCAGTAAAGGGAACACTGTTGTGAAGCTAGGAGCATGAATGATGGCCCACTTTTAGATCCCGAGAGTGCTGATTAACCAACCAGACACGCAGAGAGCCAAGTTTATTTGCCAAGGACATTTCTTTTAAGATAAATGTTTCTCAAGTCAGCAGCCTTTATAGTTTAAAAACTGCAACAGATACAGAATAACAGGTAGGAATAACAGAGAGACATACTTATCCAAAAGTTGTTAGAGGAAGGAGTAGAATTTTTCATAGAATGCTAATATCCATTTTGGATTATTTTCTACAGTCATTGAAAACTTTAGATGTATTTATTTCCTACTTTCTTCCACAAACTTTCCTTAGATGATCATGGTCAGTACAACAGAATATTTGGGTAGATACTGGATACATTTTTAAAACCACTGAAATTGTTTAGTCTTTTAAAATATTTTTCTATTGCACTTCATCCAATAGTGACTATCTGTGAAATGAACCGTTATCTAACTTAAGGAAAAAATATAGATTTTTCTTTTGTTTTTTTATTCTCTACTGTGGATTGATGTTTGCATCAAAAAGTTAGACTCTGGTGTTTAATGGAATTTGCCTTGTTGGCTCTTTTTATTTTAAGTTTTACTGCAATTGATTTTGAATGTTTTACAAGAAAGACAAAAGAACAGAAAGTTCTAGATGTTGAAGATGTTATTACATACTAAATCCATTCTGTAATACATTTTGGAAGTGATGCCAAACAGCAAAGAAGTGAAGGTCCAGAGGATTGGTGCCATTATGAAACACTGGCACTTCCAAATAGCTGAAACATGATCCTTCTTTCAGACATCCTATCAGATCCCACATTTCTCTGTCATCCTCCTAACTTTCCCCTCTACCCTGAAAGAAAAAAAATCACAGGGAAGGAAAAAGGGGAGGGGAGCCCAAACCAACCAACCAACCAACCAACCAACCAACCAAACAAACAAACAATACACAAAGTCAATGGCATTTGGTTCTTATAAAATCACTTCCAGGGAGAATAAGGTGATCTTAAACCTAGAAAAGATTATAACAGGTATCCTGATAGACTAGAACATGAATTATAGAAGTAATTAAAAAGCATGCATCATCTAAATGGCTTAAATTCTTTTAAAGGTATAACATCTGGTTCAAAAGGGTAAAGTGATTTTTTTTTAATGTGTTTAGTTTTCAGCTAGTGAAAGAGAAAAGGGAAAAGGACACAAGTCTCTGTCCCCTCTGATGACATCAGACAGTTAATTTTGTGTCAGCTTGATTGAGCCAAAGGGTAACCAAGGACCTGATTCAATTTGAGACTGTGTCTGCAAGGGTGTCTCCAGAGAAAAACATTTTCATTGGTGGACTAAGGAGTGAGAACGTCTTCCTTCGTGAGCTTGCAGCATCACCCCGCCTGTGGAGAGTCCAAAACAAGAATGGCTAACACAGAGACACCCTGGAACTCCCGTCTTCTGCTTTCTTGGGTGTCCTTTCGTCTCAGGCCTGAATGACACCATCAGTTTCTTGTTCTATGGTGTGCACACAGTGAGCCTTCTCAGCTCACTTAATTTAAAGGCTATTTCTGTACAGCACATCTCCTTGGTTCTGTTTCTCTGGGTCTTTCTAACAAATACAACAGATAAAAGGGGGTGCAAGCCCCCGTTCCCCCACCAGAACAGCTCAGAGGCCACCAGAATGCTGAACTTTGCAGTACTGACAGAAGAGGGTGCCATTGAACTGGGAATCTTACTCCACGCAGCAAGGCCAGGGCATCCAGCTCCCAACTGCCCAGTCATCCAGGATGCTGCCATCATTCTCCTCACCTCCAGCCAGCCCAATGAGTCTGCAGAAGCAACTCACAGAGGTTCTAGTTTGTGTCTCTTAAAGGACTGATATGCGTTATCCTTATATACCTTCATGAAGGATCTGCTAAATACATTCATTTTAAAGAGAAGGGAGAAGAACATGCCAAGCTGCCAGCCCAGCAAGGCTGATAACCCGAGCTCCATCCCTGTAGACAACCTAAAATGAAAAAAGAGAGCTGACCTTGCAAGGCTGCTCTTTGATCTCCACATGCCTGTCCACTCACGTTCATCATGCACACACATGCATGCGTACACACTCACACCACAAAGCCATAAATCAAAGATGTTTACATTGAACTCTCTTTCATTAGGGTTTTCTTTACCTCTATTTCATTTTTATGGTGCTGGGGATTGAATGTAAGGCCTTTAGCATGGTAGACAGCTCTCTCCCACTGAGCTGCACCCGCAGTCCTTGCCATCTTAATTGAAGTCTTATTTCTGTGCTTTGAGTCTTTCTTTATTCTTTCTATATGCCTCTCACCAGGTGTGTTATGTGCATGTGTCTTCTCCCGGGCCCTGGATTAGCTCCTGACTCTCTCAGTGTCTTTCACAGACCCTGTTTTTTTGTGTTAAAGTGATCCGTGGCCTGGTACCCTTTTAAACATGCGGAGGCTCTGTAAGAATATCGACTCACTCATTTCTGATATTTGTAATTCTCGTTTTGTGGGGGTTTTGTGAGGGGGTTGTTTGTTTGTTTGTTGTTTTATTTGTTTCTAATAATCCTGACAGAAACTTACAAATATTGTCCACCTTTCTGAAGAACTCTGTGAAAATGTTTAAGTTAAGTCTGAGCCTCATGATTCTTTTTGGGCATCAATCTGCATGACATCTATGCCTGTGTGCATTCATTCAGTGGACCTCATCAGGAATGTCCTAGGTGTAGAGTGTATCTAGGCACTGAGAATGTATCTTTGAGGGAGAGCACCTGTCCCTTCAAAACCAGAGGACTGAAGAAGGAAAAGAATTCCTTCCTTCTTTTTTTTGTTGAACTTGCACGAAACAGTCTGGCCTACTTGGCTTGGTGCCTGTAACAAAGGAAACAGCATCTTGTAGACACAGCAGGGCCGACGCACATATGAACTCATAGAGACTGTGGCAGCAGGCATGGGGCCTGCATGGATCAAACCAGACAAACTCCCAGGACTGAGAAGGGGAAGTGGACACAAGCTTGTAGCTGAGAGAGTTGTAATCACTGCTTGATGTGAAAGAGAAAATCAGTTTTCTTCAAAGGAGCGACACTGGGTATCTCAACCACTCTCCAGGGCAACTGCCCAGGAGCAGTCAGCTCTTGCTGTATGGTGGTGTGTGTGTGTGTGTGTGTGTGTACTTTGTTTTGACATTTTTGTCTTATTGGGTTATGGGTTTTTTTTTCTTTCCCCTTTGGGGAGATAGACAGAGAGAGAGAGAGAGACAGAGAGAGCACAAAAAGCATGGAGGAGAAGCTAGGAGCAGCTGGGGGAGGGGAAAATGGGATCAAAATGTGTTATGTAAAAAATGTCAATAAATTTTTAAAACAAAAGAAACTGATGACAAATTGACCAACCAACTAACAAAAACCACACAAAAGTCCCACTAGCAGACGCATTTGCGGTTTATGTCACTACTCTGATCTTATTTAAGGCTGAGAAACATGAACTTAGACATCTTGTGACCTGAGACAACGCTGCTTTTACCTGGCTGCAATGTAAATAAGGGGGAGGGGTCAATATCAACTGCAGGGTTATCGGGGAAAATACGTTGTTTAAATTTGATCTTTGCCATAAGAAAATGCCTCTTAATAAAACAAGAAATGAATTTACTTGAAAAATCAATTTGTTTTGGATGATAGCACCGTGAAGCAAAATAAGTCAACAGTTCTGGATTACAAGCATCCATTTGACACTCGCAAGTTACTTTGGGCTCCAGGTTCCTCATGTGGAAAGTTTCCTCTTCTAATTAACGTCTCCTCTCTAGGAAAACACAAGACAGATATTTGACAAGGTTGAAAGAGATAATTTCCAAGTCATGCTGGCACTTAAGTTTGTGATTCCCAAATGGCTGTAACTCTATTTCCAAGGGAAACAACACCTTGTTTGTTGGGTGGGCAGAGAAGTGATGTGGAAATGCGTTCAATGCAGGCAAACACTGAAGTGGCTGACACCCATGACCAATAGCACTAATAAAGGATGGCAGAGTTGAATGCCTCGAGGAAGCAGGGACCTTGGGCAGAGTTCTGTTTGAAACCTAGCAGCATAGCAATGTGATGCAGTTAATAAAAGTGGTGGGAGTGTTTTTGTAGGGACCGAAGTTCAGTTTTTGTCATAAAGAGTGTAAGATAGTAATAACTTCTCTATGGCAAGAATATCTATCTTTTTTTTTTATGACTGAGTGGGTGTTCTTTTTTTTTTTTTTTTAACACATATCTTTTGGTTTTATCAACTTCCTTTCCAGTTCCTCCCAGTTCTTTACCTCCTCATGCCCTTCTCACAGCTTCAGGGTGTATTGACCCCAGTCAATGCTGTTCTTAGCCTCTGCTGAGCCTCACAGCCTCCAGGACTGGCTCATGCTATGCTGCTGCCTGATGATGTTTTTTTAGGGAAGCTGGTTCTACACAAGTCAAAGACTGCTCTATATATCAGGGGCCACCCCCCAAGTGTGACACAGTGGCAGTGTTTCTTCTTGTTTTGCTGTTTGTCTATGTAGTTTTACCTTTTAACTATAATATAAAGAGGATTTTAACATAGAAGCCAAATACTGGCTACTTGTCTGTGTTTGAGTGAAAGCGCATAAGGCCTCAAAAAAAAAAAAAAAAAAAAAAGTCACTGATGTAATTCTTAGGTGAGGAAGGGACCTAAAGGTTGTCAAATCCATCGTTGCTTTAATAATTGTAGTTTCTTTAATCCATTTCTGTCACAGCAAGGAAAAAAAAATTAAATAGTGAAATATGACCCTGAAAACCTGAGTTTGCAATCCTCCATTTCTGCTTGTTGTTCATGAGCTACCATCCTCATTAAATTTGTGTTATGCTGAAGATGTAAGTGGAATTTTCCAAATAAACACCACACACACACACACACACACACACACAGCTCTCACACCACTCCTGTGAGAAGAACACTGTAATTCTCGTTTTTCAGGAAGCCAGACAGTCAACAAATGGTAAAGCTGGAACAAAAAGCCATGTGTGCACACCCTGATGTCTGCGCTTTCAGTAGTCAGAACCTGGAATGTTTGCTAAAGATTGAGCATAGGAAGAGGGTGTAAAAGAAAAGAATAAATAAATGTATTTGCCAACAGAGGAGATACTCAGTAAACTGCCTGCTGTGTGTACTAGTCAGGATTCTATAGAGCAATGGAACTTTTAGAATGAATCTCTATGTATATAAAGGAGATTTATTGGAGTGGCTTACAGGCTGCAGTCCAGCTAATCCAACACTGGCTATCTGTGAATGAAAGTCCAAGAATCCAGGAGTTACTCAGTCCACAAGGCCGGATGTCTCAGCTACTCTTCACTATATGCTGGGATTCTGAAGAAGCCGGCTCTTTAACAAGTGAAATGATGGACTCACTAGCAAGGTGAGGGTAAGCAGGAAAAGAGCAAAAACTTCCATCTTCCATTTCCTTATATAGGCTTCCAGGAGGTGTGGCCCAGATTAGAAGTGGGTCTGCCCAGCTCAGACAATGTGGATTAAAGATGTGTCTTTCTGCCTCAAGATCCAGGTTAAAGGCATGTTTACCCCAGATCAAAAGATCTGGATCAGAGGTGGATCTTCCTACTTCAAATTAAACAAAAGTCCCTCACAAGCGTGACCTCCATTTTCAGATTTTAGTAAATTCCAGATGTAGTCAAGCTGACAACCAAGAACAGCCACCACACTGAAGAAGCATGAGGATCAGTGTTCAGATTCCTAGCACGCACGTAAAGGTGGATATGGCATCCAGAGGGTGAAGAGAGAAAGAGCCGAGGCTCCTGGACCAGCCAGACTAGAAGAAACAGGGAACTTCAGGCTTATTTAGATACCTTGTTTCAAAAGAAGTGAATGAACAAGACAGTTGACATGAGCCTCTGGCCTCCACAGCCCCATTGGCCTGCATAGTCCCCACACATATACTTACATCTGTACGCTACACACACACACACACACACACACACAATGCCTTGAGTCTTACATCATGATACTAAGAATATCATAAGAACAAACTTATAGAATATGGACCCATTTTGAAATTCCTTGGGGACTATTTACTGTTTAGAATGCTTCTTAAAACTTTGCCCTACATGTCACAGACATTAGCCAATTTAAAAGACAGAAACGTCCATTTCAGAAAGATCTTAGTCGTCCCAAGAGAGTGTGTAAAGATTCAGAAATTTAGCCTTGTGACAACTTTTATAGCTAGATGTAAAATATACTTTCACAGACTGTGATTTAAAACCTGATGTGTGATTAGCAAGGTTGTGCTCTGTTGATAAGGGAAATCTTAAATGGATAGTAATTTCATATGCATTAAACTAAACATGGTTGCAGCATGGAATGACCTCTCTTCCCTTCCCCCTCCTGAGACTTCATCATGCAAAGATATCTGGAAGATTCACAGTTTCTTGATAGTATACAGCTCATGTCAATTAAAATTATCCCTCATATAGAACAGGAGGCTTGTAGAATATGAATATTATCTATTTAGCTATTAAAGACAAATCAGGTTATCACTAGATGATCACTTTTAAGGCTTGTTGATGTGGAATAATGAAAGCATTTCCAAAAGCCTTCTGGAGATTGAACTCAGGGCCTTGCACGTGCTAAGCAAGCATGTGGCTTGCTGTGTCCCAGCTCCCTGGACGGTCCAGTTTTATTTTTATAGTTTCTATTTGCTTATTCATCCATGGATTCATTAGTTTGTATGTCCATGAGCTTGGCTCTGGAATCCAAAGAAGAGTTCAGGGTTTCACAGAACATATGCTAAGAAAAGAAGGGAGGGAGGGGGGAGGGGGCTACGGCTGGGACACAAAGTGAATAACCTGTGATGGATATAATGAAGTATAATGAAGAGCAAAGCTAAAATAATGGAATGCACCTTAAGAACATGTCTTCAAGGCCAAAACACAGATATGATGAAATAAGTAATAAAAACAAGGCATTGAAAAAAAAAACAAAAAAAAAACAAGGCATTGAAGATGCTATGTTGGTCATGATGACTGTTCTCATAAAACAAGTTCATTGGTGAATAGCAACATACATGTATGGGAGTAACTGACCACTTTCTGATTGAATCTAAGCCCCACTCCATGAGTTGGAATGGGTCTTATATTTGGCACTGTTTAAGGTGCCAAGAACATGTGACTAAATTGGCCACATAGGACCTAGGGGGAACCCAATACTTTTATTCTACTAAATTGACATAGTATTAAAACACATTTTAATTACTGAGTAGTATTCCATTGTGTAAAAGTACCACAATTTCTGTATCCATTTCTCTGTTGAGGGACATCTAAGTTGTTTCCAGGTTCTGGCTATTATGAATAAAGCTGCTACAAACATGGTTGAGCAAATGTCCTTGTTGTGTACTTGAGCATCTTTTGGATATATGCCTAGGAGTGGTATAGCTGGATCTTGAGGAAGTGCTATTCCTAATTGTCTGAGAAAGCGCCAGATTGATTTCCACAGTAGTTGTACAAGTTTACATTCACACCAGCAGTGGAGGAGGGTTTCCAATTCTCTACATCCTCTCCAGCATGTATTGTCACTTGAGTTTTTAACCTTTGCCATTCTGACGGGTCATTTTGATTTGCATCTCTCTGACGACTAAGGACGTTGAGCGTCTCTTTAGGTGTTTCTCTGCCATTCTATATTCCTCTACAGAGAACACTACTCAGCAGTTAAAAACAAGGAAATCATGAAATTTGCAGGCAAATGGTGGGATCAAGAAAAGATCATCCTGAGTGAGTTATCCCAGGAGCAGAAAGACACACATGGTATATACGCATTTATATAGTCTTATAAGATAGGATAAATATATTAAAATATGTACACCTAAAGAAGATAAACAAGAAAGAGGACCTGGGGTAAGATGATCAATCCTCACTAGAAAGACAAATGGGATGGACATGGGAAGTAAGAGAAAACAAGAAACAAGACAAGAGCCTACCACAGAGGGCCTCTGAAAGACTCTACCTAGCAGCGTATCAAAGTAGATGCTGAGACTCATAACCAAACCTTTGGCAGAGTGCAGGGAATCATACGATAAAAGGGGAAGTTAATATTACTGGGAGAAGACAGGAGCTCCACAAGGACAAAATGTATCAGGGCATGGGGTTCCTCTATGAGACTGTTTCTCCAACCAAGGACCATGTTTGGATATAACCTAGAACCCCTGCTTGGATGTAGCCCATGGTAGCTCAGTATCCAAGTGGATTTCCCTAGTAAGGAGAACAGGAAGTATTTCTGACATGAACTCAAGGACTGGCTCCTTTACCTCACCTCTCCCCCTTGGGGAGGAACAGCCTTGCTAGGCTACAGAGGAGGACATTGCAGCCAGTACTGAAGATACCTGATAAGGTAGGTCAGTCAGATGGAAGGGGAGGAGGATCTCCCCTAGCAGTGAACTCGGAAAGGGACAGGGAAGAGATGAGGAAGGGAGGGTGGAATTGGGAGGGAATGGGGGAGGGGGCTACAGCTGGGACACAAAGTGAATAACCTGTGATGAATATTAAAAAAATAAAAAAAAACACATTTTAGTTTTAGTTGACAAATAATTATTTTCACACATGCATATGGGTTCTGTTATATAATTTGTAATCAGCTTATTAATCAGCTTACAATTGAAATCAGCTTATCTGTCACCTTAATTATTTACTGTTGCTCTGTAGTGAGAAGATTCAAAATTCTCTTCTAATGATTACGCAGGTTAGGTCATTGTTAGCTGTGGTCGTGTTGTCTGCTCTTCCATCCCAGCTATAGCACTGTACCCATTCATCAGAGCTTCCTTTCTTCCTACCTTCTCTGGTTCTTGCAATCACTATTATACATGTTACATGTATGAGATAAACATTTTCATCACCCACCTATGAGCAAGAACTCCTATGTCCTATTGTCCTGTACATGGTTTACTTCACTTAATATAATGCCCTGCAGGCCCATCCATGTTGCTACAGGATTTTGATATTTATGGTTGAATAATATTCCATCGTGTATATGTACCACATTTTCTTTATGTACTCAAGCTGGTGAGTATTTTAGATTGATCCCATTTATTGACTGTTATAGATAATGTTGCCACACTGTGAGAAGGTCCTTGATATATATATATATATATATATATATATATATATATATATATATATATATATTTCTTTTCCTTTGTGAATATGCTGAGGAGTGGGATCACTAGATCACACTGTAGCTATATGTTTGATTATCTGAGAAATGTTGATTCATTTTCTACCAACAATGCATGTTATATTTTCCTGAATCTCAACGGTGCTTTTTATCCTATTCTTTCTTTTTTTTTTTTAAATCATAACCATTATGACTGAAGTAAGGCAAATTCTAATTGTGCTTCTGAAATGAATTTCTCTGATGTTGAGCTTTTTTTTTTTCACGTGTATGTTGTCCTTCTTTGAAAAATATCTGTCCACATTATTTGTCTGACATTGGTCTTGAACAGTCACAATCAAGAAGCTTTGCAGTCCACAATAGACAAAGCAGAATTCATTAAGCTGAATTCCACAAATCATCAACTTCATAATAACCCTAAATACAGTGTTAGCCCCCTACCCCATTAAGTGATATGAGGCTTAGCAGATTACTGGCCCAGTAAAATGCAGGGACTGCTAGATGAGGATTCCACACTCTCCTCATTGTTTGGCTGGATTGCCCTAAGTGACACCAAGTCCAGATCCCAAAGGCTCAAAATTCAGTCACAGTGAGTTCTTCTTGGGTGATTGTTAGCTTAGGAATTAGAATCTCAAGAGCCCCAAGTGACTGAGAACAGTACTTGTTGGGCTGGATAATAAAGGCATTATGCAATTTTGGTTTTAATAAATGAAAACTATGTACGGCATAGTTTAACATTCTCATTCTTTGTACCTGTATTTATTGATACACATAGGTTCCTGCAAACTGAAGCTGCAGCAGTGGCTTCCCTGGGGATAAAAGAAAGAGTGTAAGAAATGATTCCGGAATCTCAAAATATTACCACCGAAACCTTTCAGGAAAAAAAAAAAGATTACTTTATAAGGTACATAGCCATGCTGAGTGAAGCAGGAGAGCATCCTAATATGTGCAGTGTGGATGGGTGCGTGGTGGGAGTTAATAATACAAATCTACCATGCTTTTCCTAACGCAAGAGGGCCCATGTTTGCCCTTGAGTGATCAGAGCTCTGGCTCCCATTCTTACAAGATTGCTTAATTTAACATGATGCAAAAAGCATTTTTTTTTCTTAGCAGAGTATGGGACCTCAAGCACATATTTTGACTTCAAGAAGTGATAACACTGGAGAAATTAGAATTTCTACCAAGCAGCTTGTTCAGTTTTTCTTTTCAAATTTTGTCTTATGTAACCCTTTGACACATAGGCCAGTACACTTAACATGCCTACAGGAGTTAGCTCTGGAAATGACATTTGTGGCTGTCTCTACGAACCAGCATCTTCAACATAGGTTCTTCAAGACCATTTTTTGACAAATCGAGACATCATGCCACCTTTCTCAACTTTAGAGTCTGAGTTGTTCACCCAAAGGCTTATGGAATCATGAGCAGGAGCTTAAAACCCAGAGGGATTGATTTCCTTAGAGTCATAACGTTTTAAAAAGATAACAGACTGGCCTGAACTTGAATGTGGGTGTCTTCCTGAGAAAGCTTAGAGAGGTAAGAACGATGATACACCAGTGACTCACAGTAAAGGTTCTATGTGTTTCCACTGGTCATCTCTTACCATGGCTAAGCTAAGCTCACGATGGAGCTTGGGCCAGCTATTGTTGGCTTGGTCCTCCTGGCACTCTGTCCACTGGTTAGGAGGTCATCAGTGCAGATGGTTATATCACTGGGCTCATTTATTTCCTAACACTGGCCAAGATTCAACCTATGGAAAGAACTTATGAGTTCCAGAGAGCAGGAAAATGAGCTCTGGGTCCCTGGCTCATTCCTCAAGAGTGGGTGTTACCATCTGTCAAAGGGCAGAACCTCTGTTAATTTGTTCTTCCTTTATAGTGGCTTTGCTTCACTTCTGATAACTTTAAAAAATATTTCTTCTGTTTCTCTCTCTCACATCCTTTCTCTCCTCGTGTTTGTCTGTGTATGCAAGTGCACATGTACAGGTCCTAGAGAATCTAAAAGAGGGTGTCTGAATCCTGGGGCCAGAGTTACAGGTGGTTGTGAGCCATGGAACACAAGTGTTGGGAACTGATTTCCTGTTCTCTGCAAGAGCACTGAACACTCTTATGTGAAGCCCATTTCTGCATCCCGCACTTGTGATAACTGACCATTCTCTCATATCACCGTATATTTGTACCTTCATTGTCCTGGTGTGGGCACTGCTTGGAATTGTGCCGGAATTCTGCACACTACCTTCATTAAACACATTTTATCCAGTGCAAATGCACTCTTGCTTTCTGTCTTGGAATCTGCCTTATTTAGATGTTATTTGTGGAATGGGAAAGGATCCATGTAAAATTCACAGGACCAGTCACTGATAATAGAAGCAAAGGGTTTAATTTTCTTTCTTTGACATAATTGGGAGTCCATTTTGCTTACATTATACACAAAGATTTTCGTAGTCCCAAGAGCACTCATCAAAATTAATAAAATCAAATGCCTGTCCCCAGAACTCTACCAAAGAACATTTCAAAGAAAGAAGACATGACAATGAAATTAACTAAGCTCAAATTGGAAGCCGAAAAGACAGGGAAAAAGCATATGCGTGTGAGTTGTAGTTTCTTTAACTTCTGGGAGCTACTTGTGCTTTTCCTCTTATAGTTTGGGATCTAAGTAGTTCAAAAAAGACAATAATTGATGATTAAAACCAAAACATGCAATCCAAAATCTGTACCACGAGGAGGAGTTTTTTCAGTCACACTCTGTCTATCTCTGACAAACATCTCAGGCTCCCTTTTGTCTAGGGAACATAAAGGCAGGCGGTGCTGGAGCGTGACTGATCAAGTGGAAAGGTGGGTTTGATGAGATGAAATAAGTTCACAGGAAAACCAAAGCCAATTGAATGAAAGCAGAATAAAGCATTGCAGCTCAGGACATGATCTGGAGTTCAGCAGGGTGATGATGGTGATGATGCATGGGAAGAGGGCTGGCTGCAGACTTTGTGCAATGTCAAGTTCAGGCAGAAAGAGCAGAGCACCTGGGAGGCTAATAGTTCAGTCTTTAAGGGTAGAAAACTCTCAATGGTTGGCATTAAAAGCACACCGTTTGACTTCCATTATACCTGATTGGGTTTGTTGTTTAGCTGAAGAGTGTGAAATACCGTATTTGCCCAGCAAGCCACACTGTGGCTCAGCCTGTATGTTTTGTCTTTCTTTGCTTCAGCATTGCGCAGTGTGATTGTTTGCTGTGCGATTAACGCAGAGTTTAAAGGCTGCGAACCTGATTCCTTTGGCAGACAGGAGTCACTCAGAGCAGTACTCTTCCAAGTGTGCGATTTCAGTGATGAATAAAGTGAACTAGTTTCTGCCCCCACAGGATCAAGGCAAACATCACACTAATATTCATTGCTTCCTCAACCCCAGAGAAGGGCCTGGAATATGTAGAGAGAGATTAAATAGACAGGGTCAAAACAGATGTAGTATTATGTAATTATAATAAAATGACTTCTCTCATTCATCCTGAACAATGACTGCAAACTAAACACTAGTATTGATCAACAGTCTCTAAATAACCAAGTTTAATTCTTCTTGGGAATAATTGTGCATGTAATGAAATACAGATTCCTAAATATCTTTTACTTCCATTTTCCTAGGCTGAATCTATAAAGTCTTTTGTGGTCCCTAACATTTACTTTAGTAAATACATTTGTGCTTGAATTTACATATTCACAAGGCTTTTACCAGAAAAAAGGAAAACAAACAACAAACAAACAAGTGAAAGTAAACACAAAATAACAGCAAAAATGCAAGCTAAGCAAGGCACTTACCTCAGTTTGTGCAGGAGCACTCTCATTTGATAAAAGCATACTATCCTGGAACAGGAAGTGGAGAAAATTACCACACATGATCCTGCCCCAGCACGCAGTCCATTCTGTTCAGCAGCTACTTCGCATTGCTGGCTTTTTCAACTGAGATGGATTATTCCATCGTTCACTATCTGGGGCAACAGGCACTATTTTTCCAGAGACACGAATCAGGGAAATGAGGTACGTACGTAAAAACCTGCTTTTCATGACCGACTTGACAGCTGAGCATCATGAGAGTTGGTGGTTAATCTGAATTATTCCCTAGAACTGTTATCTATGTATTGTGATGTAACAAAATTAAAAAATATAGAGATGAAAATGCAGTTTGTTAAACTTTTAGCCATGCTAAATACAGCTGAATAGACAGAAGAATTGTGTGTGTGTGTGTGCATCCTTGAAGCAGAAGACCTGCTTCTGTAAATTATCTTGTCGTTGAAATAAAAATCCCTCCTGTTGACCCAGTGCCTTGGACTGAAAGAGTTGTTCTTCTCAGTAGGTAGGTGATTGTTCGGTATGTTTTCTTTTAAAATCCAATTCTATAAGGCAGCTTTTAAAAGAGCATTTTTTTCAGAGAGGTAATATGGTCTATTAACAGCTCTTATATTTCCTGAAAGGGCTGAAGTGTCTCCTATCGTAAAAGTTACTTTACCTACTTTGTATTCACAGTTGAAAGTCAGGGATGAGACAACTCCATAAACCAAATACAAAACCAAACCTAAGGCCAGACCCTCCTCTTGCTTCCTTACTCTGTGGCTTGGAGTGAGCAAGGGCTCTGTAGGAGCCTCTCGCTACCACGCTCCAGGGGAAACCAATGCCTCCATGCAGGCAGTTATGGTTGTGCTAAGGCAGTAGAAAACATATTTGTAAATGTTCTCTTCTCCATTTTCCTACTGCAACAACATAAAAGATAAAATGAGAAGTCAGTTTTTTAAAAAAATGAAAAGGTGTCTGAAATTAATGCCACTGTTTTTCACATATATTTACGGCACAGCCATTTGGACAGGACAGGGTGGCTTCTCCTTGGGAAAAAAGCTTTCTTTGCCCATGGGAATGTCTTTGTTTCAAGAGGGAAGTCTGAGTGTGAAATGAAGAGCTGAGAAGGGAAAAGGGTGTGTCTCAGGGTTAGTGGCTTGCCAAAATAGAACTTGATGTTTTTTTTTTTTTTATCACAAATACTAAGATAATAAACGTTTATTTGTAAATTTTAGAATAAGCCTGTCACTACTAAGGCATTCCAGTCCAATATAAACTTAAACATACTGGATGTGCAAATACAACTGTGGGAACTGAGTTAAAAAGTGAGCTGTTAATGGAGTCACTGATGAGACGCTTTCTTTCTTTGGAGAAGCAAAAGCCATTTGCGTTAATCATCATCATATTCTGGGCTTTGTTGGGGTCTTCTATTTGAATTAAGTGAAAAACGGTGAAGTCCAAGTGCCCTTGCTCTTTTAAGTGCCTATTCATGAAGATGTAAATGAATGCAATCTGAATCTAAGTGCTTTCCAAATCTTAACTTTAACAGCCTCCTAAAGTAATACTTTGAGACAAATTTAAATAGTTGTTTGTTCCAGTTTTAATGGATAAAGAACAAATATGAGGGCTAGAGAGTGACTCAGTGGCTAAGATGCTTGCTACTCCTCCAGGGGACCCTAGCTCAGTTCCAGCCCCCACATTGCCTCACAAGCACCTGTAACTCCAGTTCCAGGGGACTAAATTCCTTCTTCCGGGCTGTAGAAGTACTTGCACTCAGGTGGCACAGGCACGTGCAGATATAGGCACATAGGGAAAAATAGTTAAGTATTTAAAAAATGATGCTATTTTATGCCTCTTTCCCATTACTGTTGTTGCTGCAATAGCACAAGAGCTTTCCTTGCAAACTCTTACAGTGCTTCCATCTCATCCTTTTAAATCTCCAGATCCTAGCTTATTTCTTACTTAATTTCACGCACTTGTCTTTTTATAACCGTACTGCGCCTTTGGCTGTCACCATTTCCTTTCCTTGTCTTTCAACTTTCTCGCCTACAACAGGAATGATGAAAGATGGTAGATACAGAACACCGGAGGTGAAAGCCCACCAAGAGGATCAGAAGCCAGAAAAATGACAGGGAGGGAGGAGGGCCAGGAATTTCAGAGGGAAGATGCTGGATGGCTGCTCTGTAACATAACTCAGTGCCTCCCTGTCTTCTCACTCATCCATCTTGTTAACTTGGAAATAATGCCTCTCCCAGAAACTCCCATTAGACTCAGGACAACCTGCTTTGTTAAACCAACATTAGTCTAGTCCTCTCAAGGAGAGGTTGTACTCTCTTAGCACATCAGGAATACGTTAGAGAGTAGGAAAGTGGATCCACAAAGCATTACTTTCTATGTGTGGGAAAGTGGATGTGAAATACAAAAAGCAAAGTAACCAAATAGAAATGAGCAGCTCCAGAGTAAATCCTGTGAACTACAATCTGCACAGCCTATGTTCCTAACATCCCCAGAGTTATAAAAGAAACATTAGAGCCTCATGATGGTTCAGTGCAGAAAGGCCCTGGCCACACAAGCCTGAAGACCTAAGCTATGTTCCTGGAATTCATGGTGGAAGAAGAGAACAGATTCCCGAAGACTGTCCTCTGATCTTTACACATAAGTTCCCACATCACACTCTTAGTAGTCGTAGTAATGATAAATTATAATAAGCAACAATAAAAGTATAATGGTTGGGGGGGGGCAGCCTTACCAGGCCACAGAGGAAGACAATGCAGCCACTCCTGATGAGACCTGATAGACTAGGGTCAGATGGAAGGGGAGGAGGACCTCCCCTATCAGTGGACTGGGGAAGGGGCATAGGAGAAGAAGAGGGAGGGAAGGAGGGGATGAGGGAGGGATACAAAGTGAATAAATTGTAATAAATAAAAAAATTAAAACATTTGTGAAAAAGATCTTGAAAATTAAAAATGTAGTGGTAGAAAAAAAAACCCCTCATTTGCTATATCATGGGACAAAAATTAAAGAAATCTCCCAGAATATGATGCATACAGATGAGTAATTGGAAATGAGAGAAAATGGTAACAAAATTAAAGAGCAATTATGAAATGCTCAACATTCCAAATACAAGGAGCTCAAAATTGAATGTTAAAGTAGGAAATAAGACTGTCTAAGCCCTATGACTGGAGTGTTCCCGGAGCTGAACAGCAGAAAGGACTCCCTGCACGAACCCATCTCTTACTCTTAGTAGACGAGAGACAAAGAAAGGACCCCAGATTCACAGCACATCATGCTTCTCAACAGGTGCTTCAAAGCCCAGAATCTAAGAGGGTCAGGACTTGAGGATTTCTGTCAACCTAGAGCTCTCCAATCAGACACACCACATTTGGTGATAGGATTAAGTCATTAAGCATCACTCAACTACAAAACTTTTACTTCCATGTACCTGTGAATCATTTTTTCTCAACAGCTGGATAATAAACATTCCATCATGGAAATGTACCACACGGTAAAATAATCTTTTTAGTTTTTGAAATGATAATTACATTATTCTCCCCTCCCTATTTCTCTTTCCAACCCCTCCCATGCACCCCTTGCACTTTTACATTCATGGCTCCTTTTGCCTTGATTTTTTTTTTACATATACACAGATATGTTTATATACATACATACATACATGCATGCATACATATTACTAAATACATAGATGAAACTTGTGCAGTCTATATAATAATGTTACCTGTATATGTATGATCAAGGCTGACCACCTAGTATTTGTCCTAGTTACTGCTATGGCTGTGAAGCAATACCCTTATAAAGACAACACTTACTGGAGGCTTGGCCACAGCTTCACAGGCTTAGTTCATCATCTTCATGGTGGAAAGATGGTGGCAGGCAGATGGACAGACAGAAATGCATGGTGCTGGAGAAGTAGTTGAGAGCTGCATCTTGATACACAGGCAAGAGGCAGAGAGAGAGAGCGAGTATGAGAGAGAGAGATCTGGTTTTGGCATGGGCTTTGGCAACCTCAAAGTCCTCCCCAATGACATACTTTCTTCAACAAGGACATACCTAGTACAACATGGAGTCATCTCCTAATCTTTCCCAAACAATTTATCAACTGGGGAGTAACCATGAGAACATATGAGTCTTGGGGGATATTTTCCTTCCAACTGCCACATTTTGAGCTAACCACCTGAGGGGTTTTCCATGGGGAATAGAGTTTCTCCTGTTCTCAGCGCTCTCCAGATGTAGTGGTTCTTTGTCTAGAATGAGGCCTCACAGAGGAGCATGCCCACTTCTGTATCACCCTGTCTGTCTGTGTCCTACTTCTCATTCTTCTTTAGATAGCCATGTTGATGAGAACTCATCATTTGTTAGACATTTAGACTGTTTCTCTGGCTGCTGAGCATCACAGAAATGGGCATGGAGAGCAAGTATCTCTATAGTAGGGTATAGAGTCTTTGGGCTGTATGCCCACTAGAGCTATAGTTGGATCAGATGGGAGATCTGTTGCTAGCTTTTTGCGGAACCTCCACATGGATTTGATAGTGGCTGCACCTGTTTGCACTCTCACTGGTAATGAGTAAGTGTTCACCTTCCCACATCCAGATCCTGCTTAGGCTAAGGTCCACTGTCTTTGAAGGTTTTCTCATTGAAATAAGATCTGTTTTGATGATATCCATCCAATCACACAGAAAAGGCATCTACCACCTCACGTGGAAATACTTACTGACAAGTTGTATCCTTAGCAAAGCATAATTTTGTTTTGTTTTAAGATGCCTTGGATAGCAGCTCAGCCTCCAAGTGGGTTCCCTAGCAAGGAGAACAGGGGATGTCTCTGACATGAACTCAGTGGCTGGCTCTTTGATCACCTCCCCCTCGGGGGCAGGGAGCAGCCTTACCAGGCCACAGAGGAAGACAATGCAGCCAGTCCTGATGAGACCTGATAGGCTAGGGTTAGATGGAAGGGGAGGAGAACCTCCTTTATCAATGGACTGGGGGAGGGGCATGGAAGGAGAAAAGAGGGGCAGGGTGGATTTGGGAAGGGATGAGGAAGGAGCTACAGCTGAGATACAAAGTGAATAAATTGTAATAATAAAAAAATAAATAAAAAATAATTTTAAAAGGGACTTAAACCTTTCAATTAAATGAGAGCCCTTGAGCCTCCAGAAGACCTTCTGACACCAAAGTAAAGGATAGATTTACACCATAAAAGGATAGATTTCTTCTTATAGCATTTAGATAAAGACAAAGATTATGTAAGTTTCCTATTATAGGCTTCAGTGGAGGCTTCTTTGGCATGTCCCTTACTATGAAGGTTTGCCTTCTTTCTGGGTTCTTGATGATGGCTTCTTTGAGTTTTGGTGATTTTTGCAGGCTGAGAAAGTCCAAATATTCCTTTTCCCAGCTTGCAAAGTTCTCCCTCGGCACATGACCGATCCCTCTGCTGAAGAAAGCTCCCATCTACTCGCACCTCAAGCCCAAGCTCCCAAATTTACACTCATCTAACTAGTCATGCTTCTGTTTTTGGCATGCCATTTTCTCCCAGCAGCGAGGCTAGATGTTATAGGCTCATCACAACAGCTAAGCAGCCGATAAAAGGGTAATGTGCTGATTTCCACTTTTAGATGATAATATTTAAAGGAATAAAGATTATATTTTCACCATCAATTTTCCTGGAGTATTGTACATAGGAATGAGTCAGTTAATACTGAAGAGTTGAATAAATTTACTATTCTGTTTGCCATTTAAATTTTTTTTATGTTCTCTATTGTAGATTTATTTCTGTTGGTGGCACAGATCCGTT
Source organism: Psammomys obesus (assembly GCF_907164565.1). Taxonomy (NCBI): domain Eukaryota; kingdom Metazoa; phylum Chordata; class Mammalia; order Rodentia; family Muridae; genus Psammomys; species Psammomys obesus. The sequence continues at coordinate 7,027 of NW_026591986.1, read as the reverse complement.
GCCAAAAAAAAAAAAAAAAAAAAAAAACAACTTATGGGATAAATGGTTTATTTGACTTATGATTCCAGGTTACAGTCAATCACTGGTGGGAAGTCGCAGGGGCAGGTCCTCGGGACAGCTGGTCACAGTACAGCCACAGACAAGAGCAGAGAGGAACAGACGCACCTGTGATACCTAATTGCTTGCTACTCTGCTATTTCTCTCTACTCTTATACAACCTAGGGCACTAAGACAGGGAATGGCGCTGTCCCTAGTGAACTGAGTCAATTTATAACCAAGACAATACCCCATAGTCATGACACAGGCTAATCAGATCTAGATAATTCCTCACTAAGACATTCCTTCTAAGTGATGGTAGGTTGTAGAAAGTTGACATTTAAAACTAACCTTCACACTTTTCTCAGTATTTACCATCTGCAGTTCACAAACACTCACTCATATCTTTCAGTGAATCACACACACACACACACACACACACACACACACACACACACAAACTGATGACAATCACCATGGTCTCTGCTCCAAAATGGAATGGTAAGCTCTAAAAAGTACTTATCTTTCTTAAATAAGAAGTTCTTGGAATTCATTAGCAAATAAATTAATCGTCATCTTATCAGCTAGTGGATCCAGAGATGCTGAGACAACATCTAATATATTTGAGGATTGCATTAGATGAATGACAGGTCATTTGGCCATATGAAAATGCTCCTAATATGATTACTTCACCAATCTCTCTGTCTTACTGCAGCCGGGGAAATGAAAACAGACTGACTCACCGGCGGCAGACGGTTCTCCGTGAGAAGGGAAGGAGGTTGGCTAATCGAGGACCAGCATACATGTTTAATGATCACTCGACAAGCCTGTCTATTGAGGAGGAGCGCTTTCTAGATGCAGCGGAATATGGCAACATCCCAGTGGTGCGGAAGATGCTGGAAGAGTGTCTCTCGCTCAATGTTAACTGTGTGGATTACATGGGCCAGAATGCCCTGCAATTGGCAGTGGCCAATGAGCACCTGGAAATTACAGAGCTGTTGCTCAAGAAGGAAAACTTGTCTCGAGTTGGTGATGCTTTACTCTTAGCTATCAGCAAAGGTTACGTACGGATCGTGGAGGCAATCCTCAACCACCCAGCTTTTGCCGAGGGCAAGAGGTTAGCGACAAGCCCCAGTCAGTCTGAACTCCAGCAGGATGACTTTTATGCCTACGACGAAGATGGAACACGGTTCTCCCATGATGTGACACCAATCATCCTGGCTGCCCATTGCCAGGAGTATGAAATTGTGCACACACTCCTGAGAAAGGGTGCCCGGATTGAAAGGCCTCATGATTACTTCTGCAAGTGTGCAGAATGCAGCCAGAAACAAAAGCACGACTCATTCAGCCACTCCAGATCCAGGATCAATGCTTACAAGGGTCTGGCAAGTCCAGCGTACTTGTCACTTTCCAGCGAAGATCCAGTCATGACGGCTTTAGAACTTAGCAATGAGCTGGCAGTGCTTGCCAACATTGAGAAAGAGTTCAAGGTAGGTCGCTGACAGCAGCAGCACCACAAAGTTCAAGTACTAAGTAGATCTGTAAGCAGCTGTAAAATATCACAGCACGGAGCATTTCATTGAATGCCTACCAGGTTTCTGCAAAGTTCTGTAGAAGCTGTCATCTCAGCTCTGTGTGGAAGAATCGCCTAGAATTTGGAAGGTTCAGAGTGAGGGAAAGTAGGATGTTGGCAAGGTCAAAGCCATGATGTGTTAATTACTATACATGCTGGAACTTTATGGACATGTGTGAAGTGTGTGTGTATGTGCTTATGTTAACGTGGTGTGTGCAGATGGTTGCATGTGAAGGCGGACAGCTCACGTTGGGTGTCTTCCTTAACCCCTCTCCACCTTATTTTTTGAGACAGGATCTCTCACTGAGGCTGGAGCTCATTAACTCAGCTAAATGTCTGGGAAATGAGCTCCAGCTATCCAGTCTCTGAATCTGGTGCTGGGGTTACAGACATGTGTCAGTGTGTTCTGTGTTTTGTTTTTAAATAGCAAAGCTCTGGGATTCTCAATTAAAGTCCAAATTCTTGTACAGCAGGGCTTGATTGACTGAGACATTTCCACAGTCCCAATTTTACGTTTCAGTCAACGAGTATAATTATTGCTGTAATGATCTACTCTCTGTCAGATGTTTTGTGTTTATTATAGCCCTGAGTAGGTATTTTTTTCTATGCTTCATGAGGACTGAGGAATAAGAAGGTTTAGTAAATAACAGAGTTGGGATTGGAATACAGGTTTCCTCTAATTTTCAGCTTCTCTCACTTAAAAAATACTGTGTTTGTGTGTAGGACACAGTGACAGACGTCACTGGGCCAGAGAGATGAACAAGTCAGAGCTTGAGAGGCAGTGCATATATGAATAAATGTGACGTAAAATAAGGCTGCTTTGCAGAGCTGTGACCATTGTGCTTTAGAAGTCAAGGGAAAAGATGAAGTTCCTGCCGTGCTTCAGTGGACTGTCATGGGAGATGGGACTTCAGCTATGTGTGGGAGAATCAATGGGATTCTGGAAGGCTGAGAAGGAAAGGAAAGAAGCAAAATAGTAGTCTCACACGTGTGAACGAAGCAGGCATGTCGAACGTTATGCAGACCCTTACAAGAGGTGTCTAGGCAAAGATGTGGTATCAGAACCAGCCATAGTCCATGTGGTCTTTGCCATATTCGGAGAGGATGAGAGCCCAGATTCCAAGCCAAAGAGCATCCCCATGCTGCTAAGCTTCCTCCCTGGGGTAGCCAGTCTGACTGTGTGCACCTTTCTCTGTCCTGCACTGTCATGACTATTTGTGTATATGTATGTGTGTTCGTGTTTATGAGTGTGTGAATAGACATGTGTGCATGAACATGTGGCACCCAGAGGTTGACTTGAGTGTCACTCTCAACATTGCTGTGTGTGTGGAGGGGTGTGGTGTGTGGTATAGTGTGTGTGTCTATGTGCCCTGGCATGTGCGTGAAGGTCAAAGGCCAACTTGTGAGAGTCAATTCCCTCCTTCTTTTACGCAGATTCTGGGGACTGAACATGGACCATAAGGTTTGGCAACCAGCACCTTTACCTGCTGACCCATCTCATTAGCCCTTGACCTTAGGGTTGAGGCAGGGCCTCTCACTGTGTCTGGAGCTCACTCATTTCACTACACTTGTTGGTCAGAGAGCTCCCAGGATTTGCCTGCCTCTGCCTCCTTAGCACTGGGATTAGAGACATGCGCCCAGGCCTGGCCCTTTATGTTGGTGCTGAGATTCAACTCCGATCCCCAGTGCGCTGCAAACACTATGGCCGGAGCTGCCTCCCCACCCACCAGCAGCTCATCATTGTTCGCTTTACTTAATTATGCAGCTTTGGTAAAGTCATTTCATCAAACTCAGTGTTTCATATAAGTGCAACATAACATAATCTCCTCTATCTCACGCGCCCTGAGAGGCGGGTCTCTACACTGCGCGTCTTTGGAGGCCTCAGTATGGTCTCTGCTGGGTAGTTCCTTGGTGTCACTACAATTAAACACAGGGCATGGGAGAGGCAAAACTAGAGAGATCAAAGAATGCGTCAGACTACCAGCAAATGCATACAATTTAAGACTTAGGCATTGTTTATTTCTAGAAAATCTCTGCCCATTTAGTATTTTCTGACTACTATTGAACATTGGGACCCGAAATGGCGGAAGGCAGACACCCTGGAGGAGGACAGGGGTACTGCATTCAGTGGTCCTTGTTGATACCTTACTTCCCTCATGCTTGTTGGCCTCTCTCAAGGTATGTGTATTCTTGCAATGGTGGAGAACGAAGAGGCAAAGCACATTAAAAATGACCCTGACTCTCACTGCTACACTTGACGGTATCTGTGAACTGGTAGCATTTTCCTAAGTTTTTATTGGTTCTTGTGAACTTCACATCATGCACCCCAATCCCACTCATCTTCCCCTTCCCTAGTACCCCCCCTCCAACTCTAACAGAGAAAAAAAATTGCAATGAGTAGTTGATCTGGTCCAAGGCCCCTGGCTTCTGCTACTCTGTCAATACTGCATCCTCCCTGGGACTCACTCTGCTTGGATATCCTGTTGTTGCCCTGTGTCATGGAGATCCTGCAGTTTTGGATCTGTAGGACCAGCCCCTTCATGCACCCCAGCAGTTTATTGATGGGGTAGATGCTGGGGTAGGTCAACTCAAAGCCCTGATTCTGGGTCTGAGAGGTATATGAGCTGGTCGGCCCTCCAGACCTCATGCTCTCATACCTTCGGGGCTGGCTCGCTTGTAGCCCTTATGTCCAGGGCCAGCTCTACCCTGCTATTGAGCTGAGGTGGTAGGCCTGCTCTCTTGAGTGCTACAGCTGGTGAGGGTCTGAGCTAGCTCTCCTGACCCAAGGGCTAGGTCTCCCACGTGCCACAGGTGGGAAAGGGGAAAGGGGAGGTATTTCTTCCTTGTCCAAACCACCGTAGGGCCAGCTCTTTTAGGCTCGCCCTCATCTCTCGCAGTGTGTGTGCCAGCTCTCTGGAGAGCTGCAGCTGGTTAGGGGTTGGTCAGCTCCCCTACTCTCCTGGCCCCAGGACCAGCTTTCCCATGATTCCCAGGTGAGGGCTGAGGCTAGTTATGCACATCCTTCAGGTATCAACATGTCCCCGGGCAGTGGCCCTGACCAGGGACATCTAGCTGGCCTTTGGTGATAACAGACCGCTGCTTCTACAGGGCCACGCCATGGGCCCACATGTGGTCCCTAGTGGCAGCACAGGCCAGGACCTTACTATGGCCTTAGGTGGCATCACTGGCTACTCACATCAGCCAGTTCCTCACTACCCTCGGGTCTCCCCTTTTCATTGTGCCCACATCCTTCTGCTTCTCTTTCTCTTCCATTTCTCCACCATTTACTTGCTCCTCTTACTGTCTCCCAGGGGCTCTGAGTGTCTGGGGTTGTCTCAGGAATGGTCTCAGGAGTGCACGGTGCATTATGGTGCTGGCAGGGGCTCATCTCAGGCAAGGTTTGTCTTCCCAGGCCTGCACAGTGCTGGACCGGTGGTCACTGTGGCTAGCTCCCTGTCCAAGCTCCATGGCTCTAGTCTGGTGGTCATCTTGGGCATGTGAGGGTTGACTGTTTCAGCCTGTGGTTTCAGGTGGGGTTCTTCTAGTCTATGGCTTGCTTCCCATCCTGGGAGCCTGTCTGGGCCTGCCTGGCACCTTCCTGGTGGTCCTCTCAGGCTTGTCCTTTTCAAGTAATGTCAGGCTACTTAGCATTCAGCCATTCCTAGGTCACAGGTTACAGGTCTTCTCTGTCACTTACTGACTCACAGGTGGCACAGCAGCCACACCTGCAAAGCCTCAGGGGCAAGCTAACTGATAGCATTTTACCGCTAGCTTGCAGGCCTCTATCAGGGAGTCTCATCTTTAGCAGACAGGTGAGGTGTGGGGACACACCGGGCGGCCACCAGAGTTTATCGTAATATCATTAGAGGAAGGTTTCTCAGTTCTTGATACACATTATATTTTGTAAAGGAATGGAATATATTATCTCAAGAATATAGGTTTTACAGAATAACGTGAGATCTTCACTATTGTAAGCTTGTCAGAGTTAAGCCTTGGCTGCAGTCATAAAAAAAAAATAATGAACAAACAAACAAGCAAAAATAGAAGCCCAAGACTTTTTTTTTAATACTATAGAAGAACAGATTTTTTTTTCCTGGCCCAAGTCTAAGAGAAATAAGATACGGTGCCTGTCTAGAAAGTTGTTAAAATTAACAATAACAAAAGTAGTCTTTCTATATGTACTAATGAATAACATGCTAAGAAGTAGATCATGCATTCATAATAGCCTCAAAACACATATCTAGGAATAAAACTAACCAAGGCGGTTAGTGAGGAACCACTCAAAGCAGGAGTGAGAAACTTAAGGGCGAGACTGGTACAGGACGGCTTGTCAACACAAACCTGTCTCCAGGGTCCCAGATTCCTTCAGTGTCCCAATGCTTCTGTGAGTTGCCGATATAAATTCTTTTCTGAGCCCTCTACCTCTTAGGTTTCTTGTAGTAACACAGTGATTCATTTTAAGGCCCTTCAGTCCCCACGCCCTCCCGCTATGCTGTAAGGGTTGTCAGCAGCCTTGCAATTCCTAAAAGAAATTGGGCGGGGCTGAGGGATGGGGCTACAGCTGGGAAACAAAATGAATAAATTGTAATTAATAAAAAATAAACTCACAACAAAATAAAAATAAAGTAAAACGGCAAAAAGAAAACAAAGAGAAAGATTTTCTGAAGCATTTCCAGCTCCGTTATGTCTCCCTAGAGGTCTGTGCTCTGACACACACATGGCCCTACAGCTGCCTCCGCTGCGGAGGGGGAACTGGAGTGGCAGAGAGACTACTGCTGTGCCTATTTTTAAATCATTGCTATGGTCTGCTGGATAATGTTTAAAAATGTCTGGCTTTGCCTGCTTGGAAGATAAGCATCTTCCAAGAACCTGGCCGAGTTGAGAAATAGTATTTGTTAGTATGAAGGTGTTGTGCCTGTTATCAGACCTTATAGGGCAACAAAATGTGTCACTTACTTGAGAGAGCCTGCTAGGGGGAGTCACATACCAGGGACACAGTGCTGAGGTCTCCTGACCAAACAGAAAGGAGAAAATGTATTTTTGTTGAGATTTATGAATTATTTTATGAATTATTCTGACTTCATGAGAAAGCAGCACTCACTAGGAGCCTAGACAATGAGCTACCATTTCCTATCTCACATACCTATTAAGGAGCAAGGAATTCAGATAGAACTATGCTTTATCTGTTTCCATATTCCTTTCTTTATGTTCACCAGCAAAATTTGCTGAGTGCATATTGTATGCCTCATACTATGCTAGCTCATGTATACTCAAAAGAGAAGTAAGATACAGCACTTGTCTGAAAAGATCCTCAGATTAACACACACACACACATACACACACACACACACACACATACAAAATAAAAACAAAAAAAAAAAACAAGTAGCCTTTCTATACACCAATGAATAACATGCT
>NW_026591985.1:0-29268 GCF_907164565.1 Psammomys obesus | reverse complement strand
AACCCAAATAGCTGGCATGCTATGCAGGACTCTTCTTTTTTTTTTTTGTTTTCCCAGACAGGATCTCACTAGGTTGTAGTCCTGGCTGTCCTGGATCTCACTCTGTAGACAAGGCTGGCCTCAAACTCAGAGATCCACCTGCCTTTGCCTCAAAGGTGCTGGGATTAGACATGTGCAGCCACCACCCAGCTAAGGGTTTCTTCTCTTTCAGATCATTTTAGGGGGAAGACCCACCCTAAACCTGGGCCACACCTTTTGGTGGCAGCCCACATAAAAGCAAAAGGTCTGCTTGCCCTCACGCTCACTGGCCAGTCACTGTCCTGCTGCTGAGGCATCCCTTCACTAGTGTGAGAACCTGCTTCTTCATGATTCCTATGTACACTGAAGACCACACTGAAGTTGCAGCTCCCTAGCAACTACCAGGGACTCCAGCACCAGACTGGGACTCGTGGGCCATCCAGTCTCCTAGATTGAACAGCTGTCAGCTTCTTGGCCTTTCCATAAGGAGACATCCATTGTTGGACTAACAGAGCACAGCCTATGAGCCACTCTATTAAATCATCCCCATTTAAAATGTTTACCAATATATGCACATATGTGTAATTCTATTATTTCTGTTCCTTTAAAGAACTCTGATGAGGGGCTGGAGAGATGGCTCAGCAGTTAAGAGCACTGTCTGCTCTTCTAGAGATCCTGAATTCAATTCCCAACAACCACATGGTGGCTCATCCCATCATAATGGGATCTGATTCTCTCTTCTGTCATTCAGGCATACATGCAAATAAGAGTGTTCACATGTATAAATAAATAAATCTTAAAAAAAAAAAAAAAGAGTTCTGACTAATACACACAGAAATATTGATCGGGAAATGCAGCTCCAGACGATGTGTTCTGTACTTCTTCAACTAGCACTGGCCGTCAACACTGTTTTTGTTTTGTTTTGCTTACTTTTAAAATGAAAGTTGAGCTCTAACTGGATCATGCTGCCTTCCCTGAAGGCATCTGGCCATGATCTTGAGCCCCTTGTGACTCTTCCTACCCTACTGTGGTCCTACTTAAATAATTGTATACGGTGACATGTACTTATCTTTCACAGGTCCTAACTGTTCCGACTGCCTACGATGGTGACATACAAAAACGTACTTTTTCTCTGATGTATGTGTTTGTGTGAGAGAGGGCTGGTGGTTGGGTGTTGGTCCTTGCCTTCGACTTGGGGCAGTCTCACTGCCTGTGTAGGCCGGGCGAGCTAACCTGTAAGCTTCCAGGGATCCCTGTCTCCACCTCCCATCCTACCACAGGAGCACAGGGACTCCAGTCCTCATACTTGCGCAAGCACTGTAGCCTCTGAGCCAACTCTCCAGCCTCAAGAAAATATACTCTTAACTTTTGTTTTTCATATTAAAAAAAAAACAAACAAACAAAGGAAAAAAAAACATGAAACCCCAAAAAACATTACTTGCTGCACTAGCCAGCTCAGGACTTAAAGGGGGGCAAAAGCATTCCATTCAGTGAAGCCTTCCACTAACTAACAAGAAAAGAAAAAGAAGGCATGCAGTGTGCCTGTACTGACTTCATTAGAACTTCAGCGTGAGTGAATATCTGTAAAAGTACACCTAAATTCAAGAATCTCCCTGTATGTTCCATAATGTTACTTAAAATAGCAAGGTCTAGGGATGCAGACATGGTTAGAGCACTTCCAGTTCCAGAGGGATGGAATCTGGTTCCCAGCACTCAAGTCAGACAACTCACAACTGCCTTTAACTCCAGCTCCAGAAAATCTACGTCTTCTAGCCTCTATCAGTCACTGGTACATATATGCGCACACTCACATACACATAAGTAAAAATAAAACTTTAAAAGGAATAGTGCAGTCTAGAAACACAGAACAATAGAAAGGCCTACTACTACCCGAGAGTCCTTTAGGTATGTTGGCTGGGAGGAAAGATCACTAAGATAAGTAGACAAATGCATACAAATTTATGAAGGATTAGACTTGATTGTTACTTTTGAAAAAAGACCTGGAAGTAAGTTCAAGGACGATGAAGACTACTTATAATACTTCCCTTGTAAAGTTTCAGTTTATTTCCATGGACAATCTTTTGTTTTACAATACTTTAGGAAAGCCTGGATTGAAATTTATAGATAAGCATAAAGGAAGAAATGTTTACTAAGATTAATGCCAGGAATTATGAGCCTCACAAAAATGCCATGAAGTGAGGGGTAGTTTCCAAATGAGTATAATTTGTTCCAGATCAGAGATTGAAAAATGCAAACCCTCCCCCCCCCCCTTTTTGGTGCTGGGGATTGAACCAGGGCCTTGCCTATGCCAAGCATGTGCTCTAACCCTGAGCTACATCCCCACGCCCAGCATTGCTTTCTATTCTTTTCCAGAACTTACCAATCCAATTCAATATGATGTGTGTGTGTGTGTGTGTGTGTGTGTGTGTGTGTATGTTATGGGTGTTAAGATAATTAAGAAAAAACTAAAGGCAAAGACTTCATCCATAGCATTTGAAACCTTTTAAGTACAAAATAATAAAAAGTAATGTCTAAACTTTCTGCAGCAATGGTTTCTGCATGACTCTACTTGCCATGCAGCATTAAGTTTGACTATCTGTAAATCCATCAGTCCTGAGGAGAAAGGTGTTGGTTTACATCGTGGTTTTGGTTTTTGTTTGTTTTTCATTTACCTCCCTCCATATGCATGAAAGACAACAGATTCCTTTCCTGTACTAACACAGCCAGTGATTGTCTCCAACATTCCAGAGTTGACCATTTTATACATAAGTAAGCGTGTCTTAGGATCAACTGCTTTTTCCTGTAAGAGATAAAGTACTATAAGTGAAAATGATCATCACAAAAGATTCTTTTTTTTTTTTTTTACAGGGTATAAGCAGGCTCTTAAAAGAATGTGATCAGGATACAGTTTCTTCCTCAGGGGCCCCTGGATTTCAGCTCCAGTATCATGAAGCTAAAGAGATGGGTTTGGTGACAGTCCCAAGTCTGGACCATAGCTACAGTCACTGTTTCTGTGGCAGACAACCTCAAGGGTCAGAGCTTCTTCAGACCCAAAGGGACTTCAAGTGCTAACAGCAGAGCTATAGTAACGCATGTCCCAAGGTCAGGAGAGCCAATGAAGGACACTCACCAAGATGGGAGGGCATGGAACAGGTGAGGTAGAGTGTGTCTGAGTGTGGACACAGGCAAAGATTATGTGCAAGTGACGCAGGCCCAATTCACTCCGTGGCCAGGCCCAGTCGTAACCTGTTCTGGATGTGTCTGAAGATGAACACTATTGGCTGTGCCTTCTCCAACCTGGCCTCGGGGAAGTCAGCTCCTTCTCCAGTGCCCCATGGACTTCTGTAGGCAGTGGGAGGTGCTCTGTTGTACCAGGAGAACCAGCCTCCCAAAGATACTGTTCTCCAAGAGCGTCACCTCCCTTCTCATAACACTGCTGTCTGCCTAGCTCTGCCCTTCCCCCCCCCCCCCCCCCCCCGCTTTGTGGAAGGTGATGTGGGTCTGAACAGCAGACTCTTCAAGGAAAGCCAAACCTTGAGTCCAACACCATACATTCATCCTCACCCACTCTTCCCCCTTCTCCCACGTAGGACACTAAAGTAGATAAGGTACAGAGACAGCGATGGGTCCTGGATGGCTCCGTGATTTCAGCAATGTTTGACATTAAACTTAGAGACCACAAGGTACAGACTTCAGGACTCCTGTCCATTGGAATGTTCCCCCTGACCTCTGGTAACCCCCAATTTTGTCCCAAGATAAACAAATAGCCCCAGAGAAAATTAAATGGGCAGCATCACCACAGTTCCCCTCCAGAGACAGAACACAAGAAGGGACTAGAGGCATGAGGGGTCACATGACCTGCTGTCACCTTCCTATGCAGCAATGTGCTCCTCCCCCAGCCCCCACACTACTGCCAGGACTGTAGTCTGGGTATAAACCAAGATTACAGAAAACATGGATTTAGGGCAGTGAACACAGGTGTTCAGTGGTACAACTGGGATGCCAGGCAAGTGTGTACAAATAGTAAATCTCTAGATTTAATGTATACATAAGTCTTCCCCCTTCCCTAACCTCTGACCTTTCTAGATTCCTTTATAGCATCTTTTCTACCTAGCTAGGTACCCTCCAATGGGGACCCAGGTCTCTTTCCTATCGTTTATGAAGGCAGAATTCAAACAACACCTCCAGGGATATTTTGAGGCTGTTTAAGACAATTTCTCCCTGAGTCAGTACCAAACATATGACATCTTGCCCTGTGTACCCTATATGGTTCCCTACCTCCTGAACCTTGAAAGAGGGCTCTTTGGCTATAACTTCCACATTCTCCCTTGAAAAAAATAAATGGGGAGTTAAAACAAATCAAAATCCAAAAACTGCCTTAATCAAAATCTTATTTTACCAACTAAGTTTAAAAAACTCTCTTGGTGGTCTTACAGTTTTTTAAAAAATATTATTTTTATTAATGTGTATATGTGCATGTGCTAAGGCACCCTCTGGAGCTGGAGTTGCAAGCAGTTGTAAGGTGTCTGATGTGGGTGCTGGTAATCGAACTCAGAGCCTCTGCAAGAACAATAATACATGTTCTTACATTACACTGAGCCATCCCTCCAGCTCTTACAGGTTTTTCTGAGGGTTTGGTAAATTCAGTTATTGTCAGAATAGTACATACTAGCTTCATTAATATAAATGAGTAGTGTTTGAAAGAGTCCAGTCATTTTGTTATTTTCAAAATAGATATTTATCTTTGTTAATGTAAAACATTAGAAACTTTTAAGTTAAGTAGTTATAAATGTCAATGTAATAGGAATAACCTATTTAAAAAAATCTGGAACATCTGGGCTGGAAATGCCCTACCAGTTAAGAGCACTGGCTGCTCTTCCAGAGGACCTGAGTTCATTTCCCAGCACCCACAGGTGAGTTTGCAATTGTCTATAATTACAGTCCCAGGAGCTCCAAGGCTACCAGGCACTCATATAGTACACAGACACACACAAGAGACAAAATCCCCATACACATAAAATAAAGTACATCTTTAAACATCTGGAATATTCAACTAAATGTACAGTATATACTCTAAACTATTGTTTCTAAAAAATAACTTTTTAGGGAAAAAAAACCCTTTATTCTAATTAATTCAGAAATACAATCACTCAGATGGCTTAAGGTAGTCATATAACCATTTGCTCAGCCACAAATTCTCTGTCATCTCAGTGAACTTCTATATATAGACATGGCATTCTGAAGCAATAAGATTATTACTAAAAAAAACAAAAAACAAAAAACATAGGGGAACTTAGAAGCACCCACTGTTAGTCCTAGCACTTGGGAAGCAGAGGCAGGAAGATCCCCGAGTTCAAGGCCAGCCTGGTCTACAAATCAAGTTGCAGGAGACCCAGGGTTTAAATCAGTTTAGATATTATACTTCATAAACAATTTTCAAATATCTCTTCAACTGCATTAGCCTAGAGAGCAATTAATGTAACTGTAATTTGTTTTTTTGGGTTTTTTTTTGTTGTTGTTGTTTTAAATAAGATCTCACTAGTCTGGGCAAGCCAGGAAATCACTGTGAAGCTCGGGCTAGCCTCAAACTCATGGCAACAGTTCTGCATTAGCCTCCAACTCCAAAGTGCTGGGATGATAGGCATGGGCCACCTCAGCTCAGTTTGAACGCCTTGAGCAGACCAGTCCTGGCAGGCCTGAACTGTTTCTCCCCTTCACTAAAACACCCTCAGGGGTGACCTCACTCAGACAGGCTCTGGACATACTGAAACTTGCTGAATCTCAAGTCAAGGGCCACCAAGGGTTCTTGCTAAGCCACTTAGGTTCCTCAGGAGCCGCAGTAGGTGACATCAGGGTTTGAAGGCTCCACTGAAGCCCCTGGTGACAGCCCGGCGGGTGTATGGTAACAGTGCAGCCTGCAGCCACACCACCAGTTCCATGCCAGGACATCTGGCTCCTGGAGTAAACAGCAGATGAGCCAACTAGAGATGGTGGTCACTGCTGGAGGCTGAGCTATGGGTGCTGTCTGGGGCACTTTCATGTGAGGGGCCACACAAGAAGAATAGCTTCACTTTCTATGCCAAATCCTTCGGGCCTAGCAGCACTGCTTCTAGAAATTGAAAACTCCTAACATGGGTTTTGAACAACTGATTAAGTGTTATGCTAAATAAATAAATAAATAAATAAACACACAAACAAAGGCCAAAATGCAAAGTCACTTGAGCAGCACTGATTTTGAAAGCCAATTTCAGGTGAAGGGGGGAGTAATCATGAGGTTCCCCTCAAACATGACGTTTCTAATGTGCATTTTCCACCAGAGCGGGGCGGGGGTGGGGGGGGAATGCTTACAGCGGTAGAGTGCTCCTTCTTCTCATGCAGACGGGCACTTCGGCGCTCTTCTGAGTATGCATGTTGTTTTAAAGCATTGAAAACGTGGTTGGAGAGTTTTAAATCCATTCCAATTCCATCCCCTACCTGAAAGCCTGGTGCAAACGGAGACAAGAAAAAAAAAAAAGAGCAGTTGAAGTTTTCATATGGGGACAATGTTGAGAACAACAGTGAGAAGTTAGTCTTGTAACAGATGACCTCATGCAGAACCCACAGGCACCACAGGGGCAGAGCGGCCTGACACAGAGGAGCAACACCAAAGAAAGGCATATTGTACGCAGAGAACGCACCTCACCATTCATTCATATGGGTGAATGAATGGCTCTCAGCATTCGCTTTGCACCTTATTTTTATGCCAAAGAACACACTGTTGTATTAAAAGCCTACACCAAACCTTACCGGAGAAACAGAACGTCATAATTACTGCAGTAGACTAGGTCGCTACAGTAAATTACACCAGCCACCTCCACTGCAGGCACAGGGTGGCACAGCCCACTCTGAGCAGCTGCTGGCCGCCCTGTGGATATTTAAATTTAAATTCTTTATCAAGTGCTTACTAGCAGATACAGCCACAGGTCGGAAGGCAGGGTTAGGTGATCTGCCCTCATCCCTAGGCTCTGCAAAGCATTGCCCCAGAGCCACACAGAGCACTTCCAGTCAGAGCACAGCACAACCACTCAATGAGGTATTTACTAGACACACGTTTGTGTGCTAATCTCTCTCTCTCTCTATTTTTTTCTTTTCCTGAGGCACGGTTTCTCTGTAGCCCTGGCTGTCCTGCACTCACTCTGTAGACCAGGCTGGCCTCGAACTCACAGCGATCCACCTGCCTCTGCCTCCCGAGTGCTGGATTACAGGCCTGCACTACCACCGCCTGGCAAGGTCTGCATTCTTACTAAGCACAGTACTTATGAAAGAAAATACTTAAAAAAAAAAAAGATTTCTTTATTTGGGCCTGAAGAAATAGCTCCCAGTTAAGAACACTTGTTCTTCCAGAGAACGTGAGTCAGTTCTTATCGCCCACGTCAACAGGTTCACAGTAACCTTTAACTCCAGTGCCAGAGGAGCCAATAACCTCTTCTGGCCTCCACAAGCACCTGAACATCTATCTGACTGTCTCTCTGCCTCTCTCACATGCACACACACGCACAAATTAAGGAAAAAAAATGAACAAGTATATGTGTGAGTGTTTTGCCTATATGTGCCCCATGTGTGTGCCTGGTACCCATGAAAACTAAAAAGAACATCAGATTATCTGGAACTAGAATTAGGGTGGTTATGAGCCACCATACGAGTGCTGGGGAACAAATTCAAGTCCTTTGCAGGAGTAGCAAGTACTCTTAACTGTTGAACTATCTCTCCAAAATTGTTTAGTTTTAAGATTCATTTAGTTTAGTTTTAAGATTCTTAACAGTGTGTGGGTATGCATGCAAATCAGATCTCCAGGAACTAGAGTTTATGAGTGGTTGTGAGCCATCTGATGTGGGTGCTGAAAATCAAACTTCAGGTCCTCTGGAAAAACAAGTGTTCTGTGCTCTTAACCACTGAGCCATCTCTGTAGTCCTTGAGAATTTTTTTTTTAATGACATCTTAATTTTACTTTTACAGAGCTAGTTCAGGCATAAAACTTGGCTTGCTCCACACGCACAAGACATTGAAGTTGAGCACCAGCTCTACAAGGGCAAAATGTCTACAAGTGTAATCACTTCCTCCTTCTAGTTCTTGGCCCATCACCAATGCTGTGCCCTGCAGAAATGCTATTTAGTAAAAAATAAATAAAATAATGTACTAAGGACTAAAAATTCACTTTCTTTTTTAAAGACAGGGTCTAATGTATGCAGGCTAGCCTTGAAATCATACGAAACCAAAGATGGCCTTTAATTTCTGGGCCTCCTTCCTCTACCTCCCAAGTGCTATACTGCCACGCAGGCTCAGCTTTATTTGTTTTTGTTTGTGTGTTTTGTTTCTTAGAGCCAGGGCTTTTCTGTATAAACGTGGCTACCCTGGAATTCAGGAATTCATTCTGTAGATCATGATGGCCTCAAATTCAGAGACCAGCCTGCCTCTGCCTCCCGAGTGCTGGGATTAAAAGTGTGTGCCACCATTGCCTGGCTGCTCAACTTTATTTTTTAATTTTAGAGTCTTGTAAATCAAATTGGTTTTAAAACTATCCTCATAGGGTTTTATTCTAGGTCCTTTATACTCTTAGTGGCTGAGGCTTTGGTAGTCAGGTTGTCATCTAAAGCACCTCTGTAGCCTGTGAGGAGTGCAGCCAGCACAGAGGTGGCAGAGGAGGATTCATGAGTTTGAGGCCAACCTTAACAATGAAATGAGACCATAGGAAATAAATAAAAGAAAGTCCTAGAAATTTACTGTACTGTTTCCAGAATGTTGTTGGCTTGTTTGTTTCTGTGTTTTAAGAAAGGGTCTGAGTGTGTATTCCTGGCTGGCCTGTAATTCATGATGTAAATCACATGTGTGTGCCTCCCACGTACTAGGATTGAAGTTATGCTCACAATACCTGGACTAGAATGCTGTTTTAAAAATATATTTAAACTCTTGATTGAGAGAGAATACTTTCTACAACTTACATTTTCCATTCTTGCTGTGTTCTTTCTTCCACATACTACTTCATCATGCTTAGTGGTGATGTCTTTTCCTTTTCCAATAAAACCCTTTTTGGGAGTAGGAACTGGCTTTGCTAAAGGCAATTAAGAAAAGCCAAGAATATAAAAAGAGCAAAGAGTAAAGTCTTGCTTTTAGCACTACCTGAAGAGACCCTTGAATGTAAAATGGGTGAATTATCAGATGAGATTCAAACATAAACACAAATCTAAGCAAGCCCACTGGAGAAATTAGTCTTCGACCCTTCTCAATGTACCCCCAAAACAGAAGGTACCTGGTCTGTAGGGATCGTCACGAGTGTCCTGCCAGTCCACCTCATCTTCAGAGCTGTCACTGTCTTCAAAAGGATGTACTTTTCGATAGTTTTCAAAGGAAATGGAAACTTAAAAGGTAAAAATGGTTGACAGTTTTATTTAGGACAGTGCACAAGCATTTCCTACCTCCCAATGGGAATATCACAATAAGGTCACAGTACCTTTGCTATCCCCATTGAACTTTTTTTCTTCACGCCTAAGCTGAGCATCATATTCTCTGTCAAATTCCATCTGTAGCATCTGAGCCAGCATTAGGTCGCTGGAAGTGTCAATGTTTTCTCCAGAAATAAATGGTCCTTCGGCAACACTATTCAAAATAAGGTGACATAAGCTGATCTGATGTGCTGTGCAAACAGCTACTGACTTTGAGAGTAGAAAGTGTCTTTCAATGCTAAAATCACACCGAAGAAAGGACAAGAGTATACCAAAGCATTTACCATCTCCTGTTCAGCCAGCTTTAGACCCACGGCCAACTCTGAGAAAGCCACAGCTAGAACTGAGAGAGCTGGGAGAGGGACCAAAGGGGTCTGTCAGGAAATCCATACGGAGACCCAGAATGTCTTTCATCTGTGTTCTAACCAAAATATAGAGAAAACTAATAAGAAAACTATACCTAAATAGTTCAACTGTTGCATTAACAGGAACAAAACTCAGAGAAACTGTGGTTTGTCAAAGATAATACAAACTCAGAATCTCCCATCTGAATTGCTTAAGACCAAAAGAACTTAACAGTTTTGAAGTTTTCAGACTTGATATGATTTACATAGAGCAGCTAAGTATCCCTGATCTGAAAAATTATAATCTGAAATACTCTAAAATCTGAAATTGTCGGTGTGTTATTTGAATGTCCAAACTTTAGGGGCTAGTCAGTCGGTACTGAGAATCAGGAATGTACGCGGTACCAGCTCTTCCTTCTGCACAGCTCTCTGAGCACACTCTTACTCATTTGTAATGACAGTCCCCAGTCAGACTCTAAAGCTTTGTTACAGCAAGTGCCGTGAACGCCACGTACACAACTTCAGGGAAAGCAGCTGCTTCTTCTTTCAACTGCAGCTCTTTGGCCAACTCTTCGCTCATCACCTCGGTCAGTGAGCAGGACGCTGTGTTTGGAGGGGTAGCCCACGGGCACTATTTAAACAAAAGAGAAGAAGCTTTATAACAATAATGAAATAACACGAAAATGAGGTTATCTTTTGAGAATTAAACTAGTTAAAACTATCAAAATGAGTGATTAGCTCTTCACAAAATTCACCTTAAAGGAAGTATCTCTCAGCATAAATCTTAGTTTTTAAATTACATTTTCACTTATTTACTTTTGTGTGCAAGTACCACAACACAAATAAGGTCAAAGAACAACTCATGGGCGGTGAGTCTCTCCCTCTAGCACCCCCAGTGCTAGACAGTTTACCTTCTGTTGGGTGGCTCTCAAGGTTGAAAAAGTGCCATGCTACTATACAGCACACCCAGCAGACAGGGAGTTCAATTAACTCCCTTTGTTCCAACTCATTTCTCACCAAACACCTCTCTGCTTGTGAATTACTTTCCTTAGTATATTTTCTTACGGGACTAGACTACATCAAGAGCCCTACGGTTCACGCCCGTCATTCCAGTGCTCAGGAGGCCGAAGGAAGAGGCTGAAAAGTCAGCACTGTAGGGTTGAAGTAAGCCTGAGCCACAAGCAAGGCTGTCTCAGAAGAGAAAAATAAAACAATTCAAATCCCACTCAGAAATTATGCCAAATTCCAATCTAAGCATAACGACATGGCTCATTACAAAGAGTATCAATCCTCTTTAAGGTGTTTGAGTATATGCTAAAACAGAACCAAGAACAAGCCACAAAATATGCATTTCTAAATGTCAGGATCTGAGAATCAGACTTGACAAAGAATGATTACAAAAGAGTAATGCTCCTTGACATTCTTTTCAGCATTAGCCTCCCCCAATGACACCACTGTCTCAGCTTTCTTAAAACAGATTCTAGGTTTATTTCATACTTTCCTAAAACAGCTAACTCATCATTTACTCCTTGCCCTGATTCCATTTTCCACAAAATTGTTTTTACCAAAATGTAGATTTTATTAGTTATATTCCCTTAAACTTTCTGTTGCTTTCACTGCCTTGGTACAAAGTCTGAGTGTCTAGCAGAGAATTAACAAACAGTGACATCTATATTATCCACAAAACTATTTAGCTAAGGTAAGACAGCGAGGGTACCCAAGACTGAGACTACTGGGTAGGAGAACCACCCTTGTTCAGGTTCCAGAGCACTGTGGAGCAGGTCAGGACGGACTTGGGTAGACTGGTGGGAGTGGAGCCTGAGGCTGATCAACAATGACAGCTATTCATGTCCGAGGGAACCAGAGCAAGCTCTGTCTGGACTCAGCTTGAGACAGAGGAGGTCCACAAGGCCCCTTGCACACACCTCCACTAGCCACTGTGGGCTGGCCATCCTCACAGAGGCCCCACCTAGAAAGAACAGAGAGACACTTCCTGAAGGGTGACTGAAGCTCTCTGTAATGTGAAGAACATGGCTTCGTTTGGCCCTTTCTGCTCTTTAACCTAGAAATGCTTGGTCTGGGAGCTAGAGAGACGGCTCAGCAGTTAAGAGCACTGGCTTCTCTTCCAGAGGACCCCATACCCACATGAAAGATCACAGTTATCTATAATTCCATTTCTAGGGGATTCAACACCCTCATACAGACATACATGCAGGCAAAACCATCAATGCATGTGAAGTAAAAATAAATTATTTGAAAGAAATTCCTGGTGTGATCACTTCCAAAGTCCAAGCTCCAAAAGTAGATGACTGTATTCTCCCAGTCACGATTCTCACCACTACTGACAAGGACTAAGTAAGCAGTATAACCGTCTCCTGCCCCTTTTCTTCTGAAGTGGTGGAGACTGAATCCAAGGCCTCACAGGCCAGGCAATTACTCCATCATGAGCTACATTCCCAACCCAACAGATAACACTTCAGTTTTTCCTATATTTTAGTCATTTAGCTAACTAAGTATACAAAATGTACCCAGGCTATTTACAGCATTTCATGACTGAGTAGCTATATTTTATTTATTTATTGGTTGGTTGGTCTTGTCAGATCCCAAAGAAACCCAGAAAGTCCCACTCAGTACCTGTGGCTCCTCCCACACCCCTCACCCCACCCTATGCTAAAGGTCTTTAGCCTAATGGCTGGACTTCCCTTCCCCCAGCTTCTGGCTCCAATAACCAAGCCATTTTGGCCATGCACTCTCTTGGTCTCGTGATCTGTGGCTCCTCTCTTGGCCCACCTGCCTATTTCTCTTCTTCCCCCACCCGTAGCCCGGTTCAGTCAGAATCCTTCCAGATGCTTCTGGCTGTACTTTCCCTCATATCTATAATAAAACCTTTCTCCTCAGGGATCCCTTGAAGCAGTCATGTCCTCGCTTTCATTCAGGTCTCTCTATCCTGAAACTTAGCTCTGCCTCTCAAGTACTGGGATTAAAGACGCTACGCCTGGCATATCATCCACATTTCAAAGGCTCAGAAAAGGAGACAAAGGAAAGCTCCGATAGGCAGAACCATCACTAAGGTTTACAGTCAGGACATGAGCACCTTGAGGGGGCGCACTCTCATCCTCAGGACTTAGCACACAGCTTCAGGCGCAGAAAAATTCAAGTAATTAGTGAATGATACATGCCACAGAAACACTGCAAAGATAAGCAAATGTAGTTAGAAGCAGCAGGGATGTGGTGCTTTTCAGCATCTCAAATTGATCTCAAATCCCTTCCTCCATCTTGCCTGCCTATTTCTGAGGCTCATGGTTTACTGTCACCACCAGATTTCAAGAGACATTAAACATAAAGTATTAACTGACAAACTTCTCAGAAGAACCAACAATGTCAGACAGTAATTTTGTTACTTTGAGGTGGCTATTTCTCTAGTCCCAAAAGATAAATGCAAAAACACAGAGCACAGATATGACCAGCACACAGGAACTGCCCACTCACAATGACCATGTCCTTTGGAACCTCATATGCTACAGCTATACTTCCTTTATCTCTGCCAACCAGTTCAACTGGGCCACCTCACACTGAGGCAACTTCCTCAGGTTAGGTAAGTCAGTCAGACTTTCAGACTCCTGCAGTTTAAAACCAAACTGAAACATTTAAAAGTAGATAGTAAAAGCCTTCTACAAGTCTCCTGGGCTCTGTGAGGGACAGCTTTGGGGAAGGGAACACTCCATAGCTCATCCTGCCGAAATGAACTCAGGAAATGTACTGGAGGCTTCCTTTATGAACATGAACTAGAACCAGGATTATAGAGTCTGCTGTCAACCTCTTTTGACTCTACAGTATATCAAACGTTTTACCGAGTAGTTAAGAGGCGGTAGGCCAGTGAGATGGCTCAACTGATAGACACCAGCAGAGTAAGCATGACAACTTAAAGTTCAACCCTCAGAACCCATGCAGGGCTGGAAGGAGAGAACCATCTCCACAAAGTTGTCTTCTGATCCCACATGCAAACCAGAGCAATGTGCACTGCCCCAACACCCACATCACACATCCGCACAGTAACAATAAACTTTTAAAAGTTTAAAGCAGCAGTATACCTAAAGCAGTGGGAAAACTCGGCCTCCTAGCCCATCAGTGATTCTTACAGTTCTGTTCCTCCATACATAAGATGGAGCTCGTCTGAGAAACAGAACACAACCCTTTCTGAGTGCATCTGAGGTCAATTGTGGCTGTCAACGTAATCATTCAAGAAACGCCTAGATTCAAACCACTCCTCTGGGTGTGTCTCTGCGGGCTTTCCAGAGACAAGGCCATAAGGTTGCTCTGCTTCCTTCCAGATCAACAGTTCTGACTTCTCTGACAGCTGTCTCACTATAGGCCCAGAAACACAGCCAAGTGACCACCGTCTGCTCTCTGAAATCTTTCACCTTTTAATTGTTCTCTCAGGTACTGTGTACATAAACCTAACACTGGATCTGACAGAGCCACAGTCAGCTTCCTAAATCTTTACCGCTGAGACTGTCCCAACCTCTAATCCGGTAAAGTTGCACCACTGAACTCAGCTCCTCAAGATTCTTGACCACGGCCATGTCTCTGGCTGGCAGCAGACTGATGGGGAATCAGCCTTCTCACCTTTCTGTTCCTAATGATGTGCCTGTCCCTAGCTGCTCTTTTCAGAAAGGTCTTTACTGATGTTATCTATAAAGATAGACTCAGGTAAAATGGAAAACAGCAAACACAAAAGTGATACACAGTAACAAAAATCCAGTCCTCTATTAAAACAAGTCAAGAAAGCCACAATTCAGTCAGTGCAGAGGCACATACCTGTAATCCCAGCACTTGGGAGGCAGAGGCAGGTGGATCTCTGTGAGTTCAAAGACAGCCTGGTCTACAAAGCGGGTCTAGGATAGCCAAGGCTACACAGAGAAACCCTGTCTTGGAAAAAGAGAGACAGAGAGAGAAAAGAAAATCACAACTTACAGGAAGATCCTGTTTCTAACCAAATAACCCAGGCCACATGTCTGAGTCAAACACCTCTGGGAAAGTGATCCAGGTTTTCCCTAAGAGTCACATCTTGTCCTAGTATTGCACATTTGTCACCATTAATGTAACTCCTGCAGACAGAGTAGACAGCCAACTGTGGTCCTGAAACTCCACCCCCACTCGCCTGCCCTCAGTCGTTTTGCCTCAGCTTCCACAGTGCTGGGATTACAGGCTTGCACCAGAAGGCACAGCTACTAAACCAATCCTGACTACAGACACGCTATCGTACCTGGCAATACGTTACAAATAATGTCCATTCTTACTTATTAATATTTCCTTAGTTTTCCCTTACTGCCAAACTAGAATTACACCCAAAATACCACATTAGATTTGTCACGTCTCCTTAAGCTCCTCTTGGCTTTGAGTTTCTCAGCCTCTGGTGTCTGTGGCAGTTCTGTGGATTCATTTCTCCAACTCCCTGTCAGAACTAGAGACTTCCCCCCTTCTGCCTCTGGTTTGACAGACTCCTGTTTTTTTGTGCTATGGCCTACAACTTTTTGTCTGTAATAGCAGTGTGGCATTCTGTTACTTTTACCCTAGGAGAGCAGGTCACTGGGATTCTATCAGAAGAACTGTAAGGGCAAAATTTTTTCAACATTACGAAGATATGCTTTGTCTTTTTTTAATTAATTCTCATTCTCTCAAGTATAGTAGAGTTTTCCGGAGTCTTCATCAGATCTGATGACATCATTATTCTGCAGGATGCCTGGATGAATGCTGGCACACTCGCACTTTTCAAAAGACTCCAAGGCAGCAAGTTTGGGGTATAAACGTGTGTCTTTACTAGAGTTAGTTGGAGGCTAACTCCACTGTTTCCCTCTGTTCTGTTCTGCTGTCCACCTTCAATTCCATCTATTCCAGCTATGTATCTATGGGATGGACTCCCCCACATACTTCAGTCAAAAAACACACAACAAACTTAAGTAGTGAAACATGCCCTGAGGGTACAATGTTTTCACTGAACTTATCCCACAGCCTCTTTTAAGAGGGAAAGTGAAAGAACCTGGCCTGTGTTTTTATGGTCTCTGCCTAATTTTGTCCTCTTATGTCTGTTAATCTTGACCTCGTCAACAAAGTCGGAGTCTCACACACAACGGGCAAAATGGCATGGAGATACACCCACAATTACCAGTAGGGTAGCTGAGTCTCCCTACAGGTTTTAAATTGATAAAACCAGCTTTTAAAAAACTTAACAGTTGAGCCAGGCAGTGGTGGTGCCTGTTTTTAGTCCCAGAACTCGAGAGGCAGAGGGATCCCGAGTTCAAGGTCAGCCTGGTCTACAGAGCAAGTTCCAGGACAGCTAGGGCTACACAGAGAAACCCTGTCTTGAAAAACCAAAGACCACCCCAACTCCCCAAACTTAACAGCTAATTATCTCCTTTTCTGTAAAAAGCATAATCCAGTAAGAGTTAATAATTGAATTATAAACGAAGCAAATGTTCTGTGTTAGCTTGCAAAAGCTATTATGAGGTTTAAAAGGGTAGATCCCCTTCTGAACCTTCAACCTGAGGAATACAAACCCCAAAGGACCAAATGTCAGCGGTCCTTTCATCCTAAGCAATACAACACGAAAAAGAACAGGCTTTCAAAATCAGACGTGAACAGCAAAGAATCTTAGTCTGCCATTCGGGCGATACAGAGAAGGCAAGCCTAGGGCAGAGCATGAAAAGCCACAAGCATTTTACAGCATTACTGCCCACTTTGGTATTATTAGCTGGAGCGGGGAAGGAGCGCCTATGTTTATCTTTACCATTTCAAAAACAAGTTCCCGAACTGGGATAACCGCCTTCGTTTGAAGGTAACAGCTCTCTAAAGCCATTTTCTGTCTAAACTTTCTCGGGGTTGCGCTGACCCACTTGGCTGGTAAAAACAACACAAGAAAGAGCCTGCTGTTTCCCCTCTCGTCTCAGCGTCCGTGTGGGGCGTTCCGCTCACGTCCAGGCCACAAACGGAGAAGGCAGGGCACAGACCCAGTCAGACCCGGCCACCCGGGGCCGCCTGAGCGAAGCCGCCGGGGCCCGGAGCCCGGGCTCGCCCGAGTCCCGTCTCCTGGCTCCGGAGACCGGCGTCCCGCGTGAGCGCGGCAGCTGTGCCAGCCGCGACCCCCGCTCACCTTCCTGGGTCCCCAGGCTGCCGCGGGCCCGGACTCAGGCGAGGACACTCCGACCAGATCCATTCCGAGAAGAAGGCAGAGACGAGAACGGAGCCGAGAGGTGACAGGCCGAGGAGCGGGCTCCGCCGAAGACACGGGCGGGGCACAGGCAACGAGGTGACAGATGGCGGCGGCGGCCGCGGCCGGAACTGAACCGCTTCTCTTCCGCCCTTTACGCTGCAGCTCTCGCTTCTGATTGGCCGCTCGTCCCCCGGGAGGGCCGTACCTCCGGTCCTGTGCCTTGGGTTCAAAGGTAGGCTGGCCGGGGTTTGGGTGGCCCCGTCCTGGCGCGGCGGGGCTGGTGTGGCTCCTTCTGAGCTGGTGGGCGCCGCCTCCCGGTTGCTTCCTCTCGGTCACCGAATCTAATCCACGCAGCGTGGCCTCTGCACGTTCAGGCTAAGCGGTCTCTGACCATTCTTTATTTCCCGGGGTGATTCGGAACTGGAACGGATTCGGGGGCCAGAACTGTCTCGTTTAAAGAGGGAAAAGGAATTGATAGAGATTGCGGTTGTCGAAGTTGTCATTTGGGGGCAGATGTGGAATGAGAAAAACTACTAAATGTGTGGATAACACTGAGAACAATAAAATTTGTGATTATTTTGTCGAGCAACTCATGAAGTGGCTCATAAGCCTAAACATTGTATAGCGCCATATCCAAGCACTAGTCAGTGTTATAATCCCAAAATGATCTTGAGGAGATGAGTCTATACCTCCTTCAATTTTACTGAAAACAAAACAGGCACACAGAAATAAAGTAAGTCAGTTTGGAAATTATATGGCCCTCTAGCTGGCCACCCAGCGTTTTAACAAGAGCTTTTTTTGGGGGGGGGGCGGGGGGGGTTGAGATTCAAATCACAAGAGGTAAGATTAAAAAAAAGGAGAGAGCCCAAAGCTAGTTACAGCAAAAAGAAATAGCAAGAACTAAGACGCCATTAAAAGCAGAGTGTAATGCTTCTAGTTTGCTTACTGGATGGATTTTTCTGACAGTTGTGGCTTGCAGTGGCTAAGGCTAACCTGACAGCCGGTTAGGGAGGGTTGCCAAGACATGCCTTGACACATCTGTTGAATGTGTTGAGTCATCTGTCTCATTTCAAGTCTAAGGTGCTGTCACGGTTTCTGTCAGGTGACTTTGTGTATTCCAACTCGGATCTTTTATTTCCAAGATTTTGGGTTTGGGTTGGGGTACAGATGTTGGTAGTGTGCAGCATATTCTCAAATAAAAGGAAACCACAGTGCCGTGGAAGTAAGACAAGACCATGGTAAAGTGTCAGGATATTGAATAAGGGATCCAGATGGATCTTGAAAGCAAGATGGCAGTGCTTGGAGTGCAGGGGGAGAATGTGCAGTTGTCAGTTGCCACAGTCTTGCGAAGACATTCAGGTAGTAACCTTGAGGCTGGTAGGTGGTAAGATCAGGGAGCTTAGAGATCTCAGGGACTGGCAATAAGGATGGCCTCAGAGCACTGTCCAAGGCTCTGCTCCAGACAGTGAAAAGTGAATCATCTTAGAGGACATTCAGAATTACTTGAAGCATAGATATGGACAAGGAGATTTGATTGGTCATAGATGGAGTTCCCATTTAGCACAGGTTTGTAGGCTAACGTAATGCCCGTGTATCAGTAGTTAAGGTGTTTGCCTGATGTTGCCAACTACATACTCCTAAAATGTCAGGCAGACACTTAAAATATGCACACATTTTGGACAAATGAGCCTGCACATACCTTTAGTCCCATCACTCCATAGGTGGAGGCAGAGGTATCTCTGAGTTGGAGTCCAGTCTGATCTACATATCAAGTTTCAGGGCAGTGAAGGCTACATTGTGAGACCCTGTATTAAATAAATAAATTTATATATTTATTATATGTATATATACTATATATATTTATTTATATATTTGTATATATATATAAATAAATAAATACAGATACATATAGTTACAAATGTTGTCATTTATGTTTAGAAATTTGAATAGAATGGGTGTGTGATACTTACTGCACCACCTGGTCCTGAAAACATGATGGGTACCCGGGGAATAAAGAGAAGACAGGTGTACATAGTGTCCAGAAAATCTGGGATCAAGTAGGTTGTGCTAGCTCCATGCAAGAGCTCAAAATCTCCACACATTCATTGTGTACAGCATAGTCTAGTGCTGGAACAGTCTCCAATTGCAGTCATCTGGGAGGAAGAAGTGTCAATGCCTAGTTTTTGCCCATACTCATCAATTGTTTGAAAATACTCTTACTTGGACCAGAGGAAGGGTTTACTGTAAAAGTAAATTATATTCTCCAGATGTAATTGTTGTGTCAGAGGCTGACTGCCTTTGTTTGCTAACCTAGGCTTAGTTCTGAAGCTTTTAGACACTGTGCAATCTTACCTAGTCCTAGAATGTTTTCAGCCTCTGAGACTTATTGCTGACTAAGCTGACTCATTCTAGTTCTTTCTGAACTCTGGCTGGCTGGTTCAACTCAGCTGTTCTGGCTCAAAACTCTTCTAGCTGACTGATTCAATCTGAATTGAATTGCTCTGCTTAGCTTCAAACTAACTCTAGTAATCTGTCCTAATCTTCTGGCTCCTTCTCATTCTCTGGCCTGTCTGTCTTCACCTGTGTCTAGCTTGTTCTCTCTTCAACCTGTCTCTGTAAAACATGAAAAACTCTCCCAGTAAAACGACCTTCCCCCCCTTTCCCTCTCTCTCTTTGTGCTGCTCCCCTAAGTCCTTCTTTTTCCTGTTTCTTCAGGTGAGAGGTGAACATAGCCTATCCTGACTCATTCTGTCATATCTTTCTGTGATTTGTCACTACGTCTGCCCTCAATTAAACATCACTTTCAAACATGGGTGCTTCCTTCTACAAACTAACTTTAACTTCATTGCTTGGGATTAAAGGTGTGCAGTAAGGGTTTGTCTGTATTCCAGCCAGAGTAGCCAAATTGCTGGATTAAAATCCCTCTCCACTTCACCACTACATATGTTCCAAGCCTGACCCACACAGGGAAGGTGTTGCTATGCCCATGGGTCTGAGGCATTCAGCCCTTGACTTGGATGTGCCCATGTCAACGATACACATTCACTTTGGACTTCATTCATTCAAGGTTTCCTCGGCTCCCCACAGGGATGGTG
Source organism: Psammomys obesus (assembly GCF_907164565.1). Classification (NCBI taxonomy): domain Eukaryota; kingdom Metazoa; phylum Chordata; class Mammalia; order Rodentia; family Muridae; genus Psammomys; species Psammomys obesus. The sequence continues at coordinate 9,122 of NW_026591985.1, read as the reverse complement.
TAACAGTGATAGCAATTAGACCTTCACGATTTAACACTGAGTCTTTGAATGGAGTCGTGCCCATCTTTCTATGTTGTGAAGAGAGCGTGAAGTTTAAAGGGTTTCACTGCAGCATTTACTCCCTCTCTGCTGATGAACCCAACAGTGCTCAGTTTAAACAAAACTGTTGACAGATTTGCAGTGTCCTTGGGATGAGAACATCCTTTGGTCTCCAAAGAAAGCATAAGTAAGGCTCCTTTGTTTTTAATATTGAAATGAATTTAAATGTTTGCAAATAGCTTCTGAAAGACAGTTGTTGTTAGGTGCCTTTCCAATCGATTTGTATGTATGTATATATGTACAAATACCTGAATGAACACACAATCCTGTGGCTTCTTAAGTTATGTTGCTCAAAGCCTGTAATCTCCCACAGGGTTTAAAAATTAGGCGAAGTTTACATTTTTAAGTAGTGTTTAAAAATTAAGTTTACTTATTTCTCTCATCCTAAAGAGTTCCATTTTGCAACTGAAGTTATGAGGCGGTTTTGTGAGGTACCCTGTGCAGGTGTGAGGATGAGAGATTCAAGAAGTTCTGGTTTCAAGCAAGTGTAGCTCATTTACTGTGTTGAACATCCTTGTTTGGGATGGCTAGAGGCAAACACACATTACCTCTGGGGCTTCTGTGGCCTTGTCAGTTGTGTTGAGTCTCCTGTCAGTCATCCAGGCGCCTTCCGCAGCTGGAATCACAGTGGGCCACCATGCCCACTTGGCATTTCCGGGGTTTCTGGAGATCTGAACTCCAGTCCTCATGTTTGCACAGCAGGTTCTGTAACTGCTGACCAATCTCTCCAGCCCTGCAGTATTTCCTTTAATGAATATTTCCCGTGTCTGTTCTGGTGTGCTGAAAACTTTAACCCTCAGGCCTCCAGCTTGGCACCACTGTTGTCAGCACTCTGGCATCCAGGGAACAAGAATGAGGGTGAAGGTAGATTGGACCTGTCCTTCCCCTCCACAACAACCCTGACGATGCACCTCCCCTACCCCAGACAGGGTTTCTCTGTGTAGCTCTGGCTGACCTGGAACTCACTCTGTAGTCCAGGCTGGCCTCAAACTCAGAGATCCACCTGCCTCTGCATCCTGAGTACACCAGATGGACTCTGGTTCCTTGGTTGTTGATTTAACACACACACACACAAACAAACACACACACACACACACACACACACACTGGCAGGTGCCTCTACCTGCTGAGCCATCTCAAGGACCTTTGATTGTTTGCAGATATATGCATTGTATATATATCAATATTTTATCTATATATATATTCTCCTTCCATCTAGACTCAAAATTACACACGGCCCTTTTAAAAAATGCAGATAATTCTAAAAGTGGGGGGAAAAAAACCCAGTGTGTGTGCGCCACAAAGTGAGACATGGGCCTCATATCCAAACTTGCTGAGGATGATCTGGAACTCCTGATCCTCCTGCCTCTACCTCCTGAGTTCTGGGATTACAGGTTTGTTTTGCCACTACCAGGTTTTCTATCCACAATGGAGCCTGAACTCTCAGCCTCATCTGTGCTAGGCAAGCGCCTTACTGAGTCATGATTCTTGCCCCTTTTTGCTATGTTTAGTTTCAGATTTCTCATCTATATTCATAAAACATTGATATTTAACTGTTCATTGAGGGTACTTAGGTTGCTTCAAAAGTATGCTTCTGTTTCTACTATCAGGAATTCTCCATTTATGCTGTCATAAAAACTAATTACTGGAAGCATTTGGGAGGCTGATGCAATATTTCAATGTGTGGAAACACTTGCTGCCAGAGTTAATGGCCCGTGTTTATTCCTGGGATCTACAACATAAAAGAGAATAGACTCACCAACTGTCCTATGACCTCTACACACACCTCATACATACACACAAGCAGATGTGCACATGCCCAAATAAATGTCTCATTTAAAAACATTTGGGGATGGAAATTCTGCAATGCATTGTTTTATCCAAGCACCTCCTACTTTACCATCTAACAGATTTCTTTTAGCATTACTGATAATTATCAGAAATAAATTACCAACATCAACTCACCTCAACGGTCTACGAAGTGGTTAGTTTTTTCTCATGTGCAGAAGGTCTCATCCACAACAGCTTATTGTTTGGAGGTCAGACCAGCAGGCTTCGCTTTTCTTTAGTCTTCGGTCCGTTTGCTCTGTGAGCAGAACAGTGCTTTAGAAGGGTCAACAACTCTGGCAAAATCAACCAGCACATTTACTACTAATGTCTACCTTGATTTGTGGGAGTCTTTATTCTAGTAGTTTCTACTTGTTAAGCAAATTCTGTAAAAGACAACAGTAGAAATAACTAGGAAGAAAAGAGAGATCAACTGAATCTGTTGACTTACTGAAAGAGTCCAGGACAGGGGACTCTCAATACACACCAACCATTAACTGCAAGCAAGTCCTGTTAAGACAGAAATTGTCTCTGTAAGAATTATCCAGCTCTGAGATACAGCTCCTACAATAACTTTCAGGAAAATTATGTTATGTTTGTTTATCTTGACTACAGAGATTATATATGTAAGCTTTGCTTAGATGATAAACTTTGGCAATCAATTTCACTTAGGGATTACAAATCACTAAATCTTTGTGTGTGTGTTGGGGAGAGTGAAAATCGGGGGACTTCGGGTGCTATTCCTCCCTGTATGTGTGTGTGTGTGTGTGTGTAGGTCAGAGGACCTGTTATCTATGCATTTTCCAAATAATTTCATAAGTTGTAACAGACTTATACAGGTCAGTTCACCAGATACCCTGGTTATTTTATGGTGGACATTTGTCCTGAGTCATGGTCTGATTTTGAAGAAGCATAGTATTGTTGTTTGTTAAATGAAGAAAGAGACAGGCTACATTTTAAAGCTAAGTAAGGACATATGCAGCTCTGGTCACTGCTGGCCCCAACAATCTCACCGGGGACCTGAGTCTATATTGTAGGGCAGAGAGAAAGAAGAAACCAGGATCTTGGATGGTATAATGGCTTATCACTGGTGTGTGTGTGTGTGTGTGTGTGTGTGTGTGTGTGTGTGCGCGTGTGTGCGCGCGCGCGCACGCGCACAACTTGTGGGAATTTGTTCTCTCCTTCCACTTTTACACGAGTTTCAGGGATTGAGCTCAGGTTTCCAGGATTATGAGGCAAATGCCTTTGCCTGCTGAGCCTCTTTTGCTGGCCAATGTGATAGTTAATGTTAACTGTCAGCTGATGAGGTTGAGAAGCAAAGCATACCTCTGAGTATCTGTGAGTGTGTTTCCAGAGAAGATTAGGTGAAGGAGGGAGAGCAGGCAGCATTACTCACTAGGCTGGGGCTGGAAGGTATGGGAGAGAATGAGGGAAGGCTCCCTGCCATGGCCATTGTTTCCCTTCTGCTTCCAGATGTACTCTGCTCTGTCAAGCCCTCTCAGCCAGGAAGGACTGAGCCACATCAGTCTTTCTTAAGCTGCTTTTCCCAGTGGTTTGTTACAGAGATGGATGAGCTAACTAAACCTGGAGACTGTATAGCTTATCATCCATACCAGTAAGCCTACAGAAATGCAAAACCAAATGGGAGGTGTTGAAATGAAGCGTGACTCTGTGGTCACTCTCGTCCTCAGTGGTATCCAGGCCCCAGGGGCACCACTGATGGAGCTCTGGACCAGACTGTACTGGAAGCTTGATTGATTCTAGGCTTTCCTTTTATTGTTTCCAGTGCTAGGGAATTTCTCAGGTGTGTGAACCTCTGGGTCTCTGCAAGCACTAGGGTTGGCAGCATAACAACCCTTGCAAAGCCAGAAGGAAGTCCAGCTCGATACGACCCAGTAGCTGGTGCTGGTTCTAACTTGTAGAGTCTGACCCTGTGCAGTTTATTTTAGGCGCATTTAAGTACATTACAATTTGGAAAAAAGCTTCCTGACGTAGCACGATCTGGTGTGTGTAATAAAGCATAAGGCATAACTACATTGAAATTCTTTTCCAAGTACATGTCACCTCTTCCGTAAAGATGAGTTCTATAAATAGACTATAGGTGTCATCTTAAGGGCCAGAGGGTTGGAACTGGTGTGGTCTCCGTCACACGGAGAGCACAAAGGTCACAAGGCTATTAACTACCTCCAGCCTAGATAGTAAAAGCCCGGGGGAGCCAGGTGTGGCCTGACCACATAGAGAATGCAGAGTTCACCAGGCTATTAACCACATCCGTTCCCAGCCTCCTGGGCAGAAGACGGGGTTTACAGCTCTTCCTTCTTAGAGACACCTCTGTGGGTTTTAACATTCCTGCTTTCCTATGTAACATGGTCCCAGACCTTAACACAACTGACTCCATGATGGAAGAACCATTCAGGCTGTAAAACTCAGCACATAGACAGCATCACCTGCCAAAACTAAAACAAAGGCCTAATCCATCAAAGCCCGTAGTTCTGGGAAAGTCTCTAAAGGTAGTAACCTTGCTTTTTGGCTTCTGTAGTTCTGCTTCTGTTCCTGTTAACTGAAGTATGCCAACCCGGGACATGGTTTTGTGTTTAAAAGCTCACCCTGTGCTGTTTGTGGGGACACACATGCCACAGCACCCACATGGAGGTCAAAGGTCAACCCATGGGCCTCTGTTTATGTCATTTGAGTTCTGGATATGGAACTCTGAAAGGCTTAGACTAACTTTGTAACCTGTATGTCTTCTAAAGCCTATAGTTTTGAGTTTTAGGTTCAGGTTAAGCTAAAGCCTCTTAGTACCTTTCCAGAGAATGGAAAAATGTGACCCTATCTGTGAGGACAGATAGAAAAAAAAAAGGCAAGCAAGCAATGACCTTCACTCAGCAAAAAGAAGGACCAGACCCTTGTCTTTGAGATAGTGTTTCTTAGCAATGAACCCAGATTTCTTCTGAGTAGCTTTTGACCACCAGCCAAGAGCCCGCAGCCCTAAGCTTCAAGGATGAGCTAACCACTCCCACCTTTAATTGCAGCTGCATCCACACTTGGCAGGACTGGCCAAACTTGAGCACCTAAGACTAACCAATTATCTTACTTTATAGCTTCCTCATCCAATCCTAAATTGCCAAAACTGCAACTTCAAATCTCCCGCAATTTTTCTTTTAAAAACCTAAAGGCCTTTGTCTCCCGGTGCCACTCTTTGCTGACCGGCAGGGGTGACCCCATTGCGCAATGGTTAATAAACCTCTTGCTTTTGCAACGAGTCTTGGTCTGGGGGAGTCTCTGGGAAGGGTGCGATTTTGAACTCCTGAGCTGTGAGACCCCAGGTCGTGCAACTCAAGTTGTCAGTCTTGGCAGCAGGTGCCTGCTTTTACCTGCTGAACCATTTCTCTGGCCTACCTGCACCTTTCGTTACCCATACAATTCACCAACATGTCCCTAGTTCAGTTTCATACCATTTGCCAGAATCTGGGCTAATGTCCTGACCTGGGAACAGGGACTGTGTTTAAAATTCTACTTTGGAAAAGACTTTTAAGTCTGTTGTCCAAAGTCTCACATAGCCCAAGCTGGCTCCAGATGCCCTTTGTAGCCCGGATGAAGTTTGAACTTACTTCTGAACCACTTTTCTCTTCATCCCAGCTGCTGGGATCACAGGCCTCTGGCACTATGTTCAGATAGTGTTCTTCTTTCATAGACATTTCTGCACGATAGAATGCCTTTTCTCGTCCCTTCTTCAGCTTTCCTTTTAGCATATTTTTTAGATTTATTTTATTTTCGATTACTTGCATATCGTAGTTCAGTGTGTAGTTTTATGCACGTGTGAGTGCTGGTGCCCAAAGAGGTTCAGAAGAGAGCTGGGGGTTCTCCTGAGGTGGACTCTGAGAGTCTTCCGCAAGAGCTGTATACATTCTTAACCATTGAACTGTCTCTCTAGCCTCTTTCAAAATAACTTGTGTTGGGGCTAATTTGTTTGTGGTTTTGCCAAAGTTAAAAAGAAGCAACACATGCCGGGCACGGTGGCAAACCACTGTAATCCCAGCACTCAGGGAGGCAGAGTCAGGTGGATCTCTGAGTTCGAGGCCAGCCTGGTCTACAAAACGAGTCCAGGACAGCCAAGGCTACACGGAGAAACTGTGTCTCCGAAAAATAAAGGAAGAAAGCAACGCAGAAAATCTGAAAATTAAAAAAAAAAAAAAAAAAAATCGGCAGAAATTCGGTAAAGCCTATAGCATTTTCCGTCCAGTCATTCAGCAATAGCTATGGCTATTTTCCTTCAAATCATAAAGAAAGGCTGTGACATCTTCCCTAACGTGCTTACTTGCTCGTCCATCCTTTCCTACCACTGGCAGCCAGAGAGGACCCACCAGGTCTGCCCCCCAACTCCTCCAGGACTCCTCGCCGGCGGCAGAGCTGGTGCGCCCTGGCCGGCATGGTCCCTTTAAGGGGGCGGCGCCCGGGAGAGCCGCTCGCTGATTGGCGGAGCGGAGCCTCGTGGCAGAGGCGGAGACCGGGGCGGCAGCGTGGGCTCCGGTGCGCGGGCGCCGCCTCTCCCCGGCAGCCCGGGGAGCAGGCAAATGAACGCGAGGCGCGCCCTACTCGGCCTCACCTTTTGCACCTGCTACCTGGCCTCTCACCTCACGAACAAGGTGAGCAGGCGGGCGGCTGCGCGGGAGCCGGGGGCGCGCGGTCCACGTCGCAGAAGCTGCCCCCGGCTGGCTGGGCTGGAAGGGGAGGGCGCGGAAGGCGGCGGCGAGAGGGAGCATTTCCTGGGAACTTGGTTTTGGCCCCAAGGGCTGTCTTCAGGAGGAGCCTGGGGATGGAGCCCAGGGCTCCCCGGGCTCCATCCCTGCCTCTCATCACTTGGGCGGGGGTGAAGGTAGGAGGATCCGGGGTTCAAGATCATCCTCCACTACATCATGAGTTTGAGGCCAGTTTGGGATACTTGAAACCCTGCCTCAAGTAAATAATTTCAAACACACGCAAATGAACGGAAAGCAAGCCCCCTTGCTTTTTCCCCAGGGAAGGAAGAGTTGAAGAAATCAAACACATTCTGCCCCACCTCCGACAGACAGCCTTCTGTCCCAGGACGCAAAGATCCAGAAGCGGCGGGAAAGATGAATTCTTACCCTACTGATTGATTCAGTTAGTCTTTATCTCCGTTTCAAGCATTTTTGATATACCCGAGGGCTTTTTTTATGGTTTAAAATCTGGACGAGGCAGAAACTGCCCGATTTTGATAGGAGTAGGAAGTTGCTTTGAGTTCAGTGGGTCCTCCTGCCTCTTCCTCCCGAGTTCGGTGGGATTTGTAGGTGTGAAGCACCATGCCCGGCTGTTATTATTATTGTTACCTTTTCAAGATTTGTTTATTTTTATGTTATGTGTGTGGTTGTTTTGCTTGGAGACCGGCAGGCATTAGTTTATCTGGAGTTACAGATGGTTGTGAGCCACCAGGTGTTCAGGTCCTCTGGAAGAGCAGCCAGTGTTCTTAACTGCTGAGCCTTCTGTCTGTCCCTAGCGTATGTGTGAGGCTGTACCTACTATGGGCACATGTGGCGGTCAGAGGACATCTTTCAGGGGTCAGTTCTGACCTCAGATTATCAGGGCCATGTCACCAGCCCTGTGCCTTCCTCCCCCCAAGATAGGGCCTTGCCACAAAATCCAGACTGGCCTGGACTCTTTCTCCTTCGTTCTGAGCGCTGGGGTTACAGTCAGGTGCCACTACACTTAGCTCAGTGATGTTATTAGAACTAACATTGAGTTTGTCAAAGATTTTATTCTTAATTACACATATGTGTGGGTCTGTGTGTGGGTATGTGCATGTGAATACAGGTGCCTGAGGAGGCTGGACACACTGGATCTCCTAGAGATGGAGTTAGAGGTGGTTGTGAGCCAAGCAGTGAGGCTGCTGGGAGACTCGGTGAGGTCTTTTTTCAATATATGCAAGCACGCTTCAACCTCTGAGAGGTGGCCATTTCTCTTCCCATAGTTCTTCAGCCAAAGTGAGTGAGAGCGTCAGCATTTTGTTTTATTCTGTGGTACTAGGGGATTGAACCCAGGGTGTCGCTCATGCTCAGCCGCTGACCTGCACCCCCGTTCCTACCGGAGTTTCAACATCGTAGATTTCCCTCAGCCCGTAGACCAAAGCTAAGCACACAATAAATTGAGTAAATATTTGGCATCATAATGAAGGTTGTTATGGGTGTTCCAGGACATGCCCAGGTCTCACTTCATCTTGTCTCCTGTTCAGAATGAAAGCATGAGGGAAAGGTAGAGTGGGGCATGCTAACTGACACAGGTGAAAATACTTGAGGGAAAATCGTAACGTGGAGTACAGCACAGGACATCACCCATAATCCTAACATGTAGGAGCTTATGGAGAATTTTGGGTAAGTGGAGAAAGGTACTTCCTTGAACTTCCTCAATACCTTTGAGTCTGTTTATTTACTCCCTCCTTTTCTTCCTTGCTTTTCCTCCCCCTACAACCTTTTTTCTTTCTTTTGAGAAAGATCTCAGCGTGTAGCCCAGCTGGCCTAGAGCTAGCTTTCTAGAGCAGGCTGGCCTTGGATTCACCAAGATCCACCTGCGTCAGCCATCTGAGCAGGACTGAAGGCATGTGCCACCGCACCTTTCCTGACTGTCTGTGTGTGTGTGTGTAAAATTAACAGTTCTTTCCTAAAGAAGTATTTAATGGCTTTAGGCAAAAATGAATGAATGAATGAATAAACTGAAAGGGTTCATAATAGAAAAAGATGTCTGCAAAGACAAAATGCCCTTCCTTCACTATAAAGCTCTACCAATTGGATTAGAAGACTTAGGAAGGTTGGGGAGTGCTTACCTCTCAGGTGTGAGGACCTAAGTTCAGATCCCCAGAACCCACCTACAAGCCTGATGTAACAATGTGTGTCTACACTTCCAGAGCAAGACAGGAAGCAGAGAGAGGGAGATCTTGGGAGCTCACGGGTCAGTTAGCCTGGTGTATGCAGCGGTGAATGACAAGACGCTGTCACTTAGACAAGGTGGAGGCACACACATTAACACCCAGGGCTGTCCTCTCACCTCCACACATGTGCTAGGCCTGTACCCACACTCACACATATGAACATGTACACATACATACACCAACAAATTATACACAACAAAGAATTAAACGAATTAATATAAATATTATATGTACATATATTTATATGTATGGTGGC
>NW_026591984.1:0-22855 GCF_907164565.1 Psammomys obesus | reverse complement strand
TTTATATGTATGGTGGCACAACAAATTATACACAACAAAGAATTAAAAAAGAAAGGATTAATATAAGTACAAATTGAGTCAGTATGGTGGCACATACCTATAATTCTGATACTTAGGAGACTGAGGCCAAAGGATTATCTGGAGCCTGGGTTGCATAGCAAGTTCTAGGCTAGCCTGGATGTTTTTATGTTTTTATGTTATGTGTGTGGTTGTTTTGCTTGGAGAACGGCAGGCATTAGTTTATCTGGAGTTACAGATGGTTGTGAGCCACCAGGTGTTCAGGTCCTCTGGAAGAGCAGGATACAGACAGGATCCTGTAGCCCAGGAACAAACAAGCAACAGCAAAGCAAAAACAGAACTGTACCTCAGCTGAATTGCTCTAAAAAAGAAAAATCTTTTCTCTTCAGTATAACTTGGAAGGCTGTTCTATTGTCCTTTCACAATTTGAGGGAATGAAATCCTTTAGATATTTAAACATACTCCAATTTCTTCAACAGGAAGATTATTATGTTCTCTGTCTATTTTGTCATTCAAAATGTCCACTAATCTGGTGTTTGTTTTTCAGTATGTCCTGTCTGTCCTGAAATTTACCTACCCTACGTTATTCCAAGGGTGAGTATCTTTTCCCTCAGATTTTGTTCTTTAAGATTTAGATGTTGGTGTGTATATGTGTAGACACATGAAAGAAGTGCCCATGGAGGCCAGAAGAGGGCATTGTAGCTGGAGTTTCAGGCAGGTGCTGCCATCTAACATGGATGCTGGGCACCGAATTCTGGTACTTTGCAAGAGCAGCATGTGCTAACCACTGGGCCGTCTCTCTAACTCCCTGGGCAAATGTCTTTAACACTTTCATATGCATTTGTAGGAAATGTCCTTACAATGTCTTAAAATGTTCTTTGAAAGAATTTTAGTAACTATATAGGTTCATCTTCAGCTAGAGATACTATAGTTTATTCATTTTGTTTGTAGGTATTGGATCATGTCCCACTTAGGGAGCATTAAAGCCCCAGATAGCTTTGTATTTGAACCCTCAAGCTTGGAATGACTTCTTGGATATTCCCATTTAAGTTGGGTAAAAGAACTTCTTTAGCATTCTTTCTTTATTTCTTCATATTGAGACAGGGTCTCTCTACATACTTCAGGCTGCCCTAGAACAGGCTGGCCTCAGACAGAGATCTGCCTGCCACTGTCCCTCAGAATGCTGGGATTAGAGGGGTGTGCCGCCATGCCTGGCCATAAATCGTTTTTAGAAACTATTTTACCATTTTTAAGAAAGAGCTGATGTTTTATGATGTTTTATGAATGCTTTGCCTGTATATATGTATACACACTATGTACTTGGTGCATGCAGATTTCAAAAGAGGGTATCAGATCTCCTGGAGCTAGAGTTATAGCCCATTTTGAGCTGCCATATGGGTGCTGGGAACTGAACCCTAGGAGATTGGTCAGTAATCCTGACCACTGAGCCATCTCTCCAGCCCCAGTTTACCTTTAACCCTGCAAGCATATGAAAGTTTCTGTAATACCATATCCCAACTACGATTATTTTTTTCCTTTCTATGAATTTTTAAATTTTATTTATTTATTTTTGGTTTTTTTAAGACAGGGTTTCTCTGTGTGGCTTTGACTGTCCTGGAACTCACTTGGTAGACCAGACTGGCCTCAAACTCAGATATCTGCCTGCTTCCTCCTCCTAAGTGCTGGGATTAAAGGGGTGTGCCACTACTTCCCAGCCCTTTCTGCAAATTTTATTTTATTTTTGTTTTACAATTAATTTATTTATTGTCTTATAAAATTATTTACTTATTTAATTTATTGATTGTGGCCCCCTCCCTCCTCCCCTCCCAATTCTACCCTTCCTCCCTCCTCCCCCATACTCCCTCCCTATTCCTCAGAAAAGGGGAGCACTCCTTACCACCCACCCCAGCACGTCCTTCATAAATTCAGATAGTTTTCTTGTGTGCTTACTTTCTGTCCTTACCTCTTTTCAGTGAGTTTTCTGTTTGTGCCTTTTACCCACTCATTTTCACTGAGGTTTTAGCATTTTTCTTGTTTACTTGGTCCATTTTGGTTTTGGTACTGGGGGTGGAGCCCGGGATCCACCCTGCTAGGGATCTGCTTTACTGCTTAGTTGTATCACCTGCTCTTAACTTCTTTTTTTTTTTTTTAGACTAAGCTAAGTTACTCAGGCTGGCTTTAAACTCGCTCTGTAGCCCAGATAAGCTTTGAACTTGTGATCTTCTTGCCTCAGCCTTCCCAGTGGCTGGGATCACAGGCCTGAGCCACCAGGCCTGATTTTAGTACATTTGTCACATTTTAAAGATATAACTGACAGGGGCTGGAGAAGATGGCTTAGTGGTTGAGGGTGTTAGTGAGGACCAGAATTCGGCTCCCAGCACCCATAGCAGGTAGCTTGAAACTGTTTGTAACTTCAGGTCCAGGGACTCTGATACCCTCTTCTGGTCCCCTTTAGGACCCCCTGCCCACCCCTCACACCCTGCCATACACACACCAATAAAAAATAAAGAATAAAAATAAAATGGTACTACCACATGAGCACCGTATTGATTGGGAAAATTTTTGTAGTTTTTTTTTTTTTTTTACCTTTAATTTCTTTATAATTATTTTTATTACTTTATGTAGGTAAACAAGTTTCTTTTATGGCCACTTTCATTGCATTTCCATTGATGATTATTTTACTCCTGAGTATATCATTCATATGTTTGATAAAGCTCTATTCAGTTCCTAACCATTGTCCATTTACTTAAATGAATGGTCACTGTAAGAAAATGGTGCCTCCTCCAATAATTAACCAACTTACAATATTTATTTATATAATCCTTCCTTTTGCCTTTGGATGCTTAAAACAATATATAGTTAGTATCCTATGGTCTCTTTTTCCGTATTCTTGTTTTTTTTTGGGGGGGGGGCTGAGAAACTGCAGAATCTATTTTATTTATTTATTTTTTATTTTTTTCATTTTTTTAAATTATTTTTTTACACTTTATTCACTTTGTATCCCCCCATAAGCCCCTCCCTCCTTCCCTCCAGATCCCACCCTCCCTCCCTTCTTCATGCATGCCCCTCCCCAAGTCCACTGATAGGGGAGGTCCTCCTCTCCTTCCTTAGTCTATCAGATCACATCTGGAGTGGCTGCATTGTCATCTTCTGTGGCCTGGTAAGACTGTTCTCCCCTCAGGGGGAGGTGATCAAAGAGCAGGCCTATCAGATTGTTTCGGAGGCAGTCCCTCTTCCCATTACTATGTAACCCACTTAGACACTAAACTGCCATGGATTACATCTGTGCAGGGGTTGTAGGTTATCCTCATGCCTGGTACTTGGTTGGAGTATGGGTCTCTTGGAAGACCCCTGTGTTCAAATCTTCTAGTTCTGTTGCTCTCCTTGTGGGGTTCCTGTCCTCTCCATAACCTACTATTTCCCACTTCTTACATAAGATTTCATGCACTCTGCCCAACAATTGGCCATAAAGTCACAGCATCTGCTTTGATAGTCTGCAGGGCAGAGCCTTTCAGAGGCCCTCTGTGGTAGGTTCCTAGGTTGTTTCCTGTTTTCTTCTTCTTCTGATGTCTAATCTCTTTGCCTTTCAGGATGGGGATTGAGTGTTTTAGTCAGGGTCCTCTCTCTTGATTAGTTTCTTTAGATGTACAGATTTTAGGTTTATCCTATAAGTCTATATGAGTGAGTATATACCGTGTGTGTTTTCTGCTTCTGGGACAGCTCACTCAGGATGATCCTTTCCAGGTCCCACCATTTACCTGCAAATTTCATGATTTCCTTATTTTTCATTGCAGAGTAATACTTCATTGTGTAGATGTACCACAATTTCTGCATCCACTCTTCAGTTGAGGGGCATCTGGGCTGTTTCCAGCTTCTGGCTATTACAAATAAGGCTGATACAAACATGGTTGAGCAAATGTCCTTATTGTGTACTTGAGCCTCTTTTGGATATATGCCTAGGAGTGGTATGGCTGGATCTTGAGGAAGCACTATTCCTAGTTGTCTGAGAAAGTGCTAAGTTGATTTCCAGAGTGGTTGTACAAGTTTACATTCCCACCAGCAGTGGAGGAGGGTTCCCCTTTCTCCACAACCTCTCCAGCATGTATTGTCACTTGAGTTTTTCATCTTGGCATTCTGATGGGTGTAAAGTGAAATCTCAGGGTTGTTTTGATATGCATTTCCCTAATGGCTAATGAGGTTGAACATTTCTTCAAGTGTTTCTCTGCCATTCGATATTCCTCTACAGAGAATTATCTGTTTAGCTCTGTTCCCCATTTTTTTAATTGAATTAGTTGGTTTGCTGCTTTTCAGCTTCTTTAGTTCTTTATTTATGCTGGATATTAGCCCTCTGTCAGATAAAGGGTTAGTGAAGATTCTTTCCCAATCTGTAGGCAGTCTTTTTGTTTTGATGACGGTGTCCTTTGATTTACAGAAGCTTTTCAGTTTCATGAGGTCCCATTTATTGATTGTTGATCTTAGAGCCTGTGCTGTTGGTGTTCTGTTCAGGAAGTTGTCCCCTGTGCCAATGAGTTCTAGGGTATTCCCCACTTTTTTTTTTCTAGCCGATTTAATGTGTCTGGTTTTATGTTGAGGTCTTTGATCCACTTGGACTTCAGTTTTGTGCAGGGTGATAAATATGGATCTATTTTCATTTTTCTACATGTAGACATCCAGTTGGACCAGCACCATTTGTTGAAGATGCTATCTTTTTTCCACTGTATGGTTTTGGCATCTTTGTCAAAGATCAGGTGTCCATAAGTGTGTGGGTTTATTTCTGGGTCTTCTGTTCGGTTTCATTGATCCACCATTCTGTTTCTATGCCAGTACCATGCAGTTTTTATAACTGTTGCTCTATAGTACAGCTTAAGATCAGGGATGGAGATACCTCCAGAAGATCTTTTATTGTAGAGGATTGTTTTAGCAATTCTGGGTTTCTTGTTATTCCATATGAAGTTGAGAATTTTTCTTTCCAGGTCTGTAAAGAATTGTGTTGGCAATTTGATGGGAATTGCATTAAATCTGTAGATTGCTTTTGGTAAGATGGCCATTTTTATTATGTTAATCCTGCCAAGCCATGAGCATGGGAGATCTTTCCATCTTCTTATATCTTCTTCTAATTCTTTCTTCAGAGACTTGAATTTTTTTTCATACAAGTCTTTGACTTGCTTGGTTAGGGTTACACCAAGGTACTTTATGTCATTTGTGGCTATTGTGAAGGGTGTTGTTTCCCTAATTTCTTTCTCAGCCCTTTTGTCTTCTGTTTACAGGAGTGCTACTGATTTTTTTGAGTTAATTTTGTATCCGGCCACTTTGCTGAAGGTATTTATCAGCTGTAGGAGTTCCCTGGTAGAGTTTTTGGGGTTGCTCATATCATATCATCTGCAAATAGTGATAATTTGACTTCTTCCTTTCCAATCTGTATCCCCTTGATCTCCTTCAACTGTCTTATTGCTCTAGCAAGGACTTCCAGAACTATGTTGAAAAGATATGGAGAGAGTGGGCAGCCTTGTCTTGTCCCTGATTTCAGTGGGATTGCTTTAAGTTTCTCTCCATTCAGTTCGATGTTGGCTATAGGCTTGCTGTATATCGCCTTTACTATGTTTAGATATGTGCCTTGTATCCCTGATCTCTCCAATACTTTAAACATGAATGGATGTTGGATTTTGTCAAATGCTTTTTCAGCATCTAGGGAGATTATCATGTGTTTTTTTTCTTTCAGTTTGTTAATATGGTGGATCACATTGATGGATTTCTGTATATTGAACCACCCCTGCATACCTGGGATGAAGCCTACTTGGTCATAGTGGATAGTATCTTTGATGTATTCTTGTATTCGGTTTGCAAGTATTTTGTTGAGTATTTTTGCATCAATGTTCATAAGGGAGATTGGCCTGAAATTCTCTTTCTTTGTTGAGTCTTTGTGAGGTTTAGGTACCAAGGTGACTGTGGCTTCATAGAATGAGTTTGGTAATGTTTCTTCTGTTTCTATTTTGTGGAATAGTTTGAAGAGAATTGGAGTTAGTTCTTCTTTGAAGGTCTGGTAGAATTCTGCACTGAAACCATCTGGTTCTGGGCTTTTTTTGGATGGGAGACTTTTGATGACCGCTTCTATTTCCTTGGGGGATATAGGACTATTTAATTGATTTACCTGGTCCTGATTCAGCTTTGGTAAGTCAAATCGATTAAGAAAATTGTCCATTTCATTTAGATTTTCAAATTTTGTGGCATTTAGACTTTTGAAGTAAGTCCTAATGATTGTTTGGATTTCCTCAGTGTCTGTAGTTATGTCCCCCTTTTCATTTCTGATTTTGTTGATTTGGGTGGTGTCTCTCTGCCTTTTTAGTTAGCTTGGCTAAGGATTTGTCGATCTTGTTGATTTTTCTCAAAGAACCAGCTCTTGGTTTCATTGATTCTTTGAATTGTTTTATTTGTTTCTAATTGATTGATTTCAGCCCTGAGTTTGATTATTTCCAGCCATCTACTCCTTTTTGGTGTATCTGCTTCTTCTTTTTCTAGGGTTTTTAAGTGGGCCATTAAGTTGCTTGAATGAGCTGTCTCGAATTTCTTCTTGAAGGCACTTAGTGCTATGAACTTTCCTCTTAGCACTGCTTTCATTGTGTCCCACAAGTTTGAGTATGTTGTGTCTTCATTTTCATTGAGTTCTAGGAAGACTTTAATTTCTTTCTTTATTTCTTCCCTGACCCAGCTGTCATTTAGTAACAAGTTGTTCAGTTTCCATGTGTATGTAGGCTTTTTGCTATTTCTGTTGTTGTTGAGGTCCAGCTTTATTCCATGGTAATCAGACAGGATACAAGGGATTATTTCAGTCTTCTTGTATCTGTTGAGGCTTGCTTTGTGACCAACTATATGGTCTATTTTGGAGACGGTTCCATGAGGTGCTGAGAAGAAGGTAAATTCTTTTGTGTTTGGGTGTAAGGTTCTGTAAATGTCTGTTAGGTCCATTTGATTCATGACCTCTGTTAGAGACATTGTTTCTTTGTTTAATTTCTGTTTTGTTGACCTGTCCTTTGTTGAGAGTGGGGTGTTGAAGTCTCCCACTATTAATGTGTGGGGATCTATATGTGGTTTAAGTTTTATCAATGTTTCTTTTACAAATGTGGGTGCCCTTGTATTTGGGGCATAGATGTTCAGGATTGTAATGTCTTCCTGGTGGAATTTTCCCTTGATGAGTATGAAGTATCCTTCCCCATCTCTTTTTATTAATTTTGGTTGAAAGTCTATTTTATCAGATATTAGAATGGCTACTCCTGCTTGCTTCTTGGATCCATTTGCTTAGAAAGTCGTCTTCCAACCCTTTACCCTCAGGTAATGTTTATCTTTGTGCCTTAGGTGTGTTTCTTGTATGCAACAGATTGCTGGGTTTTGTTTATGCATCCATTCTGTTAGTCTGTCTTTTTATTGGAGAGTTGAGTCCATTGATGTTGAGAGAGATTAATGACTAGTGGCTGTTAGATCCTTTGATTTTGATGTTGGCTGTGGTCATAATGTTGTGTGCTTGGTTGCGTTTTGTTTTACTATAGTAAGGTTAATTATTTCCTGTGTTTTCTTGAAAGTAGCTAGTTTTCTTGGGTTGTATTTTCCCTTCCAGTGTCTTCTGTAATGCTGGATTTGTGTGTAAGTATTGTTGAAATTTGTTTTTGTCATTGAGTATCTTGTTTTCTCTGTCTATGAGGACTGAAAGTTTTGCGGGGTATAGTAGCCTGGGCTGACATCTGTGTTCTCTTAGGGTCTGCATGATATCTGTCCAGGCCCTTCTGGCTTGCTTAGTCTCTGTTGAAAAGTCAGGTGTGATTCCAATAGGTTTGCCATTATATGTTACTTGGCCTTTTTCCCTTGCAGCTTTTAGTATTTTTTCTTTGTTCTGTATACTTACTGTTTTGATTATTATGTGGCGGGAGGATTTTCTTTTCTGGTCAAATTTATTGGGTGTTCTGTAGGCCTCTTGTATTCTTATTGGCCTCTCCTTTAACTTGGGGAAATTTTCTTCAATGATTTTGTTGAAAATATTTTCTGGGCCTTGGAGAAGGGAATCTTCTTTTTCCTCTATTCCTATTATTCTTAGGTTTGTCTTTTCATATTGTCTTGGATTTCTTGGACAGTCTGTGTCAGGAATTTTTTGGATTTAACATTTTCTTTGACAGATACATCAATTTCTTCCATTGTATCTTCTACACCTGATTTCTTTCTTCCATCTCTTGTAGTCTGTTGGTTATGCTTACCTCTGTAGTTTCTGTTTTCTTCCCTAAATTATTCCTCTCCATTATTTCCTCCATTTGTGTTTTCTTTAATTTTTCCAGTTCTATCTTCAGGTCTTGAGTTGTTTTGTTTACTTCCTTCACCTGTCTGATTGTATTTTCCTGTTTTTCTTTTAGTTCCTTCAGCTCTGTTTCTTTTATTTCTTTCAGTAATTTAATTATTTCTTCTCTGAAGGCCACAAATTGTTTGGCTGCATCTTCCCATATTTCTTCATGGATGGCCATAATCTGCTTGTCTTTAACTTCCTCCATTTCTTTACGGATAGCCATGATCTGTTTGGTTTTATCTTCCTCTAATTCTTTACGTATTTTATTTGTTTCCTCTATTATCCTCTTTATCAGCATAGATGTAAGGTTATCTTCTTGATTTTCTATTATACTGGGTTGTCTAGGGCTGCTTGCCCCTGGATGGCTGGGTTCTGGAGATGCCATATTACTCTGTCTTTTGTTGGTTGGGCTTTTACGTTGACCTCTACCCATTGGGCTGTTTTAGGTGTTGGCTGTTAGTTTCTGTGCTTCCTGGAGTCCTGAGGTAGGGAGAATCCCCTTGGCCGGAACATGATTTTTCCTGAAGGAGGCCTCCTCTGCTTTTTGGTTATGGTCACTGTATGGCCAGTGTTTCTCAGGAATTGCCACTGCTCACCTCAGGTGTATAGACCTGAGTAGTAGCTGTGGTCTTTGTTAGTTAGGGGGGCTCTCCTTTCACCTGTAGAAGTTCTCAAGACAGTTGCCCCACTGCTGGGTTTCTCGTTCTGAATTTAGTGAGCTGTTGTTGTTGTTACACTGTTTTTCAGGCACAGCCCTCTTGAAGATCCTGCTGATTCCCTAGCTGTGGGGTTTTCTCCCAACAGGGAAACTCAGTCTGGTATCCTGGGGCACACAGTTCTGTTCGGGAAGGTGAGAGGAGCACCCAGCAAGTCTCTGGGCCAGGGGCTGAGTGCTTCGCTCAGGGCCTGGAGAATGTGCGCCTAGGTTGAGTTGGCGCCTGGGGGCGCTGCTCTGGTCTGGATGCTGTGCAGGCCTCTCTAGGCTGGCAACTGAGGGCTCCTTTCTGGTCTGGATGCGGGGCGCCTCACTCTGAGCCGGAAGCTGTGTGCCCCTGTCTGGGATGGCGGCTGAAGGCGCCGCTTTGTTCCAGAGGGTCTACGCTCTGATCTGGGCTGGCAGTGTGTGTCCCCTTGTGGGCCAGATTGGGGACTGCCGTTCTGTCTGGGATGTCAGTAGAACCCGAAGGCACAGACGCGTTTGGCTCTGCCTTTCTGGCCTTTGGGAGCCTGGGCGTCTGCCTAAACTGGGTAACTTTTCCCGAGACCGTTTCGGGGTGGGGGTGTCAGCTGAGTGCTCTGAGATCAGACCAGCCAATTCCCTCCCTGTGGGTTTGCACCCGACAGTGAAACTCAGTCTCTGGTGCCCTGGGGCCCACAGTTCTATCTGAGGCGACGAATCAGGCGTGCAGGCAGGGCTCTGGGCTGGCTCCTGGGGCGCCCGAGGAACCCAAGTCTTTTCCAGGGGATGTCTGGGTGACCTATGGTCAGTCCCAATCGTTTTCTGCACCGTGGGGTTATCTCTCGACTGGAGATTCCAGTCTCTGATGTTGTGGTGAGCACAGTTCAGTCTGGGACCATGACCAGAGCACACTGGCGTGTGGCTCTGGGCTGAGGCTGGCGACCAAGCGTCTGGCGGAACCAGGATCTCTTCTGCGGTTTAGCCGGGTGAGTTAAAAGCTGATTGAATCCCCCACCGTGGGGTATCCTCTCACGTGGGAAACACAATCACTTGTGTTTCATGGCTGCGAGTTCTGATTGCTGGTCACTGTGCCGATCCTGCTGTGCTGCTGGTCAGAATCGGTATTCTTGTTGTTTTTTTTTTTTTAGAAAAAAAGAGCTGTTGAATTATTTACTTATTTATTTAGTTCGATGCAGGGTTTCTCTGTGTAACCTTGGCTGTCCTAGACTCCCTTTGTAGATCAGGCTGGCTTTGAACTCACAGAGATCTGCCTGCCTCTGCCTCCCTGAGTGCAGGGAATACAGGTATGTGCCCCCACACCTGGCTTGAGCTGTTGAATTTTTTCTAAAGCATTATGCCATTTAAATATGTACAGAACACATTCTTCATGCTTCTTTTCTTAAGAAATGTGTTTGGGGGATGGAGAATGGCTCTGTGGTTAAGAGCACTTGCTGCTCTTGTGAAAGGCTCTAGCACCCATAGTTCAGTTTCTATAATCCACATGGTGGTTCATAACTGTCTCTAACTCCAGGGGACCTGACATCCACTCCTTGCCTCCTCAGGCACTGCATCACATACGGTACACAGAAATACAGAAATGCAGACAAAAACACCCACACACATTATATCATACATATATGTATATATGTGAAGTCTCCAAGCACTACTGCATGACTCTTGGGGAAAGATTGACCAGATTCAAACCACTGCTCTAGACCAGGCTGATTCAGGGGAGGGGCATGAACTAGTTGACCTGTTCTTGACTGGGCCAGTGAAGCATCAGGTCTTACTACTGATCATTTGTTTTCTAATGCATGAAGAAACTGGGCCATAGGCAATGGGGCAGTACCCACAAGTTCCAAGAAGTAGGAAATGGCCTGACTCATTTTAAGGTTATAGGCTGTGTGCCTTGGGACTCTCCAAGGCCGGAGAGAGAGCTTGCCCTGAGGAGGGCCTGGCTAAGGCAAGAGGGCTTTGAGTCACACATAGGAGACTTTGTCCTGGAGGCTGTGGGTTCTTGGTGTAGTATCACAACACGTGGGCGTGTTACAGTCACTTGAGGTGACGTGTCTCACGTCATTTGTGACTAAAAATAGGCCTTTAAAATATCTGAATGAATCATGTAAAATCTAACGGTGACTAAACTGAGGGGATCCTGAGAGGGCAGACTGCTGTCAGGTATGACCTGTGGACATGGATGTGAACATGGCCATGATCAGGGTAAAGTAGAACTTCCGTGTTACAGACAGCGGAGAACAGAAAGGATGCCTTTAGAAACTGTTGGAGGGAGGTTAGCTACACGAGGGATCCATGGACGTACCATGAGTCTCCGAGGTGCCTGGGTGGCTCCTTCATGGGTGCGTTATTTACAGGGGGTGGGGCACTGCATTTATGGCAGCCCTAGGAGCTGACTAAGGAGAACATCACTGAACAGAATACTTGCAATCATCGCCTCCATCACATCCGAGAGATGGCCTTGAACTCGTATACCTCCGCCTTTAAGATTTATTTTTATGAGTGTGTGTGTGAGTGTGTGCAGTACCTGAGGAGGCCATTGGGTCTCCTGGAACTGGAGTTACAGGAAGTTGTAAGCCACCAAACATCGGTGCTAGGGTCCGAAGGTGGGCTCTCTGGGAGAGAAGGAAGTATTCTTACCCAGTGAGCCATGTCTCCACTCCCTCACAGCCCTCCTGGCTCAGCCTCCCAAGTGTTGGGAATCCAGGTCTGTTCCATCACACCTGGCTCATTTGGCATTTTGATACACTTTGCACAGTGGGAGAGGGAGGGGTGTTGTTGACCTCTGCTGTCCCTGACTGGATTGCTAAGAGCATTGTGTGTGTAGTGAACTTCATGACCCCAGGGTGTATGTCGCTGGGAAGGGGCCGAGGGCTGAGGAAGAGCCAACAATTTTTAAACGAGTGGCATGATTTAATTAACAGCTGAGGGGGAGAAAGCTACAAGGTGGAGAGTGGAGGGTGGGGACAGCCCTAGGTACCTGTTATAGGACTAAGCTAAAGAAGCAGGTGCAAGATAGTGAAAGACTAAATTACAGAGACAGCTAGGAGGTGGCTTTGGATGTGGACGCTATTGTGGGGCTAAACACAGCCATGAGGGTTTTGACAAGTAGATGAAGGACGTGAAGTCTGAGGAAGGGCCAGGAAGGAGGGTTGGCAGATTCGGGACAGTAGGATGACAATCAGGGTTGGGTGTATCTAAGGTGGCATTTTACATAGGACATAAATGGGAGCTTATGGGATTTCAGTGTAGCGGCATCTGGGTAAGAATGGAGATCTGGAAGTCACCTATATCTATGGGCTATGAATAGGTTGTTCAGGAAATGTCTAGAAGAGGCGAGCAAGAATGTCAGCTCACTGGAGAGCTGGATTCAAGTAGAGACAGAAGAAGGTCTGAGGAACTGGAGGATAACTGGGGAAATGGGAAAAAGGATGTAGAAAGGTTGGAAGGGTTGCCCTGGTGATGTCAGCAGGCCTGTCACGGCTGCGGAGAGTTGGACGCTGTAGGCCTGAGTAACTAATCCTGACATCTATCTTCTCCAGGTGGCAGACATTCATCGGTGGACTTCTGCTTCATATGTCATGGAAGCTGGGCTGGGTGGAGATCAACAGCAGTCCCAGGTACAAGAACTTCTTTGTAACTGACTCATGATCCACACACACTTGCTTTATGTTCTATTGCACCAGGAGAGATGGATGTGTGCTCGAGTTATTTGTCCTTTAGTTCTTTTCCAGTCTTGAGATTTAGTGATTTTATAATAAGTCTTAAATAGTGTCACTAATATATCAAAATTCCTGGAGACATACAAAGTACAACACCATATTAATTTGCCTTTATTTTAAGTATAAGGATCACTACAGGTAACTTATGGGAGCAGCTTTAAATATTCTTGGAAATGTTTATTGAATTATTTTCTACTTACAGAATAGCTAAGAATAATACTAATATACTAGTTACTTTTCTTTTGCTGAGATAAAACACCAGGACCAAAGCAATTTATCAAAGGGAGGGTCTGTTTTGGGTTTCCAGTTCCGAGGGCTAGGGTCCATGGCTCTGAGCCGAGGCTTGGCAGTGGGGTAGCTGAGGAGCAGCTGAGAGCTCACAGTTGCTCTACAGGCAGAAAGACAGTACATGGCTCTTCTGATTTATCATTACATTTTATTTAATTTTTTTTTAATTTTTTGAGATTATGATCTAATTACACTGTTTTTCTGTTTGCGTTCCTCCCTCTAAGCTCTCCTATATACCTCTCCTTGCTCTCTTTCAGATTCCTGGCCTCTTTTTGCATTAATTATTCTTACATGCACATACTAGGTGCACATGAGCTTCCTGGATTTTATTATGTCACTGTTCATGTTGTGCTTGAGGCGCTGATGTAATCTACAGGAGCAGCTTATTAAATATGACTTTCGCTGTAATGTGGACTGAAAGAAATGAGGTGTAAAGTTTGTTTGTAATGCACAGGATGTGGACACACAATTGAGTTGTTAAAGTGCTTGCCTGCCTGTAACCCCTTCACTGGTGGTGTGGTGTGGTGTGGTGTGGTGTGGTATGGTGTGGTATGGTGTGGTGGTGGCTGGGTGGTGTGTGTGTATGTAGGGGTGCATGTGTCGAGGGGTGTGGGGAGAACTCACTGGTCAGCCAGTCCAGCAGAACCACTGAAATCCAGCTTTGGTGAGAGACCCGACATCTGAGGTTGACGTTGGGCCTTCCCATGCACACATACAAACACACAGAAAAAATACTGTTGTCCTTTGACCTGTGCAAGGATTGGCCTTGCAGTGTAGGGTGTCACTAGGCGATGCCAGTGATCGGCCTATGATCCTTGATGTCCTGGGCTCCCTGTTTTCATGTTTGGAGCTATCTTTGTGTCCACGAGATGTCAGTAGAATACAGAATTTTTGAGAATTCCATTTGAGGAGCCCTCAGGCACCCATAACAAAACACTGCCGAGCGTTTGCAGGAAGCAGATGTTCTCTCAATAAAGCATGCTCTATTTGAAGAGCAAGCGATTTAATTTAATTAGGCTTCATCTCAGTAACAACAGCGCTATTATGTATGCCAACAGAGCTTCACAGTGGCGGGGTGCGCATGCAAAAGGAAAGCAGACCTGTGCTTCCGGTGAGAGGCACTATCTGGACTTCTCAGTCAGGTCCAGGGGCTCGACAGATCAGCTCAGTTCTCAAACCAGACCCCTGGGCAAGAGGTCTTTCAGTGTGACAGTACCTGCAACCCTCCAGTCAGGAGCTGCTCTCCCACCCACACATACATGTGCATGCAAACGTGCACGTGAACATACTTACTGCCTCAGCCGTTCCCCAGAGGCCCAAATGCTAACGGGACCTGAGACCTTCCACAGTCACCACAGAGCTGAATTCTATTTTGTTTCCTTTGTGGGTGAATAATGGAAGAACTAACCCACAGAAGAGGCCCAAATGCCACCAGCTGACGAACTCCAAGTGGGAAGAGGGCGCCCCCTCTGTTCCTGACGTTCAGACCCTTGGCTCGTAAGACTCAATGTTAGGCCTTTCAAGGAGGCCAGGGGAGTGTGAACCCTCCATAAAGTGACTGTGTAGCCAGTTTAAACTTCAGAGCCTGTATCTTTGAGTAGCACTTCTGGGCATTTATCCTGAGTGTTACGGAAACATCACACATACGAGAAAGTAATATATTCAAGGATGCTCATGCAGCATTGGATAGTAAAATATGCAGGACTGACTTAAATATCCAACCATAGGACATGCACTCGATTGTTATTAGCATTATTGGTTCAGTTATTAATGCAAGTCAGTGGTCATTAATTCAACTATCAGTAAATTTTGCCATGAGAAGTTGAGAAACTAAGAAGATTATGAGACAATATGTGCAACAAGATCCCATTGTTGGAGAAATGTTAATATATGTAGCATTTGGGCACGGGGAGGGCACCTAACAGCTCGTGTGTGTGTGTGTGTGTGTGTGTGTGTGTGTGTGTGTGTGTGAGTGTGCATGCTTTGGATTGTAATTGCAGTGTTTTTGTTTTCTAGTTTTTGGGACAGGGTCTCACTGTGTAGCCCCGGCTGGCCTGGAACACCACACTAGGCCTCCAGTGTTTCTCTTAATGTTGGAGTGTGGTGGGAAATGGCAGCTGCTCAGTGCTCAGAGGGGCCAGGTATCCCCACAGCCAGCCGTGCCCCGGTAGGCCAGGTTCGGCCATCTGTCCTTGATAAGCCGACTAAAACAGCTAAGTTAATAGTGAAAAGTGGAAAAAGATGATGGAATCGGGAAGCGTGTCAAAGAGTTCCAGTGGTGCGCCTCACCCCATGGTTTTCCAGGGTCCTACAGTGCGGTTACAATTTACTGCAGGGCAGAAGCAGTCCTGTGTGGCCCCGCCTACCGTTGACCCATGGTGTCTTCTGTAAGGTCACTTAATAGGTTGTACCTCTTTCTCTCCCCTCCTGGCCTAGGTTTTTTCTTTCTCCAACTTGAGACTCCTGGGCTAATTCAGTTTTTTTGGAGGAGTCTATTTGAATAGTGTGACAGCTAAAGTGAAGGCACAGGAGTCTCCTTTGAATGTTTTCATCCCTGCCAGTCCACTTACACAGCCTCTTCTCCCCAGCGTGTTTGAAGTTCCAAGGAAAATGCCTGCACCCCCTCTTGGCTGCTGGGCAAACACTCTCTCACGAGCACACATTGAGATGACAGGTCAGTATAAGCCACAACGTCCTGTGTCTGAGTCATGACCCAGATGTTTGCAGCAAATGCTCACCCGGTGTCCCTGCCACATTCCTCAGGAGTCTCTTCTGTATTCTGTTGAAGTTACGCCTTTGTGTTTCGGAGTAGGGATTGGCACATAAGATGCTGCCCGGGGCTGCTTTCTTTTCCTCACATTCTCAGTCAGCAGTGCAGACTCTTGCCTCTTGGAGTCCGTAACTCAGCAGGAGTTTCCTTTGTTTATTTTAAGAGGGACTCAAGTACAAAGGTCTGGGACTTCACTGACCTTACATTCCAAAGCCTTAGGCCTGCTGCAGCCAAGCCAGCTGCTGGCTGGCCTTGAGCACTGGACTTCTGGTGCGCGGCCTGCCGTGGGTTTGTGTTCTGTTGCCTTTGAACCTTGTAAGCTTGGTATGACAGGTCCGAAGTGGGAAAGCCTTTTCATAGGGGATTGGCCGCCATCTGCAGTATCACTTGGCCATGAGGGTGGGGACAGCATGGTCGTCAGCCTGTTCACCTTTTGGTTGGGAATCCAGACATCTGTTGTTTCAGGCAGGACTGGTGATAGTGGAGAATATATGCCTGTTAGCTTTTTGACCTGATACAGAGCTGCCATTGTGCTTGCAGCTTACCTGTCTGTAGCCTTGTCTCCCATTAGAGCATGAGGGTTCTGTGGGCAAAGTGCAAAGACATGAATCGAAAGCTTAGAGCTGGGCAGCCTGGACTCCAGACTCTGACCTGATGTCTACCAGCTGTTCAGTAGGAAAGTGACCCGAGGTCCATGTGCATCTGTGTGGGTGGACAATTTTTGATGAGAACAGGAGATAGGAACCGGTCTAGTAAAGCAGGCATCCCATAGCAACAGTTTTGAGGATGTCAGAAGGATTCTGGTCCCTTTTTCTTTGTTATCTCCTTGTCTGTTGCTGCAATGAAACACTATGACCAAGAGCAAGTTCCATCACTGAAGGAACTCAAGCAGGGCAGGAACCCGGATGCAGGAGCTAATGGAGGGAGGGGTGCTGCTCATCAGCTTGCGCCTCAGGGTTTGCTCAGCCTACTTTCTTCTAGAACTCAGGACCACTGGCCAGGGATGGCACTTTTCACAATGGCCTAGGCCCTCCCCCATCAATCATTAGTTAAGATAGTGCCCTCTAGACTTGCTTACAGCCCCACTTTATGGAGGCATTTTCTCAGTGGGCCTCCCTCCTCAGATGACCCAGCCTGTGTCAAGGTTAGGTGACAAAGATAGCCAGCACTCCTAAATGAGCACCTGAGGAGCTCCTGCACACCCAGCTGGATGGGCCACGTGGACTAACAGCTCACCCTCCCCATACCTCGCTCCATTTTCTGCCATAAGTCCGTTAAAAGACCCCAGACTAGCAGCTTGAAAGGAACCTTATATCTGGGACTCCCCCTGTTCTATGGGAGCATTCTTTTTTCCTCTTCCTTTCTCCTAACAGCCTACCTATGAATCTATAATAGATTTCTCTCTAATACCCATCCTTTGTGGTTCATGAATTTCACTGTTTTTATTTAAAGTTTTACCTATGTGTGTGTGTCTGTGTGAGTGTATGTAATGTGTGTACAGGTACGCTTGGAGGCCAGACATGCAAAAGGCAGTCTTTGTAAACTACCCAACCTGGATGCTGGGACAGTTCGTCCTCGGCTCTTCCTCCTCCTAAATTTTATTCTTTGACTTTAGAGACAGAAACCAGGAAATTATTGGTAGCTGTCTTAGTCAATGTTGTATTGGTTTGAAGAAATACCACGACCATGGCAACTCTTATTTAAAAAACAAAACAAAACACAAAAACATTTAACTGGGGCTTGCTTACAGTTTCAGGGGTTTTGTCTACTACTGTCATGGCAGGAAGCAGGCATTGTGCTGGAGAAGCAACTGAGAGTTCTGCAGCCAGAGTTCTACAGCGGGATCCTCAGGCAGCAGGAAGAGAGGCACTGAGTCTGACATGGGCTTTTGAGACCCCAATACCACCCCCATTGACACACCTCCAACAAGGCCACACCTCCTAATCCTTTCAAATAGTGCCACCTAAGCATTCAAGTGCATGAGCCTATGGAAGGTGTTGGGTCATTCAAACTGCTACAGTAGCCATTGAGTTTTCTAGATCCTAGCTCCCCAAGGAAGAAAGTTGTTCTCAAGGACGCCCCATATTTGTATATTGCTTTCTAAGTAGAAAATTCAAGCAAGGCATGGTGGTGCATGCCTGTAACTCTGATGTTTGACAGGTAGGAGGATCAAGAATTCAAAGCCAGTCTTGGCTAAAAAATAAGTTCAAGGCCATTGTGGGCTACATGAGACCTTGTCTTAAACGCAAAGTGAACAAAGCATTTAATGTCCATAAACTAAACCTAGAGAATACTGGAGGTCTGTCTAGCCCACCTTGAATGCTCAAAACACTTAGAGAATCATATAGTACAAAGCCCATTTTATATTAACATGTTGGATATTGTTAAAATTTGAGTAAGACAGATGATCCAAAAAGACACTGAGACAGGTTACTGGGACTAAGGTCTCTCAGCTTGGGTTTTATTGCTGTGAAGAGACACGATGACCATGTCAACTCTTTATTATTATTTTATTCATCCCTTTTTTGTTTTGTTTGTTTTGTTTCTTGTTGAGACAGGGTTTCTCTGTGTAGTCTTGGCTGTCCTGGACTTTGTAGACCAGGTTGGCCTCGAACCTACAGAGATCCATCTGACTCTGCCTCCCCAAATGCTGGGAGTACAGGTGTGTACCACCCTGCCTGGCTCAGGTCAACTCTTATAAGGAAAACAGGCTGACTTACAGGTTCAGAGGGTTAGTTGTCATGGCAGGAAGCATGGTGTTATGCAGGCAGGCCTTGGTGCTGGAGTAGTCGAGAGTTCTGCATCCAAAACATCAGGCAGCAGGAAGAGAGAGACACTGGGACTGGCTTCAGCATCTGAAACCTCAAAGCCCACACCCAGTGACACACTTCCTCCAACAAGGCCACACCTCCTACCAGTGCCACTCCCCATGAGCCTGTGGGGGGCCATTTTCATTCACATCACAATGTAAGGTTATTATTATACCCTTGGCAAACAGAAAGACCGAAGAGCTCTGAGGAGAGTTCAGTTCTCAGTACCAGGGATAGATGGAAGAAGAGGAGGGGGGAGGAAGAGGAGATCAGAGTTCACATGCCAGAGAAAGGAGCTTCTTAGACCTTGAGAGGATGGAGGGAAGGTGATAGATAGCAAGAGTCGGTAGCCAGGCTTTCTGAGTCCCAGGCTGGAGGCAGAAAGACCTGGACCAGGGTGTGCACAGTGTCAGTACCTTAACATCAGTGCCCTTTGATGTAAGCTCTCCTCCCAGTGTCCCAGTAGGATGCTTTTCAGTATCTGGGAGAGGGCAGAACTTTCTTATTGTTACATTGTGTAATTGACAGCAGAGTATATTGAAAGTGCCAAACAAGATGGCCAAATGGGGTGGCTTTTGCCTGTCAAAAACTGTAAAGTATTTAGTCGACGGTCTTAACCATTGTTAAGTCAGATGTCTTCATGAGGTTGTTGTGTGGCTTTTTTTTATTTTTCTTTTTATTTGTGTGTGTGTGTGTGTGTGTGTGTGTGTGTGTGTACAAGGCTGGAGGTTGACATTGGGTGTCTTCAATCACTGTCTACCTGTTTTTCAGTTTGTTTGTTTTTGTTTTTTGAGCTAAGTCTCTGAAAATCTGGGCCTGGAGTTCCCAGCCAGACTGGCTGACTATCAAGCCCCAGAGGTCGTCCTGTCACCCCAGCTCTGGGATTACAGGTGTTCACCGCCACACCCAGATTTTATTGGGGATCTTACTCAGACCCTCATGTTTGCATATTGAGTTCTTTGCTAATGGAGACAAACCCTGGCTTCTATAGTGTAGATCTTGAAAACTGCAGCGTGGGGCTGGGAAGGCTCAGAGAGTAGGCACACAAGCTGCTGGTCCAGGACCTGGGTTGGATTCCCAACATCCACGTGTCCACTCACAACTGTGTGTAACTCCAATCTTGGCGGGTCGGATACCCTCTTCTGACCTCTGTGAGTACTACACACACAATATGCAGATGTACAAAAGTCCATCCATACAGAATAAGGTGAAAAAAAAAAATGTAGCACGGAGAACATGGAACACGGTGCCCGGCTGGCTGTTAGTGCTCGCTACATGCTGTGATGCTGTCATTCACAGTGAGCCCTAGAACCTTTCGAGTTGCTGTGAGCGTTTGCTGAAGTCACTGATGTGGTCAGTAAGATCTGGAGGCCGTCCTGGTGCCTGGGAACATTGCTGTGCTAGGCCCGAGTCTGATCTTGGCTAGGCTGCCTGTCCTGGACAGTCAAAGGGAGGACTGTTTGTGAGTTTGCCATTGCACCAGGGTAGTCATTGACTGCTTTGGGATTATTACATTGTCTACTGCTCAGATGGCTTTACTTATTTTTATTCATTGTGAGGTTGACTCTGGGAACCTCAAGTAGTAGGGAGATTTCCCTTAACTCCACTAAGAGGAAATAAGTGGCAGCCTCCATGAAACATGCCCTGTGCCCAGTTCTCTCTCTCTCTTGTTTGTTTGCTCATGGTTTGTTTGTTTGTTTGTTTTGAGATAGGATTTCACAGCGTAGCTCTGGCTGTCCTGGAACTCTTTGTAGACCAGGCTGGTCTTGCATTCACAAAGATCTGCCTGCCTCTGCCTCCCAAGTACTGGCATTAAAGGAGTGTGCCACCACCCTTAGCTTATTTATTTATTTTTGAGGAGAACAAGATTCTAGACTGTAATGAAAAATCAAATCCTAATATGACCATCCTGAGCCAAAGAAGCGTGCCCTTTAAAGCCCTCAGGTTTCTCTAGAACTTCAGGTTAATGTTTGATGCCTCCAGAATATGACCACCCTGTTGAAACTGAGATTTATTATTTAAAAACCATTTTTTTCAAAGTTGTGATTCCATGAAGCTGTTTGAAACATCTTAGGTAAACAATCTTTTAAAAATAATCATCAGTATACTTGAAAATTAATGGTGTAACACCATTGAAGAAAATCAGCTGTGTCCTCTCCCCAAGCATGAAGCAAGGCCTATCCATGTTCATTTTTGGGAGTGTTCCTGAATACTAACACGACAGAGCTGTATGTCACACGCCTTCATTTGCTTATGCTCTCAGTGAGTGAGGAGCACATCTCACTCGTCCCCTCCCCCACAGTATGTAGACAGCTGGGTGGAAGGAGCTGGTGCCTCTAGGGGATCCTTTCCAGCTAGGTCTCTTCAAACATGAAGTAGCAAAAGCATTATAATTTCTCCTCCTCTTTTCAGATCCAATGTTTTGACATGGCTTCCTGCTTCATTGCTGTTTGTGGGTATAATCTATGCAGGGTCCAGAGCATTGTCTAGACTGGTGAGTATTAGAATTTGTGTGGGGGGGGGGCAGGGACACACAAGCCTTCTGTCCTTGTCCCCTTTGTGTATAATTTATTGCACTTGGCATCAGTTGGGGGTAGGCATCAGCCCGAAGGTCTGATTAGATCGGATAACAGAGGTGTCGGTTAGCTTACTGTAGCTGTGATAGAAACACCCAAGGAACGTCTTCAGGGAATACATTTTGGCTCATGGTTTCAGAAGGTTCCACACTGAGTCCTTTGCCTCTCAGGTTCTGGGCCTGTGGTAAGGTTGGACATAGTGACAGTAGACGGTGTGTCTAAGGCTGAGCATCCTGTTGGTGGAGGATGTGGAAAAGCTGTTTACCCCTTGGCAGACGGGAAACAGAGTAGGACAGAAGACGGAGGACCAGGAGTAGCTTTCAAAGGCACAGCCCCAGTAACCTACTTCTTCCAGCTAGAGGTCTTGCTGCCTGGAGTTTCCAGGCATTCCCAAATTAATACCTCAACCTGAGGACCAAGCCTGCAATATGTGTGCCCTGCTGGAGGCCTACTTCATATCCAAACCATATCAGGCCCAGAAGTCCTGGGCCTGAGCCGACATGCAGCTTTTCTCTGCTTTTGCTGACTTGAAGGTAACTAGAAAATAGGGCAGTGCCAGCTTGTTTCACAAGATGGAGGTGGGCAGAGAGAGAGAAGCAGCAGCAACTGTAAAGTCCGCTGCAGTCAGGCAGGAAGAAGAGAGTCAGGACTAACCTTTACCTGCTGCTGAGGAGAAACTGGATTTACTAGCGAAATGAGCCAGGGGATGTTGGATAAAGTTGGGAACACAAGTGTGGCACAGAGGGAACCAGTACCTGGGAACCAGTAAAATGAATTGCCTATTGTGTCTTCCCACCCCTCATCTCTCCCCCTCAGGACTGTGGTTTTTGAAGCATAGAGGTGTTTCCAAATACATTATTCAGAAATGCAAATGTAATTATTTTGCCACCAAGAGAATCCATTAAAACCACCATGGACTTAGAGATCAAGATGGTTTTAATGCCTCCTCTTACCTTTTCCTGACTTCTATTTTATTTGTAAAAAAATGCCATATGTTCTGACTTTTGGAAAGATGCAGAATTTGCAAAATAATTTACTTTTTATAGCATTTGCTGTTATGTTAGGTCCTGAGACCACAGATATAAAAACAAAACCTCTCTAACTGGATAACAATGTCATGGTTAGGACAATGTCAGGGTTATAAAGTAGCAGTTGAGAGGTAATTTTGAAATTGAGTCATCATTTTTCTTTCATGATTTATACGCTTAGCAAATGGAATGATTTGTTCAGAAGGGTGGACACTCCCTGGGCGGCCGCAGCTGACCACAGTGCATGGCAGTGCCCAACGCAGAGGATTCAGGCAGTTCCTACTCTTTCTGCCGCTTGTTTCTAGTTCCGTTACGTTTAATTTTCCCTCCGAGTTCTGTGTAGGTGTGGGTGCGCCAGAGGTTTAAAGACTAATAAGTCAGGTGTTGAGCTTATGGTAATAATGCTTTTTTTGTCCAGTGATTCCCCCGCCCCCAGGTTTTCAGAGTGGTTTTCTTTATATCTTTTATTTTTTTTATTTTGTGTGTACATATATGTTTGTAGGTGTGCCCACTTATGTGCATATATGGATTTTAGAGGTCAACATTGGGAATCATGTTCTATCATGTTCCACTGTGAAAACACACACACACACACACACACACACACACACACACACACACACACA
>NW_026591983.1:0-19997 GCF_907164565.1 Psammomys obesus | reverse complement strand
ACACACACACACACACACACACACACACACACACACACACACACACACATTTGAGACACAGTATCTCAGTTTCTTTTCTTTTTTTTAATATAATTTTATTTTATTTACATTGGTGTTCTGCCTCCACGTATGTCTGTGTGAGGGTGTCAGGTCCCCTGGAACTGGAATTACAGACAGTTGTGAGCTGCCATGTGGGTGCTGGGATTTGGATCCGGGTCCTTTGGAAGAGCAGCCAGTGCTCTTAACCGCTGAGCCATCTCTCCAGTCCCCAGCGGTATCTCAGTTTCAGCTATACTATCTGGCTGACGAGACCGTGGGATCTGACAGTCTGCACCCCTCCAGCACTGGGGTGATAGGTGGGCACCTCCACACTTGGATCTTGGATTGTTTCAGGTAATCTGACTCAAGCCCTCGTGTGTGCATCAGGCCCGTTATTTGCTGAGCCACCCCTCCAGCCTCTTCTATGTCGTATCTGAGTCACAGTCACTGGACAAGCGAGGGCCCAGGCAGGTGCCCGGCACCCGATGGAGGAAGAGATGCAGCTGCAGACTCTTGCCGGCCTGCCTCTGGTCCCCACCATGCAGCTGCAGCGGCTCCTCCTCTTGTTTGTCCTGCTTTGTCTTTTTCGAATTTGTCTCTGTAAGAAACTAATGCATATGGACTTTTAAAAATAATGATTTTAATGATATATCTATATATTTAAAATGTGGATTGGTGTTCTGCCTGCATGTGTCTGTGTGAAGGTCTCAGATCCCCTGGTACTGGAGTTGCAGGTAGTTGTGATCTGTCATGTGTGTGCTGGGAATTGAATCCGGTCCTCTGGAAGAGCAGCCAGTCCATTATCTCTCCAGCCTGGACTTTTTTTCTCATTTCTCTTTTAAGGCAATGTTGTCCTATGTAGCCCATTCTGGTTTTTAGACCTATAATCCTTTAGCCTTAGTCTCCTGAGCAGTAAGTGTGGGTACAAGTATGTGCCGCTTTGCTTGGCTACTTAGAGTCATTTCACTCTGTTAGTAAGCTCACACTGGTTCATGTACGTAAGTTGTAGGAGAGGGACCTACTTTGGGCCTGCCTAGATCCAGAGAGACCGCAGTGACCTACCCAGAAAGTTCAGCTCTTCTCTCTGCCCTTCACTTCTGCGTGGTATCTGTTCCAGTGTCACCCCCTTCCCTCTGGTGTCACTAACCTCAGGCTCACCTCCTCACAGCTCATAGGGGAACTATCTTCCTAATGCCTCTTATCTGAGTCCCAGGCTTTGCTTAGATTAGATCCACAGGCTCACTGCCCCTTGCTGTTCTGCAGACCAGCTGAGATGGTAGGGCTGTGTTTCCCAGCCTGCCGTGGGTCACAGCTCTGCCATCAGCCACCGTGGTTGGTGACGCTCAGTGACTGGCTGGCCCAGGTGCTCAGACTGAGGGACTGTGGCAGATTCTCAGTGTCAGGCACCTTACTGCAAAAAGGGACTCGAATCCCAGATGGCTAAAATCTCTCAAAACCCGTCATAAATGTCCATTTAGTTTGTCCTCGGCAGCCAGTGAGCTCTGGACCCTAGAACAGTGCTTCCGAAGGACAAGTTCTACGTGAGCCTGCCTTTGAGCTTGCTCTGTGGTTACTGGATATACATTAGCTTCAGCCCTCAATACACTGTTCAGTTGAGCTGTCTTGTGGTTCAAAGCAAGACTTTTTGAAGAAAGTGATTTACACTGCAGTGTAACCTTCCATTTTCGTGGGAGTCCCTGAGTGAACTGACATAGAGTGTACCCTCATCCAACAGGCAGCGATAGGCTGCTCAATTCAAATCTGTTAGAGCATACCCTCATCCAACAGGCAGCGATAGGCTGCTCAATTCAAATCTGTTAGAGCAAGCCCCGACCCCTGCAGCCAGTGGGAGTGGGAGGGCAGCGAGTAGGAGACGCTGTTACTGGTTTTTGTTTTGTTTTGTTTTTTTTCATAAAAGAATTCAACCCAGCATCTTTTCAGTTCTTTGTTTTTACATTGCTGCATAGACATTCCTAGGGTGGATAAACACCAGGCACTCACACGATTTGTGTTGGATGGAAAACAGGCCTCACTATTCTTGTGCCAAACTGTCAGTTAATGAATCCATGAGGAATTGGGCTAAGTGCTCAGTTAAAGTCTGTGGGTGGGTTGCACGAAACACTTTGAGTAGCTGCTTTAGAAAGTCCTCCTTGATCTGACAGAGCCTCGAAGTTCTGATCTGATGTACGGCTCCTGGGAGCAACCTGAGCGAGCTTTGCTGGGTTCTATGGGGAGTTCTTTGTGGATTTTTCCACCTCAGACTTACAATTAACTGATACAAAGAGGTTAGGGAGAGAAGACAGTATTTTAAGGCTTGTTGTTGTTTGTTTGGCTTTTTTTGTTTTTGTTTTTGAGACATGATTTCGTCTGTGCTAGGCTGTCCTCACACTCTGTGTGTCCAAGGATGACCTTGAACTTCTGATTCTCCTGCCAAACCCTCCTGAGTGCTGGGCTGACAGAGGTGCACTGTCATGCCTGGCTTACGCTGTTCTGGGAGTGATCCCAGGCCTCAGGCTCCTTCAGCCCTGAGCACTTTGTTGAGCTGAGCTGACTTTTGAGTCATAGCAGGGAAGCAGAGCATTGACTCATTCTAGCCTAAGCACTAGGCAAGCACCCTACCAACTACACCCATTCCTAAGAGGGTTATTTTATGGCTGTTTGGCATTTGATCCTCACTGTGTGCTCAGAGACACAAGACAGGGCTTATGACCTTGAGAAAATTAAACACTGTGGGCCAGAGAGGGACCCAGTTCCCCAAAGGAACAGCTACTGTGAGCGTGTGCTGTGCCAGGTCTTCTGTTGCCAGTCTTGATGACATATGGAGCGGGGCTCTCTCCTTTCTGCACAGGCTGACTCGGGCCTGCCTCTCAGCCTTCCTGCAGTGGGTGAAGTTACAGTGATGATGGCTGTCACATCCTGAAGGGCAGTCTTTGGACAGCACAGCTCTGATGGACCGTTCTTAACTCTTCTTATAGTTCCTGGCCAGAAGTCTCAGCAAGGCAGAACTGCCCCACAGCCGGAGGAATGAGGGATAAGGACAGATGCTTAGATTCCTACGAAATAAGTGAGATGGTGTTGGCTAGTACTGGTGATTTTGCTGCTGCCTAATTGGAGCAAAATGTGTGTTTTCTGGAGTCGATAGGCCAGGGTAAACACCTAGAACAGTGTTTCTCAGTTGTGGGTCACGACCCCTTTAGGGGTGAGGTTGGACAACCCTTTCACAGGGCTCGCAAACCAGATAACCTGTACAGCAGATATTTATATAAAGATTAACTATTGTTTTCTGGAGGCAGGGTTTCTCTGTGGCCCTGGCTTCCCTGGAACTTGCTCTGAAGACCAGGCTGGCCTCAAACTCAGAGATTCACCTGCCTCTGCCCCCTGAGTACCGGTATCAAAGGTGTATGCTACACCATCTGGAACATTATGATTCATAACAGTAGCAAAAATCACAGGTAAAGTAGCAACAAAAATAGTTTCATGGTTAGGGGTCACCCCAATATAAAGAACTGTATTAAAAGTTTGCAGTATTAGGAAGATTGAGAACCACTGAGCTACGGGACTGCAAATGCAGATTAGGTACCTTAACAGGACTGAATTGCTCCCTCCTTCCCTTCTCTCTCTCTCTCTCCTCCTCCTCTTCCTCCTTCTCTTTTCTCTTTTTCTCTTTCCTTTACCCCTCCCTCTTTTTTTTTTTTTGGTAGCAAGGTGCCATATAGCCTGGCCTGGCATTGAAATCCACTGTGGGGTGAAGGGTGTCCTTGACTACCTTCTACTCCTGCCTGATCCTTGGAGTTACTGGTTTCCCCCCAGATCCCTGAACTTTGTCTTTCTAATCTGCTTGGAGGTTTCTTCCGTAAGAGGAGGAGCCACTTAGCATGTCATAGGTGGACATGAGATGAAGCTATTGATAACTAAGCACACGGTGAGCTAGGCACTTAATTGAGCAGAGTGGAACTTGTGGTACCCTTTCATTGTTTGTCTCCACATAAAGGAACTTGGATCTGCAAAGATAAAGAGTGTAAATGTTTATATAGAAAGAAGACGGCTCTAGCATGTTTCCTGTAATTGTCCAGCGGAGGCACTTTCATGCCCTTCCTCCTTTGCTTCCTCCTCCTTTCCTCCCTTCTCCCTTCCTTCTGTGATGCTGAGGATAGCTCCTAGGGCTTTGCATATGCTCAGCAAACACTCTACCACTGCGCTGTATACCCAGTTCGTTCTTTTTTAGAAATCATCATTTTATTAAACCCTTAAGATTTTCAAAAATGTGTACAATATATTTTGATCATATTTACTTCACTCCTCCTCCAACTCCTCCTAGAACCAAACCCACAACCCTCTCCCAGCTCCATGTCTGTTTTTTTTAATACCACACCAAGGGGCTGGAGAGATAGCTCAGTGGTTAAGAGCACTGGGTTTGATTCCCAGCACCAACACGGTGTCTTGTAGCTATCTATAACTCTATTCCCTGGGAATCTGATGCACTCTTCTGTCCTTCTCAGGCACCAGACACTCACATGGTATACAGACATACATGTAGATAAAACATCCATCTGCCTTGCTCATGGGATTTGTTCTCTGCACCTGGCATGGTACGTGATACACAGGAAGTGCTTAAGACAGAAGGAACACCCTGCAGGAGAAGAACCTTCACATACACCCCCTCCCAAAAAAAATTAATACTTTAGGAGCTAGAGAGACGACTCAGCGGGTAAGAGGACCGCTGCTCTTGCAGAGGACACAGGTTCAGTTCTTAGCACTCACGTGGTGGCTTGCACCACCTCTAACTCCAGTTCCAATGAATCTGATGCCTTCTTCTGTCCTCCATGGGCATTGCATGCGCACATGCATACTTGTGTGCAGAGAAAGTACTCATATAGAATAAGTAAATAGATTGTGGAGGACAACTCTTTCAGCAAAGTGCTAGTCTCGAAGAGTATTTGCTGGGGAGCCTGTAAATGCTGAATCTCCTCACACATCTTTTTTTTTTTTTTTTAAATAAAAGTCAAGAATCATGTAGCTGTGAGATTGTGAGATGGGAGAAAGTATTTTCATGCTTGTTATTCTGTTTGCTTTCAGGCTGTTCCTGTGTTTTTCATTTTGCATAATGTAGCTGAAGTCCTCATCTGTGGGTACCAGAAGTATGTCTGGAAAGAGGTAAATGATCACCAAGAGAGAGGTATCCTTGCCATTCTCAGATTCCCTGTCACCCCACCTACTCACTGGAGTAGTCAGTCTTCCTCCATGCCTAGTGACACCAACCAGTCCTGTGAACATACTTAGTGTTTACTGACAATGGGCTATAATCTCATATCCATGAAATGGAGAAAGCCCTGGGAGACCGACCTACATTAACCCAACCTTAGAAATGTGCCATCAAAAACCCAACCCCCAGGAATGCTGGTCCTCTCGTCCTCAGCTGCTCCTGCTTCCACTCCTACCCTTGCCCTGACATTTCTCTGGCTGGAGTCCCTGCGTCAGAGGCCACTGTCCAGTTGACTCTTCATTGTTACTCTATCCTATTTGGAATCTCTTGCCGCCTTGGCCTTGATGACCTTCCCTGCCTGGTTCTCTTTTGAGCTTCAGGCTTTCCCCACATAGCCTGCTCTCTTTCTCACCCTCCATCTGCTTTCTCATGCTTTGCTGGGGCAATGTCTCAGGGCCATCTGTCCTCATGGCCACACCTCTGGCTCCAGCCCCCTTCTGCTCGCTCCAGCATTGTAGTCTCCCCAAGCTCAGAACCCCGGGGCCTGCTGTCCTCTGGGTGGCCCGAAAGCATCTGAAGTAGAAAGCTTGGTTTCCCTAGACCTGCCTCCCACTTGGGAGTTCGGGCTTGGTCAGCATCTAGCAGACCCTGTCTTCTTCTGCCCACAATCCTCTTCCCTCCTCTGTGCTCCTCTGCCGTGGCCTTTGTCTCTCTATCAGGGTAGCTGGCCAAGGACTAAGGTAGGAGCTTGCTGTGCAAGTCTCCAGGACAGCCAGGCAGCACCTGCTTCGGTTTCTCTGGGGCTGTCCCAGAGGAGAGTGTGGATGTGGTCACCCCCTAGCACCTCAGCTCCTCTCCACGGGATCAGAGGGGTACGCCTCTCTGCCATTTTATCATGTGATTTCTGTATGCCATCAGTTCTAACACACGATGCTCCCCCCAGCACCCAATTTTAACCACCCAGGATTAGAGCTCTTACAGTCACATGTACTTTGTGTGTTCTCTTTTTTTGAACACAGAAGGTAAAATTTTATGTGGCATCCTTTTGTGTTACTGAGACAGGGTTTCACTATATGGCATAGGCTGGCCGCGAACACCCCTGTCTCAGCCTCATCAGTGCTAGAATTATAGAATATAATTACCAGGCTCTTCTTTTTTGTGTCTTCTTTTGTTTAGTGAGAGACATCATTTTCTGTTTTTTTAGCTGCCTTCCTTTGACCCCCCCCCCAACCCCCTTTCCCAAAGCAGGGCCACAGGCTGAGGCTCTTTATAACCCCAGGCAAAAGCCCCAGGGCTTCTGGTTAGCCAAGTGAAGCTTTAGGCATGGTGGCTTGTGCCTTTAATCCTAGCACTTGGCAACTGGATCAGAGAAGTTCAGGGTCATCCTTGGCCCATATAGAGACAGGTGAGACCCTGTCTCTACCAAAATCGAAACAGCCCCTCTCTACCGTGAATGTGTTAAGATACAAGTGGCTTTAGAAACTGCAAAGGAAGACCCCAGACACTGTCTGCACACGTTCATGGGTGCCCTGACACGGTGCTGCTGCACTGCTGCTGCTGTCGCTGCTCTGTGCTGGCCGAAGAGTGCTGTGTGTGTGCCAGTCCCTAGTTGCTTACATGTATGTATTTTTTCTAACAGTCTTTTCTAGGTTTCTGTTTGTTTGTGTTGATTTTTTTTTTTTTTTTTTTTTTTTGAGTCAGGGTCTTTGCAGCCCTGGCTAGTCTGGACTCATTACGTAGACCAGCACTGGGCTTGAACTTGTAGAGGCCTTCCTGACTCTTCCTCATGAGTATTGGGCCTAGAACACTTGATCCTTGTGCTTCTGCCTCTGTAGTGCTTAGACTCCAGGTCTGTACCATATCATGACACCACCTGCCTACCAGTCTGTCAGTGACAGCCTTCAATTGCTGCTTCCTCTGCCTACCTGAAGTTTCCTTTTTCTTGAGGAAGGTCTCACTCTATAGCTCAGCCTGGCCTGGAACCTGAAATCCCCTTGCCTCTGCCTTCATGCCTGTGCTACCTCCTTTTCTTGGGCATGCTTTCGTTGTTGTTTTTTCAAGACAGGGTTTCTCTGTGTAGCCTTGGCTGTCTGCTTTGTAGACCAGGCTGGCCTCTAACTCACAGAGATCTGCCTGCCACTGCCTCCCTTAGTGCTGGGATTAAAGGTGTGGGCTACCACACCCAACTAGGATATGTTCGTTCTTTCTTTCTTTCTTTCTTTCTTTCTTTCTTTCTT
Organism: Psammomys obesus; assembly: GCF_907164565.1. Taxonomy (NCBI): domain Eukaryota; kingdom Metazoa; phylum Chordata; class Mammalia; order Rodentia; family Muridae; genus Psammomys; species Psammomys obesus. Next base: position 12,518 of record NW_026591983.1, on the reverse strand, counting down.
TCTTTCTTTCTTTCTTTCTTTCTTTCTTTCTTTCTTTCTTATTAATTAGAGTTTATTCACTCTGTAGCTGAGCTGTAGCTCCCTCCCTAGTCCCCTCCTAAACCCACCATCCTCCCTCATCTCCACCCTGCCCCTCCCCAAGTCCACTGATAAGGGAGGTCTTCCTCCCTTCCCTCTGATCCTAGTCTGTCAGGTCTCATCAGGTCTGGCTGCATTGTCTTCCTCTGTGGGCTGGTAAGGCCGCTTCCCCCTCAGGGGGAGGTGATCAAAGAGCCAGCCACTGAGTTCATGTCAGAGACAGTCCCTGTTCCTATTACTAGGGTACCCACTTGGACACTGAGCTGCCATGGGCTACATCTGTGCAGGGGTTCTAGGTTATCTCCATGCATGGTCCTTGGTTAGAGTATCAATCTCAGAAAGGACCCCTGTGCTAGGGAATGTTCTTAATGTAACTTACATCTCAGACTTACAGATGAGAGCCTGAAAGGATATATTTTCATGAGGAACCCAGTTGCTCCCTTCCTCACTGTCACTGTTAACAGTGAGGGCCAATGAGGTGGCTCATTGGGTATGGGGCTTATCTCCAAGCTGTACAGCCAAGCTTGGTTCCTGGAACCCACGCTGTGGAAGAAAAGACCTGATTGCCATAAATTGTCCTTGGATCTGCACATGCACGTCCTGACACTAATAATAAATGTAAAATAACGTTATGATAAGGTTTGGCTTTACCATTCTGTATAAATTATGCTGGAGTAAATTCTAGAGAGTAAAATTGACCCTCTCATGATTTCATTTCCAGATTATGAGAATTAACTTGATATAGAGTCTGTAGTTCATTTTTCAACACCCATAGCTCTTTCTATGTGTCTCTCTGTCTCCCTTACCCTCTCCCTCACACACACAGAGTCTGACTATAAAGTAATGGTGGTTTATGGGACCGCCACTGTTGGGTTGTTTTTCAGTATACATTGTTTATACTAAATAGCAAGATCCCTGCCTAAAGCTGAGATGTGGGAGGTGCATTCATGACCCTCATGGAGCTCGGGGCTGAGTGGAGAAGAGCTGACATTCACCTGTGGGCTGTGAGGCCCGTAGGATCAGATGTGGGCTGGAACTGATGTGGGAGGACCATGGGCAAGGCTTTCCAGGGGGATTAGGTTTGGGTTGGGCTAAGTGGGATGGGTGAGGATTTTCCAGCTGGGCAAGAGGAGAAAAGAAACTCAGGTAGGCAGAGGAAGCAGCAATTAAACTTTTGACTTGAGGTCGGAGGCTGTCCCTGAAGGACTGGTTAGCAGGTGGTGGCACTAAAGGGTCAGACTGTGGAACAAGAGTGCTGGTCCCAAACCCTGAGACCTTGGAAAACCTCTTCCCTCATCTCCTTCCTGTCTTACTACCTTTACCTTGGTAAGATAACCGATGGCTGCTGATCCACGGTTATAGTGAACAATAAGGCACACTCTTACAGTGGTACCCAGCCAAAACTAAGCAATACTTGCAGCAAATTAGAGAACCCAGAGTGATTCTTGCCCTATTATAATTTTTGTCACTCTCCCTTTTTCTCCTTTTAAGTAGGGTTCTTTCTCACTGTGTAGTTCTGGCTAGTCTTGAACTTGAAGTCCTTCTGTCTGTCTCCCAAGGGCTGGGATTACAGGGCCCTGCTACTACACTCAGCCAGAATACAACTTCCGAGGAATTGCCTTTTGCAGCCCGAGACCCTGAGATATTCCTGGAACTGCTGACTTTTGTATTAAGGTTCTGAAAATGGGGAAGCTTTACAGTAATGTCTCAGTTGATTTCAGAGTCCTGGGGGAATGGAGTTATATAATGAGCTTTTGTCATGTTCTCACTGTGTTTGTCAGCCTCTTTATTCCAAAAGGGTTTGACATTTTTAAAAGGTCTGGGCATGGTAGCTCATTCTGTAATCCTAGTTCTCAGGAGGCTAAGGCAGGGGGATTATTTTGTGTTCAGGCCAGCCTGAGCTACAAACTATGTTTCACTAAAATACAGTAGCTGGCTATGGTGCTGCACTCCTGAATTTCAGGAGTGGAAGGTGGAGTGAGTTCAAGGCCAGCCTGGGCTACATGAGACCCTGTACCAAACGAAACAAAACAGAATAGTTAAAATGAAATAAAATTAATTTAATTTTAAAATAATCTGCCCTCTGCGAGGCTGAAGTCTTCTAGACCAGGTGGCTTCATTGTTCTGTGTCATAAGCTCTGCAGCAGTTCCTGGGTAGACATGTTATTCATGGCGAGGATAGACCAGCCCTACAACGTCTGCCCTCTGTGCTTGCTCTTCACCAGACTGGTGAGGTTTTCATGACAATTTGTTTCTAATATAGCTTGAAAGACAGCACATTTTACCATAGCAGGGTCAAAGACCAAGGTGCTCTTCCACTAGCGGTCAGCACAGCGTGCTTGCCCTGTTTCCTGTATTCAGAAGATGCCAAAGGTACAACCATAGCTTTGTATCCAAATAGCATCTACTTATTAAAAGAACAAAAACTTGGTTATTTACCAGTATGTGAAAACTTAAGGTATCCTGGAGAACAGACCATACCATATGTTTCTTCTGTCCAGCTTTTTTTTTTTTTTTTTTTTTTAATGGGACCACAGATTTCCCTGGAACCTAACTCTGTAGGCAACACTAGCCTTGAACTCTTGATCTTCCTGCTTTGGGCTCTCGTGTGCCAGGGTGACAGGTGTATGCCACTGTGCTTGGCTTCAGCCCTTTGCTTCTAAGCAACAGACTTATATGTCACATTATTTGAATAGGAGTCAAAACTTGTAGTTTATCCCAGATAGTAAAATGATTCAGAAATATCCAGAATAAATCTGTCATCCTTCCTGTCCATTTCATCTGTAAAACAGAAAGATCTGCACGACCCTATTAAAACACCATTCTTCGGTGCCAACGGTTAATTTACTTGATCTGATTAAAAAGACTTAGTGAGGGAAGAGTCTAGGTTAGAACTTCCTCATTTCAAGACATTTTAAGTGTCAGGTTTATATTCCCCCAACATGCTATTTTCCCCCCCTTCTCTCTGAGGGTAAGATAAAATGGCCCTTATCCCCATTTATACCAGAAAATGTGTAACATTGCGAAGAGTCAGAGCTGGATGGATGACACAGGTGTGCCTGCCTCTAGTTACAGCTACACAGGCTTAGGCAGGAGGATCATTTGAGTTTAGGAGTTCAAAAATAGTCTGGAACACATAGCACGACCAACCCCCACTCAAAAATTACTAAATAGGAGGCAGGAGATATGGCTTAGAGGTTAAGACCATGAACTAGCTAGAGGACCTGGGTTCAGTTCCCAGCACTCACACTGAGTGTCTCACAATCACCTTGTAACTCCAGTTCTAGGAGATCTGGTGTCCTCTTCTGGCCTCTGTGGGCATCTACACACAAGTGGTGCATGTAAAGTCATACAGGCGCACATACACTTTAATAAATCAGTATATAAGTGAACACATACGTAGAGGCTAGAAGTTGAACGAGAGGTTGGTTTCTTTTCCTGTGGCGACCACATTGATTTCTCAATTGGCACTGACATCATCTTGTTCATAAGCACACTGTCCCAGTGTTCAGAGCACTTTGGCAGAGGACTCAGCTGTGGCCCAAGTCATTCTTAGATCCAAGCAGCCGAAGCTGTAGGAGACATTAATACGAGCAAGCTCTCCTTAAAATAAATAAGTAAAAGTTTATTTGTATATGTATTCTACATATGTAGATGTTTTGTCTGCATATATGTACATATGCACACCAGAAGAGGGCTTCAGATCCCACAGACTACAGTTATAGATGGTTATGAGCTACCACGTGGGTACTGGGGGTGGAACTCAGGACCTTTGGAAGAACAGCCACAACTCCTAAACTCAAGTGATCCTCTTTGCTGAATCTCTCCAGGCCCTGGCAATAAGCTCCTAAGCCCCTAAAAGGTTGACTTATAATTTATTTGCTTTTTAATCTAAATGTTTCTGTTCAAGGGAATTAAAGAGTTTAGAAAAACTAATTAATTATATCTCTTTACTTTCATTCAGAAAACATCGTTCACAAAGATCTGTAGGTAAGTTAAAAGAAAACGCTTTGAGGGCATACAATTAAACTTGACTTTAACTTAGCTGATAAACTGAATTTATTATCAACAGTCATATATTTGTACTTTGTTACTTATTTTTTTAATTTTTTTACTGTTTATTTTTATTTTATTTTATTTTTTTAACTTTTATTAGTTACACTTTATTCACTTTGTATCCCCCCATAAACCTTTCCCTCCTCCCCTCCTAATCCTACCTTCCCTCCCCCTTCTTCACATGCCCCTCCCCAAGTCCACTGATAGGGGAGGTTCCCCTCTCCTTCCTTCCTTCTGATCCTAGTCTATCAGATCTCATCAGGAGTGGCTGCATTGTCATCTTCTGTAGCCTGGTAAGGCTGCTCCCCCCTCAGGGGGAGGTGATCAAAAAGCAGGCCAATCAGATTATGTCAGAGGCAGTCCCTCTTCCCATTACTATGGAACCCACTTGGACACTGAACTGCCATGGGTTACATCTGTGCAGAGGTTCTAGGTTATCTCCCTGCCTGGTACTTGGTTGGAGTGTGAGTCTCTGGAAAGACCCCTGTGTTCAAATTTTCTGGTTCTGTTGCTCTCCTTGTGGACCTCCTGTCCTCTCCAGATCTTACTATTTCCCACTTCTTTCATAAGATTCCATGCACTTTGCCCAGCAATTGTTACTTATTTTTAAATGTCACATTTCTACACTGAGTACACAAAACTTCACTAATTGTGCAGTAGTAGTGATGGAGAGCCAAGTGAGAAACATGGAAACGACTTAAAATCTAAAACAAACAAAGAAACAAACAAAAACAAAGCCCCCTGGGGGTGGTGGGGAGATAGCTCAGTTAGTAGTGCTTAACACGGGAGCATGATGCCCCTGTTCAGTGCCAGCTCCCACTTTAAAAGCCCAGTGTGGGGGCTGGAAAGATGGCTCAGAGCTTAAGGGCACTTGCTCTTCCAGAGGACCTGAGTTCATTTCCCAGCAACCACCTGGTGGCTCACAACCACCTATGATGAGATCTGTTGCCCTCTTCTGGTGTACATTTGTACATACAGGCAGAACCTTATATACATACTAAATAAATCTTTAAAAAAAAAAAAAAAGTGTGGTAGCAGATGCTTGTAATTCCAGGATGAGATGTAATGGAGGAGACATGGTTTTGAGACCCTGTCTTAAAAAGACGATCATTCCTGAGGCGTGACCTCTAGTCTCCACATGTATGTTCACACACATGCATGTATACCTCCCCATGTGCACACCTTCATACATGGGTGTGTGTCCACATGCATAGTTAAAATCGTATTTGCGTAATTGGGTGTCTTAGGGTTGCTGTGATTAAACACCACGACCAACAAGCAAGTGGAGGAGGAAAGGGTTTGTGTGGCTTACACTTCCACATCACAGTTTATCACCAGGAAGTTAGAGGAGCTCAAGCAGGGCGGGAACCAGCAGGAGCTGATGCAGAGGCTGGGGAGGGGTGCTGCCTACTAGCCTACTTATTGTGGCCTGCTCAGCCGCTTTGTTTGTTTATTTGTTTGTTTGGTTTAGTTTTTCGAGACAGGGTTTCTTTGTGTAGCCTTGGCAGTCCTGGACTGGCTTTGTAGACCAGGCTGGCCTTGAACTGACTTTGTTCTGCCTGCCTCTGCCTCCCTGATTTTTTTCTTTTTTTTAAGAACCCAGGACAGCCAGCCCAGGGATGGCAACCCCCATGATAGGGTGGACCCTCCTAAATCAATCCCTAATTAAGAAAATGCCCTACAGCAGGATCTTATGGAGGCATTTTCTCAACTGAGGTTTTCTCCTTTCAGAGAAATCTAGCTTGGGTAAAATTGCTATAAACTAGCAAGCACATTGGGTTTCTATGATTCTCTGTGATGGTGAAAGTGCCTCTGAGGGTCTGAATTGTGTTTCTAGGCTATGGTCATAGAGAGGTGTTCAAGTGCCCTGTGCCTCACAGGGGTCCTCAGCAGAGTATGTTCCAGGCCAGGATCTCATGTAGGCCCCTGTACCTCCATGTCCTTATTCTAACAGTATTCAGTTGCTTGAACTGCACTCTCCCTCAGTGGTGACTAAGAGGCTCCATCCTGGAGGCAGAACACTGGCGGAGCTGCCTTGACAGTTAGGTTTAGGTTTTTGTTGTTGTTGCATGTATTTCTGGGCTTCATCTCATCCAATCCCCTTTACCTTCTCTGACTTTTAGTACAGGTTGCAACTTGAAAGAAAAAAAAAATGTAAACAAAATCTTAGGACCCATCGTTTTTAAAAGGATATTAGCTGTTGTGAAAAGCTGCTAAGTGATCTATCAGTAACTACCTTAACTACCTGCTGTAGTCAGTGTGGCTTGAGGGCAGATGCTGTGGGATTCAGTCATCTCACCCCTGCTGGCCCTGTGCTGCTCATGCCCTGTGTGTGGAAGCATTGTGGATTCTAGCTGGCCCTCCTCTCAAGGAAGCCCCCAAGCCTGTCCAGATTCTCCCCCTCCCCTCCAAAACCAGCCTGCTGCTGTGCTGGTCCAGGAACCCCCCCACTCCCCCCCCCCCCCCCCCCCCCCGCCTTCATTATCCTCTGTAACACTGTGAAGTCACCATGGCTGTCAGAGGAGGGTAGACTGAGCGCAGAGGCTTCTGGACCACAGCCCAGCCCATGCTCTTCTTCCCAAAGCTAGTGCCCAGCCATGTACGTCTGGGCACAGTATCCAGCCACAGGTTGCAGCAGGGAGGACATTGGAATGGGTCAGCATCACTGTTTCCAGTATACTGAGTTTGCGAGTCGCAGGCTGTTGTATATTACATTGGCGTGATTATTTGTACATGTATGTGTTGATGTGACCTATATATAGAATATAAAATTCTGTACATAAGTTATATATGTTGGTGGAAGATGCCTTATCCTACCATATATAAAAACATACTGAAAGCCAAATGTGGTGACATAGAAAGCCCTATACTACCAACTTCTCAGAAGGCTGAGGCATGAGAATTGCAAATTCAAAGCCAGCTGGGCAAGGCCCTGAGATCCTGTCTCAAGATAAAAAGTAAAACCAGGACTGGGATAACTCAGTGGTAGAGCCTTTGCTTAGCATGCATGACACCATAGGGTCAGCTCCCATTACAGAAATAGATAGATAGATAGATAGATAGATAGATAGATAGATAGATAGATAGACAGACAGATAGATAAATAGAAAAATTTCGCGTGACTGTACTGCGTGCTGCCCTTTGTGACTCTGATCCTCTCCCACTTGCCAGCTGAGGTAACAAATGGTCAGGATGGTCAGCAGTCCAGGGCTGCGCTGCACATGTTGATGTCTTTATAAAATGGCCAGCAGAGAGGGACCAAGCTCTTTTGGGGTTTGTGTTTTTTGGTGCTTTTTTTTTTTTTAAAGGAGAAAATTGTTGGAGAAAGCCCGAAGTAAGGTCGTTCTGTGTATGAAATCTAGAAGAAAAATACAAAAAATCAGGGGTCCTAACAACACCAGATAGACTCAGAAAAGAGAGCTCTGAAAATACCGGTGATTGGCTGTGTTGGGTTTTATTGGTGGTGGTGGTGGTTTTTGTTTTTTTCGAGACAGGGTTTTTCTATGTAGCCCTGGCTGTCTTGGAACTTAGTATGTAGACCAGGCTGGCCTCAAACTTAGAAATATAAGGTTTCCAAGTTGAGAGAGGAAAAAAAAAAAAAGAGGTTTTTCTTTAAAAGCTTTTTATCTAGAAAGTAAAGCTTAAGCTAGATGGGTTGGCGAGATGGCTCAGAAGTTAAGAACACTTGCTGCTTTTCTAGAGGACCAGAGTACAATTCCCAGTACCCATGGTAGCTCACAACTGTCTGTAACTTTATTTTGGAAGTATCTGATGCTCTCATACAGACACACATAGAGGCAAAACACCAATGCACGTAAATAAAAACAAATATTTTTTTTTAAAAGACACTATTTAAAAAAAGATTAAGCAAGAATCTTACTGTGGATTTCTACATTTATCCATTTCTACCTTTTTTGTATTTGCCCCCTCTCTTTCTTCCCTCTCATTTACATATATGAATCCATGTATATAAATATATAACTTAGTGTATGTAAGAATATATACGTATGTATATTAATTATTACCCATCATATTTTTTCTGATGCTCTTGAGAATCCATGACCCTGTTTTTAAATACTGTATGTGTCTCTTAATATCAACCATCCTGACATAACCAAGACACAATTACATGCTCTTATCTGATACTGAGCCTGTGTTTAAGATTCATCAGTATCACATTTTGTCTTTTATAGCATTTTCCCCTCCAGGATGGCGTGTGTCTTCAATATCCTTTAATTTTAGTCAGTAGTTCAATCTTTCTCTTTGTTTGTTTGTTATTCTATTAATTTATTTTTATTTGCCTTTCCATTAAAAGTGTTGGTTTTCTTTTTGTTTATTTATTTGTTTCTTTTGAGACAGGGTTTCTCTGTGCAGCCTTGGCTGTCCTGGACTCACTTTGTAGACTAGCCTGGCCTTGAACGCACAGAGATCAACCTGGCTCTGCCCCCCATTTGCTGTGATTAAAGGGTGTGTGTGTGTGTACGTGTGTGTACAATGTGTGGTCAAAGGACAGCTTCCTGGGATTCTTTCCTTCCACCATGTGTGGCCCAGGAAGTAAACTCAGGTCATCAGGCTTGGCAACAAGTGCCTTTGCCCCCTGAGACAGCCTGGTCTCCACATTTTTGAAGGTTGGGGCCTGTTGTGAACTGTGTGTACGTTTGGGTTTAACATATTATTTGCACATGCTACAGTTCAAGCACCTAAGGCAGGGCCAGCACAGGCTTGATACTGAACAGTGTGTGCTGTCAAGAAGCACACGAAGAGCTATTGGAGATACTGAGGTCTGTTATTTAGACAGTGGAGGGCAGCAGCATAAGGTACTCTCCATGCCAGGTTCATCAGTGACTGACACGGCAGTGATCCAGGCTCCCATCTGCCTCCTTCATGTCTGAGGAGACTGATGAGGAACAGACATGTAGGGTGAGCCAGCTCTAGTTTTCAGGTAGCCTGTGAGTGCCAGGCTTTAGGAAGCAGCCAGCTGAGCCACAGAGGAGCCGCCTGACTGTCAGCTGAGCATAGAACTGTGAGATTTAGGTAGCAGGCTCCCAGAGACAGCCAGGCACACTGGCTGCTTGTAGAGTCGCGTGGCCGCTTGCAGATTCCGGAGGGTGTGGTTCTGCCTCCGCACACACTGAGACATGCTCTGATGTTGGACGCTGAGGTTGCCTGTTTGATCTGCCTCTCCACAGTGCCCTCTTCCTCTTGGCTGCTGCAGGGTGCTTTCCCTTCCAGGACTCTCAGGTAAGTCCAGGAGAACTCATAGTACCTTCAGAGACCCCTTGACTTTCTGAAGCTCACATAGATGTGCAGTTTCTATGCCTTTCTTTTAGAACCAGAATAGCCTGGCCTAACAAAATGGTCAAAAGCTATCAGACTGGTTGCCTTGTGGCTCAGCCTGTCATTTCTCCAGGCCTTCAAACAGTGGCTCCTGGAGGCCTGCAGTCTGACCTGTGTAAGTACATGGGGAACCTAGGATCCCACACCTAAGTCACCACAGCCTTGGGCATTGAACCAGGGCTGATTTTCCTTTTAATTCTAAGCTGTCCTCATCTGCAGAGGGTTTCACTGAGGTCTTTTGCCCAGATAGAGTTTATCTGATGAGGGCCCCTTTCAGCCCTAGAAATCATCTCACCACTATCTTTTCTTTCTTAACTTTCCCCCTTCCTTTTGTAGTATTCTTTAGACTCTACCAAGTGTTAGGCACTGAGATAAGTTCCAAGAAAACAATAGTCTGTTCTAGCAGAAATTGGAAACCATTTAGTGCAAAGGGGAAGGAAACAGACCCAGGCAATGGATCATTATGGCACAGGGAGGCCAGAGCTCTGCCCAGGGAGACAGCAAGGCTGGGAAGCATTGAGAGGGCTCAGAGACCCCAAAAAGAGCAGTAACAACAGTTATAGTGGAGTCTGTGACAGTGCTTTGTGTATTTTGCCTTATTTTAAATTCTCACAACATGGGCCAGGGAGGTGGCTCATTGCATAGGTGCTTGAGGATCAGAGTTTAGGTTTTCCGGTGGCCAAGTTAAAAAAAAGAAAAAAAAAATAAGCTGGGTGTAGTTCAAGCTCATAATCCTAGTGCAGAGAAAATCTCAGGGGCTTCTAGCTTCAGGCTTAATGAGAGACCCTGTGTCAAAAATAAGGTGGGGAACCAATGGAGGAATACACCTGCTGTCCATCTTCACATACACCTCTAGGCTGTGTGGCTGCACACATACACACGTGCACACATATACATGAACACACACGAAAGAAAAGAGTCGAAACAATTTTGAAAGGGTGGTGCTGTTTTTAATATCTACTTTATAATTAGAGAGTCAGTGTGGTCCAGATCTTTGTGATGCTGGAGCAGAACTCTGTGAGGAGGACTTGACTAGGACAGAAAGCAGTGATTTACACTGGGCGAGCCGTGACTATCCTGTGACTGTCACATCTGTGGTGTATCTACTCTGTTCCAATCCCTGCCTTCCTGCAGTTTATAATTTAGTGAAAGTGAATGCAGAGAGAGATGGGGGGGGGGGGAGAGGCTAAGGAAACTATGGAGTGGTGACAGTAAGTTATGTGGAGAATAACAGGAGAAAAGGGAAGTCAGCGTTGAAGGGGGCAGAAGAGACCACTTGCCTAGCATGTACAGCGAGCTCCAGCACTGCAAAAGTAAATTAATAAAAAGGTCAGAGGAAAGAGGTAGTCCGTCTGGCTGAGTTGAAGGGGATGCAGTCACGCTCGGCAAAGTGTGGGACATCCTTGTACTTTGGGTTGGCTGTAGATGGGACTGAAGATGTTGATAAGTGCGTATCATGTCCTGGAATTTTAGGAAGTCCCTTAATGGTCACCAGATGATACTGGGGAAATCTGGGTTTCCTCTGGGGTTTCTTAGTCTTATTAATAGAAAAAATTAAGCGTGAACTCAAATAGAAGCTAGAGGACAATTTTATTAGAGTTTAAAAGGACACCGCCACCACAGGATGAGCAAGCTGTAAACCTCAGCAGCTGGAGAGAATACTGGAGGAAGGGCGGAGAGCTATGCTCTTTACGTTAAGCTGGCTGGTGTGGAGGTCAGCCACAGGGTGGCAGGCAGTCACCATGGCGAGGAGGACCAGAGCTGTAGAGAAAGAATTAGGAAACCCAGACTATCAGAAAAAGCATATATAGGTTCTGGCCAACATTTAGAAGAAAGATAGAAAATTTGCATCTTTCTGAGCTAGAAAGGTTGACATTGCTGAGCCCCCTTGCAGCCCATAGGGACAGTTCTGGGAGTAGGAATACTGGAAAGGAAAAGTACATTATCTTGTTAAAGGGGTTAGCATTCTACCTGTCTCCTTAGCATGGTTTAAGGTAAACCGGCCTTCCTGGAGTGGCCCTGCCTTCCTGTTTCCTGGCCAGCTCGTGGACTCACCAGCTGGATTACCTGTCAGGGGAGGAGACAATGGCGTGTCACCACCTAGAGAGAGACTCCATTTCTCACCATAACAGACACATAGGGCTTTGGATGTCACAGAGTTGCATTTGAACACACTTAGGGTGGTGGTGGAGCGGGATACTGGAGAACACAGGAAGGCACTTGGGGCCACTGGGTGTGAAGGGAGCTGATTCTAGGCCTCGGGAGGGTTGCCCTGGAGCCTCCAGCTGTGGTCAGCACCTGGTTTCTGGTTGCTGAACAAACTGAGGTTTGTGTCTAACAGCCTTTCCTTAATCCTGTGTTACAGCTCGATCCAGATGGATATTTCTGGGCTGTAATTCATGTATTTTGTGTAGGTAAGTTTTAAAAAGTGTTTGCTTAAGTAATTAATTGAGGACTATTATTAAACTCTTAATGTACATCCAGTTTCTTAGTGATCCTAGACAACAGGAAAATTAAGATACTAAGAGTAAAGTTAAATGGATATTTTTCATATTTTTTTCTACTTTGCACTTTGTCTTAAGTATTTCTCATTTCCAACATAATTTCTCTTTTGTGCCAAACTGTCCTCGGTTTGGGTTTTATTTGCAGTGCTGGTTGGGTGGGTTCAGAAATGGTGGGTTCACTGTTTGCGGGTTTGGGGGCTTGTCAATAAAGAAACTGCTGACATGACCACTCCACTAGGGACAGGGTTTTTATTGTGGGTTAGAAGAAGAAAATATCCAGAGGCATCTGGAAGAGTCCAGAGCAGAGACAAAGGAAAACAGGCTGTCCATGGCCAGGGCTGGGGAAGCGGGAGAAGACACTGAAGAGAGCGAGTGTGGCAGAGAAGGCGAACAATAATGCCAGAGAGGTGGAGAAAGCACGGGGGGGGGGGGGGGGGGGGAAAGAAGGAGAAAAAAAAAAAAAAGGGGGGGGGGGGGGGGGGGGGGGGGGGGGGGCGAGTAGACAAGTAGACAAGAATTATAAAGAATTATAAAGAGGATGAG
>NW_026591982.1:0-1022 GCF_907164565.1 Psammomys obesus | reverse complement strand
TCCTACAATTTTTACATGTAATTTGAAGAACGCTACTGAAAAAAAAAACTGTGCTTGTGAATTTATTTGTGTATTTATTTAATTAGAAGTACTTTACATTTGTATGAAATTTATTTGCTTTATAATTTTCAAATACATTTGCAGATCATGACATAAAGTGAAAATAGGGTATTCAATAGTTGTATACGTATTGCTTATGCATATTTCAGAAAAGTAATTGTAGTAGTCAGTTACTATTTTCCTTCATAGAAATTAATATAATGACACCCATCCCGTAAGGTAAACTTTAACGTTATTAATCTGTAGGTGGTAATTTCCTCTTTTGTACTTACTTTGTAGGTGAGTCAAATATTCTACAATGTGCTCTCATAATTGTGTGTTTGACATTTTTTCTGTGTTTTTGTTGTTGCTTACATGATTTTTTGAGTCAGAGTATCTCCATGTATCTCATAGTAGTTTCAAAGGAACTATGTGGCCCATGCCGGCTTTAACCATGTGATCTCCTTGCCTGAGTTTCTGAGTTCCTTGATTCAGGCTAATCAACCATGACTGGCTTCTGATTTTCAAGTCAGTACATCAAAGCACTTGGTTGCATTTATTACTTTGGTTTGGACATACATATTTACATGGAGGGATGAGCACAATAAACTCACTTGCCACAAACATGAAAAACAGAAATGCACAATTCACACTCTTTTTATAATAGATACAAGCCTCCAAAACATTTATGACTAATTTGGAGGATTTTTGTTTTCTTGTTTGGTTTTTATGTCTGTTGCTTTCATAAAATTGTTATCTACAGTTATAATTAAATATTGGGCTGAAGTTTTTATATTTAGTCATAATTTTGTTCATTTATTGTTAGGGATAACATATTAATGTAAACCATAGTTTTCTTGGGAACTGCTCAAAGTAAATTTGGCTACTCAATAGCCATTCACTAAGCTAATTCAAGGGCAAGCAGGGAAACCCTTAAATTGTCTCTGGAATTTGCCTTAGGAGAATAAACTAAATTTGACATG
>NW_026591981.1:0-15318 GCF_907164565.1 Psammomys obesus | reverse complement strand
AATTGTCTCTGGAATTTGCCTTAGGAGAATAAACTAAATTTGACATGTGTTAATTCAGTAAAGCTGAATTCATTTTTGTTGCAATGTATATTTAAGTAAATACTTTATTTTATACCTTTGTCTCTGGCATTTGTAATTTTCTTATAGGAATATAACATATTATTATTATTATAATCATCATCATTATTATTGTTTATTACAAAGTATTTACTTCCTATCCTGGCTTGAGACCCTTCCCTCATCTCCTTCCGTTCTCACCATCCCTCTCACTTCCCCCCAGTCCCACTTATAGGGAAGGTCCTCTTCACCTACTTTCTGACCCTAGCCTATCAGGTCTTATCAGGACTGTCTGGATCCTCTTTCTCTGTGACCTAATAAGGCCCCATTACAAAGGGGAGGTGATAAAAGAGCAGACAACCAAGTTCATGCCAGAGACTGCCCCTGCTCCACTTACTGGGTCACCCATAGAGACTGAGCTGCCCATGCCCAACACCTGAGCAGTGGCTTTGGGTTCTCTCTTGGTCCTTGGTTGCTTCATCGTCTCTGAAGTGCCAACTGGACCCATATTTTTGGCTCCATTGATCTCCCTGTGGAGAAGTCTATCAACTCCAGGTCTTTCTATTTCTACCTTCTTTCATAAGATTACTTATACTCTGTCAAAAGTTTGGCTATGAATCTCAGCATCTATTTCATTACCCTCCTAGGTAGTGTCATTCAGACTCTAGGTAGCTCTCTGTGGTAGGCTACTGAGTTCTTTCCTGTATTCTTCCAGTTCCTATGTCTATCCTGTTTTCCCTTCTGCATGAGAATAAAGCATCTTCCCTAGGGGCCTTCTTGTTGATTCACTTCTTTGGGTTTATGGATTGTAGTGTGATTGTCCTATAGATCTGAAGATACCTGATAAAACAGGATCAGATGAATGGGGAGGAGGTCTCCCCTATCAGTGGACTTGGCAAGGGGCACGGTGGAGATGAGGGAGGGAGCGAGGGACTGGGAGGGAATGAGGGATCGGGACACAGCTGGGATACAGAGTTAATAAAATGTAACTGATAAGAAAAAATAAAATTAAAAAAAAAATAAGTGTGTACATACCATGTACATCTTTCTATGTCTGGGTTACCTCACTCAAGATGGTCTTTTTTAATTCCCACCATTTTCCTGAAAATTTCATTATTTCCTTGTTTTTAATAGCTGTGTATATTCCATTGTGTAAATGTACCACAATTTCTGTATCCATTGCTCCCTTGAGGGTCATTTAGGTTGTTTCCAGATTCTGCCTGTTATGAATAGATCTGCTAAGAACATGGTTGAACAAATGTCCTGTTTGTGTACTTGAGCATATTTCAGATATATACCTAGGAGTGGTATAGCTGGATCTTGAGTTAGCACAGGTCCTAATTTTCTAGGAAATGGCCAGACAGATTCCTGAAGTGGTTAGACAAGTTTACATTCCCACCAGCAGTGGAGGAGTGTTCCCTTTTCTTCACATCCTTTCCAGCATGTGTTGTCACTTGTCATTTGAGTTTTTGAACTTAGCCAATCTGATGGATATAAGGTGAAATCACAGGGTAGTTTTGATTTGCATCTCCCTGGTGACAAGGATATTGAACATTTCTTTAAGTATTTCTCGTCATTCAGTATTCTTCTATTGAGAATTCTGTGCTAAGGTCTGAATCGCACTTTTAATTGAATTATTTAGATTACTGATGTTTAATTTCTTAAGTTCTTTATATATTCTAACCTGTCAGATATAGGGTTGGTGAGGATCCTTTCTCAGTCTGTAGGCTGTCGTTTTGTTCTCATGATAGTGGCTGTTCTTTATAGATGCTTGTTAGTTTCATGTTGTCCAATTTATTGATTGTTGATAATAGAGCCTGTGTTCTGTTCAGGAAGTTGTCTCCTGTGCCAATGAGTTCAAGGCTCTTCTCCATTTTTTCTTCTTTTTGTCTGGTTTTATATTGAGGTCTTTAATCCACTTGGAATTTAGTTTCTTGCATGGTAAAAAATATGGATCTATTTCCATTTTTCTACATGTAAACATCCAGGTTGACAACACAAATTGTTGAACATGCTATCTTTTTTCCATTGTGTAGTTTTGGTTTCTTTGTCAAAAATTAAGTATCTGTAAGTGTGTGCTTTTATTTCTGGGTTTTCTATTCGATTCCATTGATCCTCTAGCCTATTTCTCTACCAGTTACATGTGGTTCTTTTGATGGGAATTGCATGGAATGTGTATATTGCTCTTGGAAGAATGGCCATTTTAATTATGTTAACCCTACTGATCTATAACCATGGGAGATATTTCCATCTTCTGATACCTTCTTCAATCTCTTTCTTCAGACTTGACTATTTTTTTTTTTCATATAGCTCTTTCATGTGCTTGGTTAGAATCACACCAAGGTATTTTATGTTATTTGCAGCTATTGCAAAGTGTGTTGTTTCCCTAATTTCTTTCTCAGCCCTTTTGTCTTCTGTATACAGGAAGGCTATTGATTGTGTGTGTGTGTGTGTGTGTGTGTGTGTGTGTGTGTGTGTGTGTGTTAATATAGTATCTAGCTACTTTGCTGAAGGTATTTATAAGATGAAGTAGTTCTCTGGTAAAATTTTTGGGGTCACTCGTGTATACTATCCTATCATCTGCAAATAGTCATAATGTGATTCTTCCCTTTCCATTTGTATTACTTTGAATTCCCTTAGTAGTTTGATTGTTCTAGCTAGCACTTCTATACTATACTGAAGTACTATACTGAAAAGAAAAGGAGTACTATACTATACTATACTATACTATACTATACTATACTATACTGAAGTACTCTACTGAAGAGAAAATGGCAGCCTTGACTTATGACTGATTTCATTGGGATTGATATATGTTTCTCTCCATTTTGTTTGATGTTGTCTATAGGCTTGCTGTATTTTGCCTTTTCTATGTTTATGTATGTGCCTTTTATCACTGATCTTTCCAAAACTTTAAACATGAATGGGTGTTGGATTTTTTCAAATGCTTTTCTGGTGTCTAAGGAGATGATCATGTGCTTTTTTTTTTTTTCTTTTGTTTTTTTATGAGGTCAAATACATTGGTGGATTTTCATATAGTGAATCACCCCTGCATGCCTGGGATGAAGCCTACTTGTTCATGATGGATGATATTTTTATATGTTCTAGGGTTCTTTCTGTAAGTATTTTGTTGAGTAATTTCACATCAATATTCATAAGAAAGATTGGTCTGAAGTTCTCTTTTTTTGTTGGGTCTTTGTGTGGTTTAGGTATCAAGGTTACTTTCACGTCCTAAAATGAGTCTGGTAATGATCTTTCTGTTTCTATTGTGTGAAATAGTTTGAAGAGTATTGGTGTTACCTCTTCTTTCAAAGTTTGGTAGAATTTTGAGCTGAAACAATCAGGCCCTGAGCTTTTTTGGCAGGGAGACTTTTGATAACTGCTTCTATTTCCATGGCTGATATTGGACTGTTTAATCTAGTTACCTGATTTTGGTTTAGCTTTGGTAAGTGGTTTAACTGATTTTGGTTTAGCTTCAGTAAATGTTATCTATCAAGGAAATTTAGATTTTCAAATTTTGCGGCATAGAGATTTTGGAAGAAAGACCTAACGTTTTTTTATTTCCTCAGTGTCTATTGTTATATATCTCTTTTCATTTCTGATTTCGCTGATTTGGATAGTTTCTCCCAGCCTTTTACTTAATTCAACTATGGGTTTGTCTATCTTGTTGATTTTCTCAAAGAACCTGCTCTTGGTTTTATTGATTCTTTTAATTGTTTCTAATTTATTGCTTTAAGCCACGAGTTTCATTATTTCCAACCATCCACTCAACTTGAATGTGTCTGCTTCTTTTTTTCCTAAGTCATTCAGAAGTGCCATTAAGTTGTTTGTATGTGATGTCTCAAACTTCTTTCTGAAGACACTTAGTGCTATGAACTTTCCTCTTCACACTGCTTTCATTGTGTCCCATAAAACTGGGTAAGTTCTGCTTTCATTTTCATTGAATTTTAGGAAGTCTCTAATTTCTGATTTTTATTTCTTCCCTGATCCTTCTTCTCTCAACAGAATCAGCAGGATGGCAAAAATGACAATATAAGAAATGACCACAATCACCAAAGAACAAAAGTGGTTTACCTGAGCAATGATTAGCAACATCAGCTCTTTGACATGAGTGTCAGAACAGGCCAGAGTAACAAAGGGATCATAATCACAGTAGAAGTGGTTGACCATATTGGAGCCACAGAAAGATAAGTGGAAGTTCCCCACAGCCTGTCCAAGCCCCACAGAGAATCCATAAATGTATGTGTTGGTGATCATCTGAAGACAGAGCTTCCTAGGCATAAAGACTGCATACAGACTAGGGTTCTAGTTGGCTACATACTGATCATAGGCCATGATTGACAGCAAGTAGAGTTCAGTGACAACAGATGTGATGAAACAGCACAACTGAGTGTCACATGTATAGAAGATTATGCTTCTGACTTCTCAAAGAAAATTTACAATTTTGTTTTTGGTAATTGAGTATATATGGCAGAAATCAACAAAAGCCAAGAGTCAAAGTGGATGGATGGGTGAAGCTAAGGGCTGACTTGAATTAGCATAGTCATTCCTAGATTACCTACAACAGTAGTTTAACTGATAAACAGAAACACAGAAGAGTGGAGGATCTGAAGTTCTGGGTCATCTGTCTGCCCCACAAGGATGAACCCAAACAATGCTGAACTGTTCCCTTCAGCCATAGACTGTATGAATGCTTATTACTAAGGAACCCTCATAGTACACATTCCAAATGATTGTCTTCTGTTGGCTATAATCACATAAAGGTGGTGAGCTAATTCCAATTGACTGATTTTATGTTGAACATATTCTGAGGGATAGCTTCACATTGTGTAAGCTTCTACAGCAAATCATATTTCCTCTTTAGAAATTCCAAAGTGTAAATCCTTAAGGATTCTTTTTATGGGTAGAATGATAGTCTTTTATAGTTTTTTTTGTAAATATCCTATCTATATATAATTTCTCTCATTGTAAGAGAAAAGTGACAATACTTAAATATATTACATTGTTGTAATTATCTGAAAACTTTCTAGAAGTTTCTAGTCCTTCCTCTGGAATATTTTAGAGATACAAAATTTAAAATATAGGCTTCAGAAAATCATAAATGAAAGATTCTCAACAGATAGTGAGATAATTGTATGTGTACTATACACTCAGGGAAATTTTTAAGTGAAAAATTACTTTGTATGTCTATTTTTTTCTCAGGTTTTCTTTAGCTATCAAACAGATTTTCAAATAAATTGAATATATATATATATATATATATATATATATATATATATATATATTTCCTGTATGTATTTGTATGTATATACCATACATAGGTTGGTGTGTGTTTATTCATATATATTTACCCAGTTTGTGTCATTGCCATTTTATAACATATTTAAGGTTGTTGGATATATTGAAAAGGAAAAAAAAAATATTTATATGTGCCTGATTTGCCTAAATACAAAGCAGCTACTAGGAACAGCTCTAATAAACTTTTAATGTAGAAACAGATTCCTAACTCTTTCAAATGAGACAGAAGCGCAAACATGTTAGATATTGGAAGTAGGAGAAGAAGAGGAACCGGACAGGAGTTTTCCAGAGAGTACCAATGAAAGACCCTTCCCACCAGGGTATAGAAGGAGATACCAAGAATCATAGCCAAAATTTGGGCAGAGTGCCAGAAAACTTATGGAAGAAGATAGAGATAGAAAGACTTGGAGGTACTGGACCTTCTCAAGGAGAACAAAAGAACCAAAAAACCTGGGTCTATTGTGGCCTGCAGAGACCAATACTCCAACCAAAAACCATGTATTGTAAGGACCTAGATCTTCAGTTCAAAGGAAGACCATAGGCTGATCAGTTTCCATTTGGGTTCTCTAGTAAGTGGTACAGGGGCTGTCTGTAACATGAACTCAATGGCCAGCTCTTTGTTCACATCCCCCTGGGGGTTGCAGCCTTGCCAGGTCACAGAGGAAGATGATGCAGCCATCCTTGATGAGACCTGATATGCTAGGGTCAGATAGAAGGAGAGAAGGCCCTCCCCTATCAGGGGATTAGGAAAAGAGCATAGGGGGAAAAAAGAGAGGGTGGGTGTGACTGGGAAGAAATAAGGAAGGGGCTGTGGCGGGGAAAACAAAGTGAGTACATTTTAATAAATAAATAACTTTTTAATAAATAAAAAATAAAATGAGACAGAACTATTAAAGTAACGGTATTCAAATCACAGCTTTCAGAGATCCAAGATGGCAGCGACCAGCACATACCATGTCTGAGGGGCAAAGGATCTGAAACTCCGAAATTGGTGAGTGAAGGGGCTGCTGAACCCAGAACAGAGATATTGAGGCTTCCAGGGAGAAAGGGGACTAACAGTGAACTGAGTTCATTTAGATTCGTATTACCTGCGGACTTCTCTGTGGACTTTCCTTGGGTGGTCAATCCCCAGGCACTTCTGTGTATCTACCTCTCTATTCCCTATTTGGTGGAAGCAAAGGAAGTGGCCAGCAGATTCTGCCAGAGACCACAGCTCCTGAGGCCCAGTGCCAGTGGCTCCTAACAAAGAAACCCTAGCTCAGGATCTGGGATAGAGGATACTCAGGTCCCACCCCACCCCACCCACCCCTGGCATTTCTCCAGGACTGGCCACCATAATCCTTCCCTGGAGGAGGTGAAGGATACAGAGGCAGCCTGCAGAGTCCTCTCAGAGCACAGGTACTGGGCCCCAGTTTGGGCAGTCCCAGCACAGCACACAGTACTGGTAGACACCAAGGCCTGCTGCTATGGTACCACTGAGCTGACTATTAGCCTACACCTGCATTTCCCCCAGCAGGATCAAATCCGAGAGTAGAGAACAAAGGGAACCCCTGTGCTTTCCAACTCATCCTGCAAGAGAGTGAGTGCACCTTCAAGTGAGTGCTTGCAGAGCTCCATATCCAGGGCCCCTCTATGCAAGCAACCAGACAACAGATCCCTACCACGCGCACCCCTATTGTGAGCAACATAGGGATACTTGGGACAGGGTTCTTGACACTGAAGCCCCTGCCCTGTGGGTGTACCAGTGAATTCCAGGTAAACAATTCCTGGAGCCTAGACATATCTGCATACCAGTGACCTGTAGGCCACTGAGGTAGTCATAGAATCTGCACTTGCACACTGTGCCTGCTCACAGCACCTGTGAATAGAGCCGGTGTCACATTCTTCTCCTAGGTACAGCTGAAACACCAACACACACTCTCAAACCAGTGGACCTTTCTGATCTTCCTGAAAAACATTCCAGAAACCAGAAAAAGATGGACCTAGTCTGAAGTACAGGAACAAACAATGAGGGTTACAGGTAGCAGATTGCCAGAGGCCTGCATAAGAACACAACCAACAAAATCAGGACGTCATGGCTACAACAGCAACCCCCAAATTCAATGGACAATTCAATTCATCGGAAACACAAGAAAATGACTTTAAAACTATGCTCATCCAGTTATTTGAGGCTCATAAAGAGGAAATGAACAAATCTCTCAAAGAAATAGCCACACAAATAGAGACACATAAAGAGGGAAGGAATAACTTTTTCAAATAGCTACACAAGTAGAGGCAAATAAGGAAGAAATGAACAAAGCTCGCAAAAAAAAAAAAAATACAGGCGAATACAGCCAAACAAGTAGAGACACAATTAGTTGCATACAGAGAGGAAAGAAACAAACAAAAGTAGAAGCTATCACTGCAAAACAGGACTCCACATTCAAACTACACATTCTTGCTAGAATGTCACTGTGTTGCCTCATTTTAGTGTTATTTTGACCTCTGAGGTGGAGTATAGTGTATTTGTGTGTGTGTATGTGTGCTTGAACTTGTTGGAGGACTTACTTATATCTCAAAGGAAACTAATATCTTCTAACAAAGCTTGGCTGTTTTATATTTGGAACAAAAAAGGAGTTGATCTTTGGAAAAAAGTATTATCCTAGGGGAGGAATTATTGTTACTAGCCTATGCCAGACTTACAGGTTTCTGTTTAAAGAGACAGAGGGAGTACCGCCACATTTAATGATTTGAATTGTATGTGTGATTCATAGTTTAATCTGAAGCAGGCCAGCCATGCCAGAATAGAGGCAACCTGTAGCCAGTTGTATGGCCAGTATACTTATCAGAAAAACTCAGAGAGGTTGAATGGAGTTGCAGCCAATTGCTTATGGGGTTTAGGTGACTCCTTAGGTGTTTACTCTTTGTGCTGTATCTGACTTCAAGTAACTGCATTTATGCTCAGAATTATTTCTAGGATTTGGGGCAGCTCTTTTATCTAAGACCAGAGAGACTGAGAATGGTTTCCTTGTGTGAACTCAGGTCTAGAAGGACTCATGAAGGAATGTAGGATGAGTTCTCCTTTTAGTCAATTATGATTTTTTTTTACCCTTTTTCAAGGATAGGTAATAGATCTCAAATAGATATTTTTGTGGCCATTGTCTGGAGAGGTTTCCCTTCACATTCTGGGTAAGGAAGATCTTTATATTCAGATTTTCTCTTTATATGGCATGACCTTTGTGGATAGGCAGACACTAGTGCTTGATACCCTTTTTTGACAAACTTGAAGTTTCCATAAAGAGCATCTATGGCAGACGCTTCTTAGGGCTACACCTCTTCTAACACTAACACAAAATCAGCACATAATTTTGTGTTTGTGTGTTCGTTGTAGTTTCTATTCCTATGCTGAAACACAATAACCAAAAACAAACTGAAGAGAAAGGGTTTTGTTTGGCTCACACTTCCACATGGTAGCCCATCATTGAAGGAAGTCAGGGCAGGAAGCCAAGCTGAGATGGTCAACATGGAGGCAGGAACTGATGGAGAGGCCTTGGAAGGGTATTGCTTACTGACTTGCTCGTTAATGGCTTGCTCAGCCTGTTTTCTTATATAACCCAGGGTCACTGGCTCAGGGATAGCACCACCCACAACAGGCTGGGACCTTGCACATTATCACTAAATGAGAAAATGTCAGGGCTGGATAAATGGCTCAGCCATTAAAGGTGAAGCTCACAACCATAAATGTTAAAAAAAATGCCATCTAGACCAGTCTTTGGAGGATTTTTCTCTGTTGAGTTTCCCTCCTTTTCAGATAATTCTAGCTTGTGTCAAGTTGACATAAAACTAATCAGGACAATTGATGGCTTGTCAGTTTGACAGACAAATCATATCACTTTTAAGCCAAACCTTTCTTGTTTTTTCTTTCCCAAGATTAAACATTCATGTCAACACTAAAATATAAACATTCTAAATTTCAAAAGACCCAGAGTCTTTAATAAATAAAATGCATAAACATTTATTCTACTTAAAACAGAAAGGCTCTTTTAAAATACAAAGTCTTAAAATTTAGTCTCTCATCTGTGGGAGTCTGTAAAATTAAAAATAATTATATAGGTTCTCACTTCAAGAGAGATGGAACCAATACACAGTCATAATCTGAATAAAGCAAAACAAAACTTTAAAATTAAAAATAATTAATGACCAATGTCTGAGAATCACTTACAATCTTCTAGGCTCCTCCAAAGGGTTTGGGTCACTTCTCTGGCTCTGCCCTCTGCAACACTCTTTCTACTAGGCTTCTGCTAGCTCCACTGTTACACTTTTCTGGCAATGAAATATGTTCCTTGGTCAGAAGCAAAAATATGTGGAATGTTAAATTGGTGGATAAGATATTTATGTAATAATATCCTTGATGTCAAATGGTAAAAGTATACTGCTTTCCCTGTGAACTGAAAGCATGTTGTTTCTGGTGGTTTTTATAGACAAGTACTTAGAAAAATGCTTTCACTCAATCAATAGCTGCATACCATGTACCAGATAATGTGTTAATCTGCTCAAGTAAGGACACAACATTTGGTTCAGAAGCTGCAACTGGAGTCACTACTTGACTAATTTTCAAGAGTCCACTGTCATTCTCCATGATCCATCGGTCTCTTGCACTGGCCAGATAAACTTAAGGGGAGATATGATGAGAAACACCACCCCTGCATCTTTCAAGTCCTTGAGGGTGACACTAATTTTTCGATTCCTCATTGGGTGTGATACAGTTTTTGATTCACCATTTTCCTTGGATCAGAATTTCTCAGAAGAAAAGATGCATCTATCTTGAATATAAACATACACTTTCTTTGTCTTATGTCCCTAAATGATACAGTAAAATATTTATGCAGATTTTACCTTGGCAATTTCCCATTTTTCAAGGATATTTTTGTGTATTAATACATACACACACACACACATACACACACACACACACACCCTCACACACATTTTCGAAAGGATCATATTATGTAGGCCTAGCTGGCCTTAAAGTCATTGTATAGACCAGGCTGGACTCAAACTCAAGGAAATTGTCCTTGTCCTCCCAAGTGCTAGGATTAAAGACATGTGCCATGAGACCAATAGTGTTTCTATACATTTTTTAAAACATTCATCTTGATACCTGGATATCTGTATTTTCATGATAGTAATGAGTTTTGAGCTTTAATATTGTGGGCTTGCTTCATTTAAAATATTTTTATTAAATCATCCTTGGAAGAAATATGTTTGATGGTAGTAAAGATTTCTCCTCACTATTAACGAGAATTAAAACCAATTCAGAAGATTATAACAGATGGGAAGTGGGCTATGAGAACAATGGTAAATAAATAAAAATGTGTTCTCCAGAAGATAGTGATATGGCTCAGTGTTTAAAAGTATATACTACTTAAAAAACAAAAACAAAAACAAAAACAAAAAAAACAAAACAAACAAACAAACAAACAAAAAACAAGTTCTGTTTCCCAGAACCCACACTGGGTGCCTCACTACTGCCTATAACTCCAGCTCCATGGGATCAAACACTCTCTTGTGACATCTGTGTGCATCTTCTCACACGTGATGCATACTCAGCTTATACACATTCACACATAAATGAAAATATTTAAAATATATGGTCCCAGACCAGTATGGTTCACTCAGACACATACAGAATTGTATATTTTCCAGTCTTTTGACCCACATCTACCAAGTAATTAACTCTGGGTGTGAATCCAGGCAATCCAGTGCTCTGTTTTATTTTCTAATGTTGGAAAGCAACACATGGGTTGTTTGGTAAGTGCTCCAACATTGAGCTATATACATAGCCTTTGTTTATTTTGTTTTATTGGGAGGTGGGCATTGTTTTTGAAACACAGTGTATCTGTGTAGCTTAGGCTGACCTCATGCCCACCATCTTCTTAACCTCTGTCTTCGAGTGCTGGGGTTATAGATCTGTACAACCATGGTGGGCTTGAAGTCTGTTTTAATAAGACTTCAAGGTTTCTGATATATGGTAAAGCTCAAGCATATCTGTATTAGAACACCTAACTTCCAGAAAATTATCAGGAGATTTACTAAATTATTTTAAGAAATGCATTTTACTGAAGTATATATTTCAAGTGGATGCTAATTTGCCTTGCTTTGGTCAGAAAGAATATGTGTATCACCTTGTAATTCTCCTGAGGTTACTTCCCATTTAGACATTTGTTCTAAAATTAAATATCACTGGGATAAGTGGGTAGTTCAATTGTAAAACTTATGCCTAGTGTTCAAAAGGCCCTGGGTTTAATCCTTAACACCACACATACAGACACATACACCCAAAATAATAATGATAAATTTAATCATTATTATTAATTACTAATAATAGTTATTGCATAATTATTATTAAATGTAACTAAAAGATTTCAAATAAAGTACTAGAAATTCCATATGTTGGCAAAAAAAAAACTTCAGTAGTCAAAAGAGATTGAATGGTATTCATGTTTTACTAGCAATTGAACAAAGAGAAGATGAATTTTTAATTTTTAGCTCTTTGGCCATTCCTCTGTGCATGTTTGTTCAGGCACACACATATATATACACTCCATATATTTCAAGGGTCTCTTGTATCTTTTTCCCTCTTCAGTTCCCAACAAGAATTCTTTTTAGTGGCAGTTTAACATAGCAATTGACTCCCTTGCCTCCCTGATACCATTTCCTTCTCTCTTTTATTCTCTATTCTTTAGTATTTGCTCCCTTTCCATTGTCCATAAGTCCAAGCTGACTGACTTTTTAAATAGTACAG
This sequence comes from Psammomys obesus, assembly GCF_907164565.1. Classification (NCBI taxonomy): domain Eukaryota; kingdom Metazoa; phylum Chordata; class Mammalia; order Rodentia; family Muridae; genus Psammomys; species Psammomys obesus. The sequence continues at coordinate 3,179 of NW_026591981.1, read as the reverse complement.
TTTTCCTTTTTTTTTTTTGAGGGCTTATTTATTTATCATTTATGCAGTATTTTGCTTGCAGGCAAAAAGAGAGTACTATATCTCATTATAGATGGTTATGAACCACCATGCAGTTGCTGGGAATTGAACTCAGGATCTTTGGAAGAACAAGCATTGTTCTTAACCTCTGAGCCATCTCTCCAGCCCCCTCTGACTCACTTTTTGAAGTCTTGAAATTCTTTCTACCTGAATCCGCATCTATGTAACCAGAACCCAAGAATTTGCGTATACCGGGCTAAACAGGACTATATATAGGATGTCAAGGAATTGTTTCTTTTTAAAATTTATTTTTGATATTAGCTGTGAGTTCTAGGGTCCATCATACAAATGACATTCCTGTAGTAGGTGTAACAGGTCACCAGACCTCAGCAAACTGACATCATGATGATAGTGTCATTCAGTCCAGGAAATCCATCACATAGAGAGCACCATCTGCCAAATGAAACGTAGACATAACCACCAAAGTCCTTATTTCTAGGAAAGTCTATGAATGCATTAACCTTGCTTTTTTGTCTTCAGTAGTTCTGCTTCTGGCTCACTGTTCTTGCTAACTGAGGTATGTCATCCCAGGATGTGTTTGTTCTTAAAAGCTCACCCTGAGAAAGGCTCTGTGCTGCAATGGGATCCTGGATACCCAGTATAGTTGCCAATTGAGTAATGAAGACTTTTGATTGGCTTAAACCCATGTCAGTGTGGTCTCCTCTGCTGGATATGCCACAACATTAACCACAAAAAAACATGAACAACATTCCTACCATTTTCTACACAAATAATTTCTCTACTAATAATCTTATCTAAAACCAATAGCTGCTTCTTATGTACTCTGTAGAGCAATGTTCAGCCTTGGTTTTCTGGTAGAGGAAGGACACAGAGAGAGGCAGATATCACAAAGTCTAAACTTACTGGAAATTTCCAGACAGTAAGTTAATGAGATACCTCAAAAAGATAACCCTCCTGCTTCAGCAGCAGGCCAGCTCTATAGTTAAGTTTATTCTCCAAACTGAGTGGCCTCAGGGCAAAAGGATCAGGGACCAATATATGAACTGTACTTTTTTCTCCCTTGATTTCATGTTTTAAACCTGCCAAGCCTCAGATACATCTTCTGACTTCCTTTAACAGTTCCTGTTCCATGGTGGATATGTAGATTCAGCAAAGGCCTGTATATTTTGCCCAGATTAGCCATAGTAAACCTTTATATTGTAACTAGTGTCTCATTTTAAAACATCAGTGCATCCCTCCAGAAGGGACTGCCAGGAGTTAACTGAGCTCTCCTCCAGTTTTGTAGAGCCCGATAAAGAACAGGCCCTAGAAAAGGAGATTGCACATTACAACTACCTGTAATTCTGGGGAGCAAATACACACTTCTAGGCACTGCATGCGCCCACACCTACCCACAGACAGACAATCACACACACATACACACACACACACACACACACAATCACAGACACACACAGTATCCCCTACACACACACACACACACACACACACACACACACACACACACACACAGTTATGGTCTTACAAATCAGTACCTAAATGCCCTGTCTTTACTCTTAGTATTTTGACATTGTTTCAATCCTTCAGGTTTCTTTTCTTTATTCTACACTAAGAGAAAAAGATCGATTTGAGTCACCACTTAATAAAGAATTGGGACATTTAGTTTCCAAGTAGTCACTTACCATGCAGGATCATTTTATTTTATAAGCTGGCTAATAAGCAGTGTCAGTGTCAACTTACTGAACACTTATGACAGGAAACCATTTTTGAACTAATGACTTTAAAGAGGAAAGCCCCAATAAGATGCTAATCAAAGTCCAATTTATATACAAGATATTCCACTTTCATGAGAGTTGATATATATGAAAATATTGTGGGGCTGGGTAGCCAGGAAGAATGTGGCACTCATGAAATTCGGGGACATAGATTCTGGCAGGCAGCAGAGAGTTCACTCTAACATCACAGGTTTGATGTCAGAATCTTAGCTGTGTCTCCCATATGGCAAATTTGCTAAAAGATATTTCTTCATTATCTTCATACCAACCTTATGTGTATTTGTTTTTAGAAAACAGTACAGATTCTGGAAGTTTACTTTCTTTTTAAAATTTTTATGTACATAGGTGTAGTAACTGTATATATGTCTGTATGATGGTTTCAGATCCCCTGGAACAGGAGTAACACATACAGTAAGCTGCCACACCGGTGTTGTGGGTCTTCATGGGTGCTGTGGTACTCTTAACCATTAAGACATCTTTTCTCTGGTGGTTTGAAATAAATGGCCCTTTGGACTCATGTGTTTTACCTGCCTGTGAGGAGTGGCACTGTTAAGAAATGTGACCTTCTTGGAGCAGGTGTGACACTGTTGGAGGAAGAGTGTCTCAACTCTCTGCCTGCTGCCTTTGGATCTAGATGTAGAACTCTCATCTCTTCTTCCAGCATGTTGTCTGCCTGCACACTGCCATGCTTCCCTCCGTGACAGTGGATTAAACAACTGCAACTATAAGTCAACCACAATTAAATGTTTTGTTTTATAAAATAATATAGGAAACTGAAACTTCCAAAGCTTAAATAAGATGCAGTAGTGATCATCCTTGTGCAGGTGTTTTTATATGGTAGTTGGAGGTAAGAAAATATGTCTTAATACCATCTTGCTTTCTCCATAGAACTCTGGGTTTAATCCCAAATATAACAAATGATATTACCAGGTCCATAATCTGAGTTACTGAGAGGCTAAAACAGGAGGGGATTACAATTTAACCCTCCTCTGGCAACTTAGCAACACTCTGCATTAAAATAAAAATATTTTAAAGAAGGTCTGGGAATATAGATGACCTTCAACTGATCCTCCTGCCTCTTCTAAACAAACCCTGAGGTTACAAATGTGTGCAACATATGACTGACTTTCCTCCCATTAAAAACAGGGAGGACAGATTGTATGATCCCAAAGACTAGGGTGCCTGTTGGTAAATAGTGTCTTTTACAAATGACTGGGAAGTTTTCCACATCCATACTGACATGTAGACTATTAGTGTCACTAGGCAGGTCTTGTTTAGTCAGTCATGTTGTTTAAATTTCATAGGTGCAACTTCCCAGGGACCCATCTCTAGAACAGTTAGTGGCAATCAGTACCTGATAATGAA
>NW_026591980.1:0-15580 GCF_907164565.1 Psammomys obesus | reverse complement strand
TAATCTATAACCTGGATCCTAAAAGAGATTTAAGGAAGACTGCATGTATACAAAATAAGCTTTAGGCTGACTTCTCATATACCATTAACTAGAACTGGACACATGCTACTATTAAAGAGAACTTTTTTAATTAACCATTTAAGTGTGTGTGGTATTCTTTCTTCCTGGTTGTGGATATTAATTCTATAATGTCTGCATTTTCAGCCTTTTGGAAAAATATTTCTGAGATAAGCTTTGTTGGATCAGGTCACATTGATCCCAGTCTATTGCTCCCCAGATGCATGACTTTGCCTTTCTCTTGGTTAAAATTCCTAAATTCTTTTTTTTTTAATTTTTTTATTTTTATTTTATTTTTCTTTTTAGTTACATTTTGTTAACTCTGTGTCCCAGCTGTATCCCGCTCCCTCATTCCCTCCCCAACCCCACACTCCCTCCCTGGTCTCCTCCCTGCCCCTTTCCAAGTCCCCTGATAGGGGAGGACCTCCTCCCCTTTCATCTGACCCTGTTTTATCAGGTATCTTCAGGGCTGGCTGCAAAGTCCTCCTCTGTGGCCTAACAGACTGCTCCTCCCCTGGGGTGGGGGTCAAACAGCCTGCCCTTGAGATCCTATTAGAAATAGTCCGTGTTCCCCTTACTTTGGAAAACTACTTGGTTACTGAGCTACCACAGGCCACATCCGAGCAGAAGTTCTAGGTTATATCCATAGATGGTCCTTGGTTGAGTGTCAGTCTCAGAAAAGACCCTGTGCCCAGATATATTTGGTCCTTGTGGAGCTCCTATCCTTTCCATATCATACTAACTTCCCTTCTTTCATATGATTCCCTGCACTCTGCCGAGGGTTTGGTTATGAGTCTTAGTGTCTGCTTTGAAACACTGCTAGGTAGAGTCTTTCAGATGCCTTTTGTGATAGACTCCTGTCATAAGTTCAATGCACATCCCATTTGTCTTTCTAAATGAGGATTAATCACCTTCGCCTGTGTCCACTTTCTTGATTATCTTCTTTAGGTGTGTAGATTTCATTATGTTTATCATGTCTTGTAGGTCTATATAAGCGAGTATATACCAAGTTTGTCTTTCTCCTTCTGGGATACTTCACTCAGAATGATCTTTTCTAGATCCCACCACTTGCCTGCAAATTTCATGATTTCTTCCTTTTTGATTGCTGAGTAGTATTCCATTGTGTAAAAATACCACAGTTTCTGTATCCATTCCTCCGTTGATGGACATCTGGGTTGTTTCCAAGTTCTGGCTATTACAAATAAAGCTGCTATGAACATGGTTGAACAAATGTCCTTGTTGTGTACTTGAGCAAATTTTGGGTATATACCTAGGAGTGGTATAGCTGGGTCTTGAGGTAGCACTACTCCTAATTGTCTGAGAAAGCGCCAGATTGACTTCCAGAGTGGTTGAACCAGTTTACATTCCCACCAGCAATGGAGGAGGGTTCCCTTTTCTCCACAACCTCTCCAGCATGTGCTTGAGTTTTTCATCTTGGCCATTCTGATGGGTGTAAGGTGATATCTCAGGGTCGTTTTGATTTGCATTTCCCTAATGGCTAATGAGGTTGAGCATTTCTTTAAGTGTTTCTCTGCCATTCGACGTTCCTCTTTCGAGAATTCTCTGTTTAGCTCTGTTCCCCATTTTTTAAGTAGATTACTTGGTTTGTTGCTTTTCTGCTTCTTTAGTTCTTTATATATACTTGATATTAGCCCTCTGTCAGATAAAGGGTTGGTGAAGATTCTTTCCCAATCTGTAGGCTGTCTATTTGTTTTGATGACAGTGTCTTTTGCTTTACAGAAGCTTTTCAGTTTCATGAGGTCCCATTTATTGATTGTTGCTCTTAGAGCCTGTGCTGTTGGTGTTCTGTTCAGGAAGTTGTCTCCTGTGCCAATGAATTCTAGGCTGTTTCCCACTTTTTTTTCCAGCTGATTTAGAGTATCTGGTTTTATGTTGAGGTCCTTGATCCACTTGGACTTTAGTTTTGTGCAGGGTGATAGATATGGATCTATTTTCATTTTTCTGCATGTAGACATCCAGTTGGTCCAGCACCATTTGTTGAAGATGCTGTCTTTTTTCCATTGAATGGATTTGGCTTCTTTGTCAAATATTGAGTATTCATAGGTGTGTGGGTTTATTTCTGGGTCTTCTATGCGATTCCATTGATCCTCCTTTCTGTTTCTATGCCAATACCATGCAGTTTTTATTACTGTTGCCCTGTAGTACAGCTTGAGATCGGGGATGGAGATACCTCCAGATGATCTGTTGTTGTACAGGATCGTTTTGGAGATTCTGGGTTTTTTGTTTCTCCATATGAAGCTGAGAATCTTTTTTTCAAGGTCTGTAAAGAATTGAGTTGGTATTTTGATGGGAATTGCATTGAATCTGTAGATTGCTTTTGGCAGGATGGCCATTTTCACAATGTTAATCCTACCAATCCATGAGCACGGGAGATCTTTCCATCTTCTGAGATCTTCTTCAATTTCTTTCTTCAAAGACTTGAAGTTTTTCTCAAATAGGTCTTTCACTTGCTTGGTTAGAGTCACACCAAGGTACTTTATGTTGTTAGTGGCTATTGTGAAGGGTGTTGTTTCCCTAATTTCTTTCTCAGCCTTTTTGTCTTTGGTATACAAGAGGGCCTCTGATTTTTTTGAGTTGATTTTGTATCCTGCCACTTTGCTGAAGGTGTTTATCAGCTGAAGAAGTTCTCTGGTTGAATCTTTGGGGTCGCTCATGTATACTATCATATCATCTGCAAATAGTGACAATTGACCTCTTCCTTTCCGATTTGTATCCCCTTGATCTCCTTTAGTTGTCTTATTGCTCTGGCTAGGACTTTAAGTACAATGTTAAAGAGATATGGAGAGAGTGGGCAGCCTTGTCTTGTCCCTGATTTCAGTGGGATTGATTTAAGTTTCTCTCCATTGAGTTTGATGTTGGCTATAGGCTTGCTGTATATTGCCTTTACTATCTTTAGGTATGTGCCTTGTATCCCTGATCTCTCCAAGACTTTAAACATAAATGGGTGCTGGACTTTGTCAAATGCTTTTTCAGCATCTAAGGAGATGATCATGTGGTTTTTCTCCTTCATTTTGTTTATGTGGTGGATTACATTGACGGATTTCCGTATGTTGAACCACCCTTGCATTCCTGGGATGAAGCCTACTTGGTCATGGTGGATGATATCTTTGATGTGTTCTTGGATTCGGTTTGCAAGTATTTTATTGAGTATTTTTGCATCAATGTTCATAAGAGAGATAGGTCTGAAGTTCTCTTTTTTTGTTGGATCTTTGTGTGGTTTAGGTATCAAAGTGACTGTGGCTTCATAGAATGAGTTTGGTAGTGTTCCTTCTGTTTCTATTTTATGGAATAGTTTGAGGAGAATTGGTGTTAGTACTTCTTTGAAGGTCTTGTAGAATTCTGCGCTGAAGCCATCTGGTCCAGGGCTTTTTTTGGAGGGGAGACTGTTAATGACTGTTTCTATTTCCTTGGGAGATATAGGACTATTCAGTCTTTCTACCTGATCTTGACTTAATTTTGGTAGATGGAATCTGTCAAGAAAGTTATCCATTTCATTTAGATTTTCAAATTTTGTGCCATATAGGCTTTTGTAGTATGACCTAATAATCGTTTGGATTTCCTCAGTGTCTGTAGTTATGTCCCCATTTTCCTTTCTGATTTTGCTGATTTGTATGGTTTCTCTCTGCTTTTTAGTTAGTTTGGCTAAGGGTTTGTCTATCTTGTTGATTTTCTCAAAGAACCAGCTTTTTGTTTCATTGATTCTTTGGATAATTTTATTTGTTTCTAATTGATTGATTTCTGCCCTTACTTTGATTATTTCCAGCCGTCTGCTCCTCTTGGGTGTATCTGCTTCTTTTTTTTCTAGGTTTTTCAGTTGGGCCATTAAGTTGTTTGTATGTGATGTTACAGATTTCTTCTTGTAGGCACTTAGTGCTATAAATTTTCCTCTGAGCACTGCTTTCAATGTGTCCCATAAATTTGGGTATGTTGTGCCTTCATTTTCATTGAATTCTAGAAAGTCTTTAATTTCTTTCTTTATTTCTTCCTTGACCCAGCTGTCATTGAGTAGTAAGTTGTTCAGTTTCCATGTGCGTGTCGGCTTTTTGTTGTTTCTGTTGTTGTTGATGTCCAGCTTTAGTCCATGGTGGTCAGATAGTATACAAGGGATTATTTCAATCCTTTTGTATCTGTTGAGGCTTGCTTTGTGACCAACTATATGGTCTATTTTGGAGAAGGTTCCATGTGGTGCTGAAAAGAAGGTGTACTCTTTTGAGTTTGGGTGCAAACATCTGTAGACATCTATTAGGTCCATTTGATTTAGGGATTCTGTGAGTGCTTTCATTTCCCTATTTGGTGTCTGTCTGGTTGATCTGTCCCTTGATGAGAGTGGGGTGTTGAAGTCTCCCACTATTAAGGTATTAGGATCAATGTATGATTTAAGCTTTAATATTGTTTCATTTACGAATGTAGGTGCTCTTGTATTTGGGGCATAGATATTCAAAATTGTGATGTCCTCTTGTTGGATTTTTCCTTTGATGAGAATATAGTGGCCCTCCTTATCTTTTTTGATTAACTTGGGTTGAAAGTCTATTTTATTAGATATTAGGATGGCTACTCCAGCTTGTTTTCTGGAACCATTTGCTTGAAAAACATTTTTCCAGCCCTTTACTCTGAGGTAGTGTTTATCTTTGTTGCATAGGTGTGTTTCTTGGATGCAACAGAATGTTGGGTCCTGTTTCCGTAACCATTCTGTTAGCCTGTGTCTTTTTATTGGTGAGTTGAGTCCATTAATATTGATAGATAATATTGACCAATGCATGTTAGTTCCTTGTGTAATGGAGTCGATGATCTTACCTTGTTTCATTGCTTGTTTTCTTTTCATTTTTGTTGGGACATTATCTCTATGCCCTGTTTTCTTGGGTGAATTCGTTTTCGTTGGATTGGAGTTTTCCTTCTAGTATCTTCTGTAGGGTTGGTTTGCTGTATAGATATTGCGTAAATTTAGTTTTGTCATGGAATATTTTGTTTTCTCCATCTATGTTGATTGAAAGCTTTGCAGGGTATAGTAGTCTGGGTTGACATTTGTGATCTCTTAGAGTCTCCATGATGCTTGCCCAGGCCCTTCTGGCTTTCATAGTTTCTGATGAGAAGTCTGGTGTGATTCTGATAGGTCTACCTTCATATGTTACTTGGCCTTTTTCCCTTGCTGCTTTTAATATCTTTTCTTTGTTCTGTAGATTTAGTGTTTTGACTATGATGTGACGTGATGTGTTTCTTTTCTGGTCTAGTCTATTTGGTGTTCTGTAGGCCTCTTGTATATTTATGGACATCTCTTTCTTTAAGTTGGGAAAATTTTCTTCTATGATTTTTTTGAAAATATTTTCTGGACCTTGGAGCCTGGAGTCTTCTTTTTCATCAATTCCTATTATTCTTAGATTTTGTCTTTTCATAGCATCCTTGATTTCTTGGATATTTTGTGATTGGAATTTTTCTGATTTTACTTTTTCTTTGAGAGAAGTATCAATTTCTGCAAGTGTGTCTTCAGCTCCAGAGATTCTCTCTTCCATCTCTTGTATTCTGTTGGTGATGCTTACTTTTGTGGTTCCTGATCTTTTCTCCAAGTTCTCCAGCTCAAGAGTTTTCTCACTTTGTGTTTTCTTTATTGCTTCTAATTCTGTTTTCATGCCTTGCACCATTTCTTTTATGTGTTTGAATTTGGATTCCTGTCTCTCTACGATGGACTCTATTTCTTTGTTCATTTCCTTTTTGTATGCCACTAATTTCTTCTCTACTTGTGCCTCTATTTGTTTGGCTATGTTTGCCTGTGTTTCTTTAAGGGTTTTGTCTATTTCTTCTTTCTTTACCTCCAATTGACTGGCCATCTCTTTGAAAGATTTGTTCATTTCCTCCTTATGAGCCTCAAATAATTGAGCAAGCATGGCTTTAAGGTCATTTTCCTGTGCTTCTGATGAATTGGAATATCCATCGATTTTGGGGTTTGCTGGTGAAGTCATGATGTCCTGATTTATGTTGGAAATGTTCTTTCGCCTACCCCTGGCCATTGGCTTATCTGAGACCTTCCCTGTTTGTTTTTGGATTCAGCCGATCAGACTGGTACTGTCTCTCTCTCGAGTCTGGAGAATTCTTCAGGAAGTTGAGAGAGGTCCCGTGTCCTTAGCGTATGCTGAGGACTAGCTGTACCTGTGGGAGGAAAGTACGCAGGCGCAAACAGAGGCAAATGCAAGCGTGTGTGCGTGTGTGTGTATATGTGTGTGTGTGTGTGTAAGTAGGTGTGGGCGTGTGTCTCGAGGGACAGAGTGATGGCTAATGTTGAACCCTTGAGTGTGTGGGAGGGGCTCTGCAATGTATATGTCGCAGGCGCTAGTGATGATCGCAGCGCAATTTCTGGCATTAACTGCCTTAACTCCTCAATTAGACCCACCGAGCAGGAACTTCAATGTTCCAAGTGCTCCTCTGTTTCCCAAAGTGGGTATATGGGTGGGAGGGGGTTCGATGCCTGGCTTCTGTTTTAGAAGAAGCCAGGATCAGTGGAGCTGCAGATTCTCAAGGGTGCACTCACTTACAGGCAGGACACTTGGCAGAAATCGGCGTATCTGGGCTGTCTGCTCTCTGGTTTGGCCCTGCTTCTTTGATGTGCTCCGCCAGTTCCGTGCTGCTGTCACTGCCAGGTTATGAGGTCTTGCTGCAGCTGGAGATTTCAGGGTGGTCACGTCAGTGGGAATCGGGGTAACCAGCCTTTCTGTTCTCTGGTTTGGCCCTGGTTAGTCTTAAACTGGAGGGCTGATGTGCCCCGCCAGCTCAGTGCTGCTCCGCCGCCAGGTTAGAAAGTCCCGCTGTAAGTGGAGACTGGGTTGCTAGTCCAGATGCTTTCTGGGAAGTCCTGGGGTCTCTTTACTGTGCTCTCCAAGCTTCGGAGGCCCAGCGCCTGGTGTGTCTAGCTTTTATGGCGTTTCTGTCTGGTTTTGGTGAGTATATAGCGTATTCTCTGTCACTGTGGTATTGGGCGGGCCGTACCGTCAGTGATCGCGATCCTGCGGAGCTAGTATGGCGTCTAGCAGACTCGGGCCCTGGGAGGATGGTGCAGCTGCCGCGCGTGAATCTGGGGCTCCGAGACACAGTACTGCTGGCCTTTGCCGATAAAGGACTTGGGGCTCAGCCTCAGTGGCTGCAGGCCCCAGGCAGTTAGGTCTGCGCTGAGAAAGGCGAGTCTGCTGTGCCGAGGAGGAGGGAGGTCTGGGGGAGGGGAGTGCCGAGAGATCAAAGGATCGTTTCTCACCTTCCCCAAACAAGTCCCTGGGTGACCCGAGACCAAGGTTTTCACCTCCGGCGATGTTCCCTGTTGTTTAGAAAGTCTCTCCGTTGTTTCCCTGGCTTCAGAAGTTCTTCCACTCATCAACTCAGAACTTTTTCTCTTCCACAGCTTGGAAACTGTGTGTGCTAGTCGCCATCTTGGCTCCGCCCCCCTAAAATTCCTAAATTCTTAAGTTAAAGTCTGTACACAGCAAAGTTTTAAAAATTACTCATTTGAGACATACAGTGAGCTCTCTTTTGTGTGTGCAGTAGGAAGACAGTTTGGAAAAACTGAAGGTCAGATTTCTGGAAGTTTTAAACATTGTTTCCCAATTAATTTTTTTGTGAAAAATATTTCAATTTTACAAATAGGTTACAAAATGATGTCAAGGAAGGAATATGGATGAAACTTCAGAAGTATTTGATTAGCATCCTTTTATCTTTCCAATAACAGCAGCCACAATGTTGTGGCTTAAGGAACTCACTTCCAGGGTTAAAAGGCGTTTCTGAGCTGCAGAGGTGTCTCAAGTGTATATGGTGTTATGCAGTTACATAGGACAGATTTCACATCTTGTGCTGGAATACATATGGCAAGAAAGAGACATAAAACTACTATTTAAAATTGTTTCGTTTATGGGAATCAGAAGGACTGGGTTTGCCTGAAATTGCTAGGGGGAATGATCTACAGCTCCATAGCACACTTTTCTGGTGACCTCCATTTACAGAGAGAGTTCTAGAGCGTGGGGACTTTAAAAAAAGATCAGTTGTATCTAGAAAGTAATATGAATAGTGTAGGGGTCAATTTGCATTATTTTGTGGGAGTCATTACATTTCTGTTTATCTAATTTCTATATGTATATAATCAGAGGTAACATTGGTCTACTTCAAGTTTTTCTTGGTTGAGTGTCCTTGATGAAATCTTGACTTTATTTTTGGGCTTATGTTATTGGCATTTTTGCTGTATTCTTTCACAAAAATTGTGCACAATTTTCATTGTTGTGTTGTAAAGTAAGTACCGAAGTCATATTTGTCTCTATGTGTAATACTTCTTCATAATACTGCTGAGCATTCTGAGTTATTTTTTCACATGGTAAATTCAGTTGGTACCATGCCATCATAGAATGGCTGGTTGCCAGCATCCAAAGAGCGAGCAGGTGCTGGACCTAGGCACACTACACATATCTAACTGATGGGCAGCTTGTCTTCGTGTCAGTCACCTAGCATTTGAAATGGGGGCTGTCTGTCACATGGACACAGTTACCTGTTTATTAATAACTTTTCTCTATCTGGGCTGCCTTGTCTGTCCTCACTGGAAGAAGATGCACTTAGTTTGTATGTAACTTGATGTGTTAAGGAGAGTTGATATGGGGAGGCTCCCCTTCTCTGAGAAGAAAGGGAGGAGAAGAAGGGGTAGAGGCAGGGAGGATGATGCCAGAAAAGAGGAGATAGAGAGCTGATGAAGTAATGAGAAAATGGCTGGTTTCTATGTAAGTGAGAGATTGTGTTGACTGATGATTTCTATAGATGGTTCTTCCATTGAGAGTGGAATTATCCTTAAACATGTGGCCCTGGGCTGGATAAGAAAGCTAGGTGAGCATGAGACGATGTAGAAACAAGAGAGCAAGGCAGGAAACAATATTTGCCATGGATTTTTGCTTAAATTTTCTTGAAACTTGAGATTCTATCCTAGGATTCCAAAATGATGGATTCTGATCTGAAAGGACTAAACAAGTAAACTCATTCATGACCTGAGATATTTGGGGTTAGGGGGTTCAATCACAGCAGCACAGTAGCAGATTAGGAGAAAAAAGTTATGCCAAAAATGACCTTGCTTCTGGACAGACCTGAGGATGTTCTCTTTTTTGAGGAATGTGGAAAATATCAAGACTTGAGATGGTAAAAGCCCAGACCTTATTTGGCTCTTCCTGTAGTACTTGGAAGTGCACAATGTTGAGTGTAGTGCATACAGAGGAAGTGGAGGTTATAGGATTTCAGTGGAAAATATGCTCCGTGAAAAATTAAGCTGGAGGTCATTTGTGTGGTAATTTGGCCTCAGATCTTTCTTATTCTGCTCATATTCTACAAAATTAAGTAAGGTAGAGTTAAAAATTGGGGACTGATTTCTTGGGTGGTGATGTTTGTTTCATAACTGACTTGGATATTAGTAATTGGTCAAGGCTACCTTTGAATTCTTGATTCTCATGTGTCAGCTTTCTGAGTATAAATCAAAGGATGGAAGATGTACCTCCAATGTGTTCTGTTTTGTCAACATATTTTACCAATGTTAATATTAAAATGCTTAATTGTATGTATGTATGTATTGTTTGAAGTTATATGCTTCTTTATGTTCTCATTTGTTACTACAGGGCACATCATGCTGATGTTCTGCCTTGTAAGAGAATTTTCTAGAGGGGCTATATAATTCCACAACACTGAGATTTATTTCAAAAAAGCATGTTGTATATGTGTAATATGACTGAGTTCTTAGGCTATGACAGATATATGAATATTTGATAACAGTTTGGGGTATTTATTTTGACCATTCTAATTTGATGGTCAAGGTCATGTTGCCAGTTTTGCCTCTTGATATTTCAGAGAATGTATTAATATCATTCTTTTTTTTCATTTTTATTTATTTCGTATCCCATCTACAGCCCCCTCCCTATTCCCTCTCAAGCCCACTGTCTCTCTCTTTCTCTGAGTGTATTAAATTTTTTTAAAGAGATTAGTTTGTTTTTTGACTTTACATCCAGAGGGCGATCCCTCCTTCCTCTGTTCTCAGTCCACCCTCACCCTTCTTCCTCCCCTCCCAGAAAAATGGAGCCCTACCCTCCCTGTATCACCCCATTACAGCACATCAAGTCACACCAGGACTGAACATATCCTCATCCATTAAAGCCAGACAAGGCACGCCTGATAGGGGGAGAGGATTTAAAAGCAGGCAGTAGAGTTCATAAAAGAAACAGTCCCCTTCACTTACCATTTAATGCACATGGACCATACTGCCCTTAGTACACAGATGAGTTCAATAGGCCTAGGTCCAGAATGTGTATGCTCCTTATTTGATATCTCATTTTCTGTAAGCCCTCCTGGGTCTTGGTTACTTGTCTCTGTTGGTCTTCTTGTTGCTTCCTATACCCTCCAGGTTCTTCCATCTTTCCCCCAGTACTATCATAAGACCCCCAGAGATCCACCCAATGCTTATTTGCAAGTTGTAGACTCTGTCTCCATTCGCTAGTAGGTGGAGCCTCTGAGAAAGCAGGCATGTTTAGGCTCTTTTCTACATGCACAGCAAAACAACATTTACAGTTTCATTGGCTGGCTGACTAGTTTAAGGTGGGTCTCAGGCTGGCCCAATTATTGGTTGGACATTCTCTCAATCTTTGTTCCCTCATTATCCCTAAACTTCTTGTAGGCAGGGTAATTTTTGGATCATGGGTTTTATGGTTCAGTTGTTGTTCCCTCTCTCCACTAGTCCTGTCTGGCTAGGGGGTAGTCACTTCATTTTCCATGTCTCTTTTCTCCTGCTCCTCCATTAAGAGTCTCATCTAGGGTCACACCCATATCCTATCAGGAACCTTCCCTGTCAAATGACTCCAAAGAGAAATGCCTTCAGTTTCCCTTCTTGTTCTGAGCCCTCTCACCTCCTACTACAATTCTCCCCACATTTGATACCCACATTTGTTTCCCTCCCCATTCCAACTTCTGCCCAGTTCCCTCTCTTCATCCATTTCTGCTGTCTGTTCTGTTTTCTATTCTGAGTGACATTCTGGCAACCTCACATGGACCTTCTTGTTACTTAGCGTCTCTGGGTGTGTGGATTGTAGTATGATTATCCTGTACTATAGGTCTAATATTCACTTATAAGCAATGTGTTTTTTTCTGTGTCTGGTTTCCTCTCTCAGGATGATCTTTTCTACTTCAATCCATTTGCCTGAAATTTCCATGATTTCTTATTTTTAATAACTGAGGAGTATTCCATTGTGTGAGTGTACTAAAAGTTCTTTATCCATTCCTCAGTTCTGGCTATTATGAATAAAATAGCTGTGAACATAGTAGCACAATTGTCCTTATTCTATAATGGAACATCTTTTGGATGTATTCCCTGGAGTAACATAGCTGGGTAATGAGGTAGAACTATTCCCAAATTTCTGAAAATGCACCAGTTTGATTACCAGAGAAGTTGTACAAGTTTGCACTCCCATCAGCCCTGGAGGAAAGTTCCCTTTCTCCACATCCTCACCAGAATGTGTTGTCACTTGAGTTTTTTATCTTAGTCATTTGAGGGGTGTAAGATGTAATCTTAGAGTCATTTTGATTTCCATTTGTCTGATGGCTAAGGACTTTGATCATTTCCTTAATCTCAGCCATTTGACATTCCTCAGTTGCGACTTCTCAGTTTAGCTCTGAACCCCATTTTTAAATTGGTTTATTTGATTAGTTGGTGTTTAATTTCTTAATTTCTTTGTATATTTTGGATATTACATTTTTGTCTGATGTATGGTTGATGGAGATATTTCCCCAATCTGTTGACTGCTGTTTTGTTCTATTGATAGTGTCCTTTGACTTATAGAAGCTTTTCAGTTTCTTGAGGTGCCATTTATTAATTGTTGATCTCAGAGCCTGTGCTGCTGTTATTCTCCTGTGTTAATAAGTTCCAGAGTTTTTTCCACCTTGTCTTCTGAATGATTTAGAGTCTCTGGTTTTATGTGAAAGTCTTAGATACCCTTAGACTAGATTTTCTGTAGGATGATACAAAGGGTTTATTTTCATTTTTTTACATGTAGACATCTAGTTACACTACCACCATTTGTTGAAGATGCTGTCTCTTTTCCATTGTATGATTTTGATTTCTTTGTTGAAAGTAAAGTTGCAATAGGTGTGTGGGTTTATTTCTGTGTCATTATTCCAATTATTGAGGATTGTACTGCTATCAAGGGTATTTTATTTTTCCACTTGAATTTAATGTTTGCTCTTTCAAGGTCTGTAAAGAATTGTGTTGGAATGTTGTTGGCAAATGGATTGCACCTGTAGACTCCATTTTTTAAGAATGCTGTTTTAGAGAAAGGGAATATAGGGAGCATTTGGGAGGGGAGGAGGATGTGTGCTACAGGGGGGATACAAAGTGAATTAACTGTAATTCATAAAATATTTTAAAAAGAATGCTGTTTTTCTATGTTAATCCTATATATCCATGAGTTTGGGAGATCTTTCCATCTTTTGATATTTTCTTCAGTTTTTTTCTTTAAAGACTTCAACTTCTAGTCATAGAGGTCTTTCACTTCATGTTGTTTGTTCAGGGTGTTTTTTTCCAAATTTCATTCTCAGCCCATTTTTCATTTGTATACAGGACTAATGAAATTTTTAGTTAGTTGTGTTCCCAGCCATTTTGTGGAAAGTGTATATGAACTGTAGGAATTCTCTGGTAAAATTTCTTGGGTCACCTAGGTATACTACTAAATCATCTGCAAATAGTGATACTTTGAAATCTTCCTTACCAAATTGTATCTCCTTGATAACCTTCAGTTGTCTTATTGCTTTAGCTAGGACTTAAGGATTCAATTGAAGAGATATGGAGAGGGGAGGCATCCTTGTCCTATATCTCATATTAGTGGATTTTCTATAAGTTTCCCTCCAACTGATTTGATGTTGGCTATCAGCTTGTTTTTTACTGCCTTCATTGTATTATGTGCCTGCTTCCTTGTATGCCTAATTTCTCCAAGTCTTTTAACATGAAAGAGTGTTAGACTTTGTCAAAGGCTTTTTCTCATGTAATGAGATGATCATGTGATCTTTGTCTTTCAGTATCTTTATATAGTGGATTACTTTGATGGATTTTCATATGTTGAACCATCCCTGTATGCCTGAGAGTAAGCCAATTTGTTCATCATGTATATCTTTTATGTGTGCTTGGATTTGTTTTGCGAGTATTTATGATCAACATTAAATTGCTAAATTTTTGACTCTCCTTTTGTAATTGTTCAAATGTACATTTCATTTTTAAAAGATCATGTTAATATTACATTTTAAAATGAGGCACTTCAGGTTTCTAGATATTTATGCAGAACTCAAATGAATATATAAATCTTTGTAGAAACTTGAGAAAGATCTTTAAGTTTTTTTATCTTGCTTATTTGATTAATTTTTGCATATTATTCAGGATCTTAATATGTACCCATGAGTGTCCTGGAACTTATTGCAAAGAGCAGTCTACCATCCAGCTCTGTGGAATACACCAGCGTCTGTTTCCTGAGTGATTTTGGAATTCAAGTCATCAGAAATTACACTCAGCCTGCCCATTCTTATAAGAATCAGGAATCCTTTATACTATTTCTCTCATGTGGGCTCAGTACTGTTGATCTGTTCTCTCTCTCTCTTTATCTGTTAATTGACATTTCTCTTGCCAGGCTATATCCTACTAAAAGGATGCAGAAATTAGAGAGGTGAACCTCACTATTGAGTTTACTCCTAAAAAGAGTTGGTGATTACATTACAACTTGTGTGTCAGAAACTAAGTAGAAGAACCACCAGGATACATTGAAAATATTGTAAATAAAGGATATGTTTCCAGTGTTCTAAGTATCATGCTTTCTGTTGCACATGTGTGTGGATATTTTAGACAGCATTCACCTACAATGATGTGCATGTGAATTTCACTCGAGAAGAGTGGGCTTTGCTGGATCCTTCCCAGAGGAATCTCTACAAAGATGTAATGCTGGAGACCTACAGGAACCTCACTGCTATAGGTAGGACAGTGAATTTTCTTTACTTTTTAAAATATAGGGAAAGCTCTTTATTCATTATTTAAGTTCTTCTGTAATTTCTTTTGATGATGAGGAAGAGTGAGGTGAATGGTGCTTTGACTGACCCTAGAACACGACTTAAATTTTGTCTTATTTCCAATAATAAATCATACATTTTCTGTTACTGTATTTTAGGCTACAATTGGGAAAGTCATAATATAGAAGAGCATTGTCAAAGTTCTAGAAGATATGCAAGGTAATTTTCATTGTAAGCTGATATGAATATGGTTCTGAGAAAATTTTTATATGTTCTGGAAGTTTGAAAGAGAAGGGACAGTGTAAATGAACTGTTTTAAGTATATTTATTGATGATGACTAATTTGTTACTAAACCATGTACCTCCATGTTAGGTGTTTGATATGTGTTTGCAAGGCACTCCTCTAAGAAAGAATGCAAGGAAATCATACTTACGCAAGATCAATGATTAAATTGTTTACTCATTAGCACTATGAGGTAAAACTGCAATTTGTTTAGTCTCCTACAACTCAGATATTGCCAAATGTATTCACAGTAAATAGATGATGAAATTATATCCCAAACATTATACTAATCACCCCGTGCATAGTAAAATGAGGTTTCTCATATACTTGTAGTAATATGCCTAAGTTTTGTGATTTGGGCAGTTTTTTAGAGTCAAGAATGTTGTTGTGGAAAAACCATAATCCCTATAGCACATGTCTGTGATGAACAAAAATCAAATGTGTGAATGCATCATGAAATCATTTCATTTATTAGTCTTTTAATAGTTAGTTATATCATCATGTATCACAATGAGTACAAGTGATTTTAATATGTGTGTATTGAAAGAAACAATGTACCACCCAGAACAACTAAAAGGTATAGTAGTCCCTATTTTGAGTAGATGTTTAGAAATTTATACCTATTTTGCTTTATATGGGCTATTTAGAGCTGCCAGCGGTACAAAAAATGACACAGAGGCTTTTTAATATTTTAAAGCTTAGGCAATTTAACTGGGCAGATTCTGAACCCTTTTCTTCCCTAACACAAACCTAGCACAGTGTCCAAATGCATGGCCAGTTCCACCTCTTTGTTCATGTTCGTATCCATTTTTTAACTTCACTGTCATGCTAGTGAGTGGACTGTCATTTGCTTTCTTCTTCCCAGCAACCCTCTCTCACTCAGAAGTTCTGTCCTCCATTTTGTGCCCTATCACTTATTAGCTCTTATTTCCAATAGATAAGTAAGGAAGCACAAATGTTTACAAAATATAGGACAGGTGATCGGCCATACAACTAACAATACTATGATTTTGTCAGTACTATTCACATATACTGGCACACTTTCACACAATATACACCAACATCAATTAACTGGTTATTCACCTTCATTAGGAATTCTCACAAAATTGCACTGCAAAAATGAGTTTTAGGAATTTACAAATTATTATTTTTCTCACAGTTATCTTTACATATTTAGTATGGCGCACA
>NW_026591979.1:0-15580 GCF_907164565.1 Psammomys obesus | reverse complement strand
TAATCTATAACCTGGATCCTAAAAGAGATTTAAGGAAGACTGCATGTTTACAAAATAAGCTTTAGGCTGACTTCTCATATACCATTAACTAGAACTGGACACATGCTACTATTAAAGAGAACTTTTTTAATTAACCATTTAAGTGTGTGTGGTATTCTTTCTTCCTGGTTGTGGATATTAATTCTATAATGTCTGCATTTTCAGCCTTTTGGAAAAATATTTCTGAGATAAGCTTTGTTGGATCAGGTCACATTGATCCCAGTCTATTGCTCCCCAGATGCATGACTTTGCCTTTCTCTTGGTTAAAATTCCTAAATTCTTTTTTTTTTAATTTTTTTATTTTTATTTTATTTTTCTTTTTAGTTACATTTTGTTAACTCTGTGTCCCAGCTGTATCCCGCTCCCTCATTCCCTCCCCAACCCCACACTCCCTCCCTGGTCTCCTCCCTGCCCCTTTCCAAGTCCCCTGATAGGGGAGGACCTCCTCCCCTTTCATCTGACCCTGTTTTATCAGGTATCTTCAGGGCTGGCTGCAAAGTCCTCCTCTGTGGCCTAACAGACTGCTCCTCCCCTGGGGTGGGGGTCAAACAGCCTGCCCTTGAGATCCTATTAGAAATAGTCCGTGTTCCCCTTACTTTGGAAAACTACTTGGTTACTGAGCTACCACAGGCCACATCCGAGCAGAAGTTCTAGGTTATATCCATAGATGGTCCTTGGTTGAGTGTCAGTCTCAGAAAAGACCCTGTGCCCAGATATATTTGGTCCTTGTGGAGCTCCTATCCTTTCCATATCATACTAACTTCCCTTCTTTCATATGATTCCCTGCACTCTGCCGAGGGTTTGGTTATGAGTCTTAGTGTCTGCTTTGAAACACTGCTAGGTAGAGTCTTTCAGATGCCTTTTGTGATAGACTCCTGTCATAAGTTCAATGCACATCCCATTTGTCTTTCTAAATGAGGATTAATCACCTTCGCCTGTGTCCACTTTCTTGATTATCTTCTTTAGGTGTGTAGATTTCATTATGTTTATCATGTCTTGTAGGTCTATATAAGCGAGTATATACCAAGTTTGTCTTTCTCCTTCTGGGATACTTCACTCAGAATGATCTTTTCTAGATCCCACCACTTGCCTGCAAATTTCATGATTTCTTCCTTTTTGATTGCTGAGTAGTATTCCATTGTGTAAAAATACCACAGTTTCTGTATCCATTCCTCCGTTGATGGACATCTGGGTTGTTTCCAAGTTCTGGCTATTACAAATAAAGCTGCTATGAACATGGTTGAACAAATGTCCTTGTTGTGTACTTGAGCAAATTTTGGGTATATACCTAGGAGTGGTATAGCTGGGTCTTGAGGTAGCACTACTCCTAATTGTCTGAGAAAGCGCCAGATTGACTTCCAGAGTGGTTGAACCAGTTTACATTCCCACCAGCAATGGAGGAGGGTTCCCTTTTCTCCACAACCTCTCCAGCATGTGCTTGAGTTTTTCATCTTGGCCATTCTGATGGGTGTAAGGTGATATCTCAGGGTCGTTTTGATTTGCATTTCCCTAATGGCTAATGAGGTTGAGCATTTCTTTAAGTGTTTCTCTGCCATTCGACGTTCCTCTTTCGAGAATTCTCTGTTTAGCTCTGTTCCCCATTTTTTAAGTAGATTACTTGGTTTGTTGCTTTTCTGCTTCTTTAGTTCTTTATATATACTTGATATTAGCCCTCTGTCAGATAAAGGGTTGGTGAAGATTCTTTCCCAATCTGTAGGCTGTCTATTTGTTTTGATGACAGTGTCTTTTGCTTTACAGAAGCTTTTCAGTTTCATGAGGTCCCATTTATTGATTGTTGCTCTTAGAGCCTGTGCTGTTGGTGTTCTGTTCAGGAAGTTGTCTCCTGTGCCAATGAATTCTAGGCTGTTTCCCACTTTTTTTTCCAGCTGATTTAGAGTATCTGGTTTTATGTTGAGGTCCTTGATCCACTTGGACTTTAGTTTTGTGCAGGGTGATAGATATGGATCTATTTTCATTTTTCTGCATGTAGACATCCAGTTGGTCCAGCACCATTTGTTGAAGATGCTGTCTTTTTTCCATTGAATGGATTTGGCTTCTTTGTCAAATATTGAGTATTCATAGGTGTGTGGGTTTATTTCTGGGTCTTCTATGCGATTCCATTGATCCTCCTTTCTGTTTCTATGCCAATACCATGCAGTTTTTATTACTGTTGCCCTGTAGTACAGCTTGAGATCGGGGATGGAGATACCTCCAGATGATCTGTTGTTGTACAGGATCGTTTTGGAGATTCTGGGTTTTTTGTTTCTCCATATGAAGCTGAGAATCTTTTTTTCAAGGTCTGTAAAGAATTGAGTTGGTATTTTGATGGGAATTGCATTGAATCTGTAGATTGCTTTTGGCAGGATGGCCATTTTCACAATGTTAATCCTACCAATCCATGAGCACGGGAGATCTTTCCATCTTCTGAGATCTTCTTCAATTTCTTTCTTCAAAGACTTGAAGTTTTTCTCAAATAGGTCTTTCACTTGCTTGGTTAGAGTCACACCAAGGTACTTTATGTTGTTAGTGGCTATTGTGAAGGGTGTT
This sequence comes from Psammomys obesus, assembly GCF_907164565.1. Taxonomy (NCBI): domain Eukaryota; kingdom Metazoa; phylum Chordata; class Mammalia; order Rodentia; family Muridae; genus Psammomys; species Psammomys obesus. The sequence goes on along the minus strand of NW_026591979.1, from coordinate 12,994 downwards.
GTTTCCCTAATTTCTTTCTCAGCCTTTTTGTCTTTGGTATACAAGAGGGCCTCTGATTTTTTTGAGTTGATTTTGTATCCTGCCACTTTGCTGAAGGTGTTTATCAGCTGAAGAAGTTCTCTGGTTGAATCTTTGGGGTCGCTCATGTATACTATCATATCATCTGCAAATAGTGACAATTGACCTCTTCCTTTCCGATTTGTATCCCCTTGATCTCCTTTAGTTGTCTTATTGCTCTGGCTAGGACTTTAAGTACAATGTTAAAGAGATATGGAGAGAGTGGGCAGCCTTGTCTTGTCCCTGATTTCAGTGGGATTGATTTAAGTTTCTCTCCATTGAGTTTGATGTTGGCTATAGGCTTGCTGTATATTGCCTTTACTATCTTTAGGTATGTGCCTTGTATCCCTGATCTCTCCAAGACTTTAAACATAAATGGGTGCTGGACTTTGTCAAATGCTTTTTCAGCATCTAAGGAGATGATCATGTGGTTTTTCTCCTTCATTTTGTTTATGTGGTGGATTACATTGACGGATTTCCGTATGTTGAACCACCCTTGCATTCCTGGGATGAAGCCTACTTGGTCATGGTGGATGATATCTTTGATGTGTTCTTGGATTCGGTTTGCAAGTATTTTATTGAGTATTTTTGCATCAATGTTCATAAGAGAGATAGGTCTGAAGTTCTCTTTTTTTGTTGGATCTTTGTGTGGTTTAGGTATCAAAGTGACTGTGGCTTCATAGAATGAGTTTGGTAGTGTTCCTTCTGTTTCTATTTTATGGAATAGTTTGAGGAGAATTGGTGTTAGTACTTCTTTGAAGGTCTTGTAGAATTCTGCGCTGAAGCCATCTGGTCCAGGGCTTTTTTTGGAGGGGAGACTGTTAATGACTGTTTCTATTTCCTTGGGAGATATAGGACTATTCAGTCTTTCTACCTGATCTTGACTTAATTTTGGTAGATGGAATCTGTCAAGAAAGTTATCCATTTCATTTAGATTTTCAAATTTTGTGCCATATAGGCTTTTGTAGTATGACCTAATAATCGTTTGGATTTCCTCAGTGTCTGTAGTTATGTCCCCATTTTCCTTTCTGATTTTGCTGATTTGTATGGTTTCTCTCTGCTTTTTAGTTAGTTTGGCTAAGGGTTTGTCTATCTTGTTGATTTTCTCAAAGAACCAGCTTTTTGTTTCATTGATTCTTTGGATAATTTTATTTGTTTCTAATTGATTGATTTCTGCCCTTACTTTGATTATTTCCAGCCGTCTGCTCCTCTTGGGTGTATCTGCTTCTTTTTTTTCTAGGTTTTTCAGTTGGGCCATTAAGTTGTTTGTATGTGATGTTACAGATTTCTTCTTGTAGGCACTTAGTGCTATAAATTTTCCTCTGAGCACTGCTTTCAATGTGTCCCATAAATTTGGGTATGTTGTGCCTTCATTTTCATTGAATTCTAGAAAGTCTTTAATTTCTTTCTTTATTTCTTCCTTGACCCAGCTGTCATTGAGTAGTAAGTTGTTCAGTTTTCATGTGCGTGTCGGCTTTTTGTTGTTTCTGTTGTTGTTGATGTCCAGCTTTAGTCCATGGTGGTCAGATAGTATACAAGGGATTATTTCAATCCTTTTGTATCTGTTGAGGCTTGCTTTGTGACCAACTATATGGTCTATTTTGGAGAAGGTTCCATGTGGTGCTGAAAAGAAGGTGTACTCTTTTGAGTTTGGGTGCAAAGATCTGTAGACATCTATTAGGTCCATTTGATTTAGGGATTCTGTGAGTGCTTTCATTTCCCTATTTGGTGTCTGTCTGGTTGATCTGTCCCTTGATGAGAGTGGGGTGTTGAAGTCTCCCACTATTAAGGTATTAGGATCAATGTATGATTTAAGCTTTAATATTGTTTCATTTACGAATGTAGGTGCTCTTGTATTTGGGGCATAGATATTCAAAATTGTGATGTCCTCTTGTTGGATTTTTCCTTTGATGAGAATATAGTGGCCCTCCTTATCTTTTTTGATTAACTTGGGTTGAAAGTCTATTTTATTAGATATTAGGATGGCTACTCCAGCTTGTTTTCTGGAACCATTTGCTTGAAAAACATTTTTCCAGCCCTTTACTCTGAGGTAGTGTTTATCTTTGTTGCATAGGTGTGTTTCTTGGATGCAACAGAATGTTGGGTCCTGTTTCCGTAACCATTCTGTTAGCCTGTGTCTTTTTATTGGTGAGTTGAGTCCATTAATATTGATAGATAATATTGACCAATGCATGTTAGTTCCTTGTGTAATGGAGTCGATGATCTTACCTTGTTTCATTGCTTGTTTTCTTTTCATTTTTGTTGGGACATTATCTCTATGCCCTGTTTTCTTGGGTGAATTCGTTTTCGTTGGATTGGAGTTTTCCTTCTAGTATCTTCTGTAGGGTTGGTTTGCTGTATAGATATTGCGTAAATTTAGTTTTGTCATGGAATATTTTGTTTTCTCCATCTATGTTGATTGAAAGCTTTGCAGGGTATAGTAGTCTGGGTTGACATTTGTGATCTCTTAGAGTCTCCATGATGCTTGCCCAGGCCCTTCTGGCTTTCATAGTTTCTGATGAGAAGTCTGGTGTGATTCTGATAGGTCTACCTTCATATGTTACTTGGCCTTTTTCCCTTGCTGCTTTTAATATCTTTTCTTTGTTCTGTAGATTTAGTGTTTTGACTATGATGTGACGTGATGTGTTTCTTTTCTGGTCTAGTCTATTTGGTGTTCTGTAGGCCTCTTGTATATTTATGGACATCTCTTTCTTTAAGTTGGGAAAATTTTCTTCTATGATTTTTTTGAAAATATTTTCTGGACCTTGGAGCCTGGAGTCTTCTTTTTCATCAATTCCTATTATTCTTAGATTTTGTCTTTTCATAGCATCCTTGATTTCTTGGATATTTTGTGATTGGAATTTTTCTGATTTTACTTTTTCTTTGAGAGAAGTATCAATTTCTGCAAGTGTGTCTTCAGCTCCAGAGATTCTCTCTTCCATCTCTTGTATTCTGTTGGTGATGCTTACTTTTGTGGTTCCTGATCTTTTCTCCAAGTTCTCCAGCTCAAGAGTTTTCTCACTTTGTGTTTTCTTTATTGCTTCTAATTCTGTTTTCATGCCTTGCACCATTTCTTTTATGTGTTTGAATTTGGATTCCTGTCTCTCTACGATGGACTCTATTTCTTTGTTCATTTCCTTTTTGTATGCCACTAATTTCTTCTCTACTTGTGCCTCTATTTGTTTGGCTATGTTTGCCTGTGTTTCTTTAAGGGTTTTGTCTATTTCTTCTTTCTTTACCTCCAATTGACTGGCCATCTCTTTGAAAGATTTGTTCATTTCCTCCTTATGAGCCTCAAATAATTGAGCAAGCATGGCTTTAAGGTCATTTTCCTGTGCTTCTGATGAATTGGAATATCCATCGATTTTGGGGTTTGCTGGTGAAGTCATGATGTCCTGATTTATGTTGGAAATGTTCTTTCGCCTACCCCTGGCCATTGGCTTATCTGAGACCTTCCCTGTTTGTTTTTGGATTCAGCCGATCAGACTGGTACTGTCTCTCTCTCGAGTCTGGAGAATTCTTCAGGAAGTTGAGAGAGGTCCCGTGTCCTTAGCGTATGCTGAGGACTAGCTGTACCTGTGGGAGGAAAGTACGCAGGCGCAAACAGAGGCAAATGCAAGCGTGTGTGCGTGTGTGTGTATATGTGTGTGTGTGTGTGTAAGTGGGTGTGGGCGTGTGTCTCGAGGGACAGAGTGATGGCTAATGTTGAACCCTTGAGTGTGTGGGAGGGGCTCTGCAATGTATATGTCGCAGGCGCTAGTGATGATCGCAGCGCAATTTCTGGCATTAACTGCCTTAACTCCTCAATTAGACCCACCGAGCAGGAACTTCAATGTTCCAAGTGCTCCTCTGTTTCCCAAAGTGGGTATATGGGTGGGAGGGGGTTCGATGCCTGGCTTCTGTTTTAGAAGAAGCCAGGATCAGTGGAGCTGCAGATTCTCAAGGGTGCACTCACTTACAGGCAGGACACTTGGCAGAAATCGGCGTATCTGGGCTGTCTGCTCTCTGGTTTGGCCCTGCTTCTTTGATGTGCTCCGCCAGTTCCGTGCTGCTGTCACTGCCAGGTTATGAGGTCTTGCTGCAGCTGGAGATTTCAGGGTGGTCACGTCAGTGGGAATCGGGGTAACCAGCCTTTCTGTTCTCTGGTTTGGCCCTGGTTAGTCTTAAACTGGAGGGCTGATGTGCCCCGCCAGCTCAGTGCTGCTCCGCCGCCAGGTTAGAAAGTCCCGCTGTAACTGGAGACTGGGTTGCTAGTCCAGATGCTTTCTGGGAAGTCCTGGGGTCTCTTTACTGTGCTCTCCAAGCTTCGGAGGCCCAGCGCCTGGTGTGTCTAGCTTTTATGGCGTTTCTGTCTGGTTTTGGTGAGTATATAGCGTATTCTCTGTCACTGTGGTATTGGGCGGGCCGTACCGTCAGTGATCGCGATCCTGCGGAGCTAGTATGGCGTCTAGCAGACTCGGGCCCTGGGAGGATGGTGCAGCTGCCGCGCGTGAATCTGGGGCTCCGAGACACAGTACTGCTGGCCTTTGCCGATAAAGGACTTGGGGCTCAGCCTCAGTGGCTGCAGGCCCCAGGCAGTTAGGTCTGCGCTGAGAAAGGCGAGTCTGCTGTGCCGAGGAGGAGGGAGGTCTGGGGGAGGGGAGTGCCGAGAGATCAAAGGATCGTTTCTCACCTTCCCCAAACAAGTCCCTGGGTGACCCGAGACCAAGGTTTTCACCTCCGGCGATGTTCCCTGTTGTTTAGAAAGTCTCTCCGTTGTTTCCCTGGCTTCAGAAGTTCTTCCACTCATCAACTCAGAACTTTTTCTCTTCCACAGCTTGGAAACTGTGTGTGCTAGTCGCCATCTTGGCTCCGCCCCCCTAAAATTCCTAAATTCTTAAGTTAAAGTCTGTACACAGCAAAGTTTTAAAAATTACTCATTTGAGACATACAGTGAGCTCTCTTTTGTGTGTGCAGTAGGAAGACAGTTTGGAAAAACTGAAGGTCAGATTTCTGGAAGTTTTAAACATTGTTTCCCAATTAATTTTTTTGTGAAAAATATTTCAATTTTACAAATAGGTTACAAAATGATGTCAAGGAAGGAATATGGATGAAACTTCAGAAGTATTTGATTAGCATCCTTTTATCTTTCCAATAACAGCAGCCACAATGTTGTGGCTTAAGGAACTCACTTCCAGGGTTAAAAGGCGTTTCTGAGCTGCAGAGGTGTCTCAAGTGTATATGGTGTTATGCAGTTACATAGGACAGATTTCACATCTTGTGCTGGAATACATATGGCAAGAAAGAGACATAAAACTACTATTTAAAATTGTTTCGTTTATGGGAATCAGAAGGACTGGGTTTGCCTGAAATTGCTAGGGGGAATGATCTACAGCTCCATAGCACACTTTTCTGGTGACCTCCATTTACAGAGAGAGTTCTAGAGCGTGGGGACTTTAAAAAAAGATCAGTTGTATCTAGAAAGTAATATGAATAGTGTAGGGGTCAATTTGCATTATTTTGTGGGAGTCATTACATTTCTGTTTATCTAATTTCTATATGTATATAATCAGAGGTAACATTGGTCTACTTCAAGTTTTTCTTGGTTGAGTGTCCTTGATGAAATCTTGACTTTATTTTTGGGCTTATGTTATTGGCATTTTTGCTGTATTCTTTCACAAAAATTGTGCACAATTTTCATTGTTGTGTTGTAAAGTAAGTACCGAAGTCATATTTGTCTCTATGTGTAATACTTCTTCATAATACTGCTGAGCATTCTGAGTTATTTTTTCACATGGTAAATTCAGTTGGTACCATGCCATCATAGAATGGCTGGTTGCCAGCATCCAAAGAGCGAGCAGGTGCTGGACCTAGGCACACTACACATATCTAACTGATGGGCAGCTTGTCTTCGTGTCAGTCACCTAGCATTTGAAATGGGGGCTGTCTGTCACATGGACACAGTTACCTGTTTATTAATAACTTTTCTCTATCTGGGCTGCCTTGTCTGTCCTCACTGGAAGAAGATGCACTTAGTTTGTATGTAACTTGATGTGTTAAGGAGAGTTGATATGGGGAGGCTCCCCTTCTCTGAGAAGAAAGGGAGGAGAAGAAGGGGTAGAGGCAGGGAGGATGATGCCAGAAAAGAGGAGATAGAGAGCTGATGAAGTAATGAGAAAATGGCTGGTTTCTATGTAAGTGAGAGATTGTGTTGACTGATGATTTCTATAGATGGTTCTTCCATTGAGAGTGGAATTATCCTTAAACATGTGGCCCTGGGCTGGATAAGAAAGCTAGGTGAGCATGAGACGATGTAGAAACAAGAGAGCAAGGCAGGAAACAATATTTGCCATGGATTTTTGCTTAAATTTTCTTGAAACTTGAGATTCTATCCTAGGATTCCAAAATGATGGATTCTGATCTGAAAGGACTAAACAAGTAAACTCATTCATGACCTGAGATATTTGGGGTTAGGGGGTTCAATCACAGCAGCACAGTAGCAGATTAGGAGAAAAAAGTTATGCCAAAAATGACCTTGCTTCTGGACAGACCTGAGGATGTTCTCTTTTTTGAGGAATGTGGAAAATATCAAGACTTGAGATGGTAAAAGCCCAGACCTTATTTGGCTCTTCCTGTAGTACTTGGAAGTGCACAATGTTGAGTGTAGTGCATACAGAGGAAGTGGAGGTTATAGGATTTCAGTGGAAAATATGCTCCGTGAAAAATTAAGCTGGAGGTCATTTGTGTGGTAATTTGGCCTCAGATCTTTCTTATTCTGCTCATATTCTACAAAATTAAGTAAGGTAGAGTTAAAAATTGGGGACTGATTTCTTGGGTGGTGATGTTTGTTTCATAACTGACTTGGATATTAGTAATTGGTCAAGGCTACCTTTGAATTCTTGATTCTCATGTGTCAGCTTTCTGAGTATAAATCAAAGGATGGAAGATGTACCCCCAATGTGTTCTGTTTTGTCAACATATTTTACCAATGTTAATATTAAAATGCTTAATTGTATGTATGTATGTATTGTTTGAAGTTATATGCTTCTTTATGTTCTCATTTGTTACTACAGGGCACATCATGCTGATGTTCTGCCTTGTAAGAGAATTTTCTAGAGGGGCTATATAATTCCACAACACTGAGATTTATTTCAAAAAAGCATGTTGTATATGTGTAATATGACTGAGTTCTTAGGCTATGACAGATATATGAATATTTGATAACAGTTTGGGGTATTTATTTTGACCATTCTAATTTGATGGTCAAGGTCATGTTGCCAGTTTTGCCTCTTGATATTTCAGAGAATGTATTAATATCATTCTTTTTTTTCATTTTTATTTATTTCGTATCCCATCTACAGCCCCCTCCCTATTCCCTCTCAAGCCCACTGTCTCTCTCTTTCTCTGAGTGTATTAAATTTTTTTAAAGAGATTAGTTTGTTTTTTGACTTTACATCCAGAGGGCGATCCCTCCTTCCTCTGTTCTCAGTCCACCCTCACCCTTCTTCCTCCCCTCCCAGAAAAATGGAGCCCTACCCTCCCTGTATCACCCCATTACAGCACATCAAGTCACACCAGGACTGAACATATCCTCATCCATTAAAGCCAGACAAGGCACGCCTGATAGGGGGAGAGGATTTAAAAGCAGGCAGTAGAGTTCATAAAAGAAACAGTCCCCTTCACTTACCATTTAATGCACATGGACCATACTGCCCTTAGTACACAGATGAGTTCAATAGGCCTAGGTCCAGAATGTGTATGCTCCTTATTTGATATCTCATTTTCTGTAAGCCCTCCTGGGTCTTGGTTACTTGTCTCTGTTGGTCTTCTTGTTGCTTCCTATACCCTCCAGGTTCTTCCATCTTTCCCCCAGTACTATCATAAGACCCCCAGAGATCCACCCAATGCTTATTTGCAAGTTGTAGACTCTGTCTCCATTCGCTAGTAGGTGGAGCCTCTGAGAAAGCAGGCATGTTTAGGCTCTTTTCTACATGCACAGCAAAACAACATTTACAGTTTCATTGGCTGGCTGACTAGTTTAAGGTGGGTCTCAGGCTGGCCCAATTATTGGTTGGACATTCTCTCAATCTTTGTTCCCTCATTATCCCTAAACTTCTTGTAGGCAGGGTAATTTTTGGATCATGGGTTTTATGGTTCAGTTGTTGTTCCCTCTCTCCACTAGTCCTGTCTGGCTAGGGGGTAGTCACTTCATTTTCCATGTCTCTTTTCTCCTGCTCCTCCATTAAGAGTCTCATCTAGGGTCACACCCATATCCTATCAGGAACCTTCCCTGTCAAATGACTCCAAAGAGAAATGCCTTCAGTTTCCCTTCTTGTTCTGAGCCCTCTCACCTCCTACTACAATTCTCCCCACATTTGATACCCACATTTGTTTCCCTCCCCATTCCAACTTCTGCCCAGTTCCCTCTCTTCATCCATTTCTGCTGTCTGTTCTGTTTTCTATTCTGAGTGACATTCTGGCAACCTCACATGGACCTTCTTGTTACTTAGCGTCTCTGGGTGTGTGGATTGTAGTATGATTATCCTGTACTATAGGTCTAATATTCACTTATAAGCAATGTGTTTTTTTCTGTGTCTGGTTTCCTCTCTCAGGATGATCTTTTCTACTTCAATCCATTTGCCTGAAATTTCCATGATTTCTTATTTTTAATAACTGAGGAGTATTCCATTGTGTGAGTGTACTAAAAGTTCTTTATCCATTCCTCAGTTCTGGCTATTATGAATAAAATAGCTGTGAACATAGTAGCACAATTGTCCTTATTCTATAATGGAACATCTTTTGGATGTATTCCCTGGAGTAACATAGCTGGGTAATGAGGTAGAACTATTCCCAAATTTCTGAAAATGCACCAGTTTGATTACCAGAGAAGTTGTACAAGTTTGCACTCCCATCAGCCCTGGAGGAAAGTTCCCTTTCTCCACATCCTCACCAGAATGTGTTGTCACTTGAGTTTTTTATCTTAGTCATTTGAGGGGTGTAAGATGTAATCTTAGAGTCATTTTGATTTCCATTTGTCTGATGGCTAAGGACTTTGATCATTTCCTTAATCTCAGCCATTTGACATTCCTCAGTTGCGACTTCTCAGTTTAGCTCTGAACCCCATTTTTAAATTGGTTTATTTGATTAGTTGGTGTTTAATTTCTTAATTTCTTTGTATATTTTGGACATTACATTTTTGTCTGATGTATGGTTGATGGAGATATTTCCCCAATCTGTTGACTGCTGTTTTGTTCTATTGATAGTGTCCTTTGACTTATAGAAGCTTTTCAGTTTCTTGAGATGCCATTTATTAATTGTTGATCTCAGAGCCTGTGCTGCTGTTATTCTCCTGTGTTAATAAGTTCCAGAGTTTTTTCCACCTTGTCTTCTGAATGATTTAGAGTCTCTGGTTTTATGTGAAAGTCTTAGATACCCTTAGACTAGATTTTCTGTAGGATGATACAAAGGGTTTATTTTCATTTTTTTACATGTAGACATCTAGTTACACTACCACCATTTGTTGAAGATGCTGTCTCTTTTCCATTGTATGATTTTGATTTCTTTGTTGAAAGTAAAGTTGCAATAGGTGTGTGGGTTTATTTCTGTGTCATTATTCCAATTATTGAGGATTGTACTGCTATCAAGGGTATTTTATTTTTCCACTTGAATTTAATGTTTGCTCTTTCAAGGTCTGTAAAGAATTGTGTTGGAATGTTGTTGGCAAATGGATTGCACCTGTAGACTCCATTTTTTAAGAATGCTGTTTTAGAGAAAGGGAATATAGGGAGTATTTGGGAGGGGAGGAGGATGTGTGCTACAGGGGGGATACAAAGTGAATTAACTGTAATTCATAAAATATTTTAAAAAGAATGCTGTTTTTCTATGTTAATCCTATATATCCATGAGTTTGGGAGATCTTTCCATCTTTTGATATTTTCTTCAGTTTTTTTCTTTAAAGACTTCAACTTCTAGTCATAGAGGTCTTTCACTTCATGTTGTTTGTTCAGGGTGTTTTTTTCCAAATTTCATTCTCAGCCCATTTTTCATTTGTATACAGGACTAATGAAATTTTTAGTTAGTTGTGTTCCCAGCCATTTTGTGGAAAGTGTATATGAACTGTAGGAATTCTCTGGTAAAATTTCTTGGGTCACCTAGGTATACTACTAAATCATCTGCAAATAGTGATACTTTGAAATCTTCCTTACCAAATTGTATCTCCTTGATAACCTTCAGTTGTCTTATTGCTTTAGCTAGGACTTAAGGATTCAATTGAAGAGATATGGAGAGGGGAGGCATCCTTGTCCTATATCTCATATTAGTGGATTTTCTATAAGTTTCCCTCCAACTGATTTGATGTTGGCTATCAGCTTGTTTTTTACTGCCTTCATTGTATTATGTGCCTGCTTCCTTGTATGCCTAATTTCTCCAAGTCTTTTAACATGAAAGAGTGTTAGACTTTGTCAAAGGCTTTTTCTCATGTAATGAGATGATCATGTGATCTTTGTCTTTCAGTATCTTTATATAGTGGATTACTTTGATGGATTTTCATATGTTGAACCATCCCTGTATGCCTGAGAGTAAGCCAATTTGTTCATCATGTATATCTTTTATGTGTGCTTGGATTTGTTTTGCGAGTATTTATGATCAACATTAAATTGCTAAATTTTTGACTCTCCTTTTGTAATTGTTCAAATGTACATTTCATTTTTAAAAGATCATGTTAATATTACATTTTAAAATGAGGCACTTCAGGTTTCTAGATATTTATGCAGAACTCAAATGAATATATAAATCTTTGTAGAAACTTGAGAAAGATCTTTAAGTTTTTTTATCTTGCTTATTTGATTAATTTTTGCATATTATTCAGGATCTTAATATGTACCCATGAGTGTCCTGGAACTTATTGCAAAGAGCAGTCTACCATCCAGCTCTGTGGAATACACCAGCGTCTGTTTCCTGAGTGATTTTGGAATTCAAGTCATCAGAAATTACACTCAGCCTGCCCATTCTTATAAGAATCAGGAATCCTTTATACTATTTCTCTCATGTGGGCTCAGTACTGTTGATCTGTTCTCTCTCTCTCTTTATCTGTTAATTGACATTTCTCTTGCCAGGCTATATCCTACTAAAAGGATGCAGAAATTAGAGAGGTGAACCTCACTATTGAGTTTACTCCTAAAAAGAGTTGGTGATTACATTACAACTTGTGTGTCAGAAACTAAGTAGAAGAACCACCAGAATACATTGAAAATATTGTAAATAAAGGATATGTTTCCAGTGTTCTAAGTATCATGCTTTCTGTTGCACATGTGTGTGGATATTTTAGACAGCATTCACCTACAATGATGTGCATGTGAATTTCACTCGAGAAGAGTGGGCTTTGCTGGATCCTTCCCAGAGGAATCTCTACAAAGATGTAATGCTGGAGACCTACAGGAACCTCACTGCTATAGGTAGGACAGTGAATTTTCTTTACTTTTTAAAATATAGGGAAAGCTCTTTATTCATTATTTAAGTTCTTCTGTAATTTCTTTTGATGATGAGGAAGAGTGAGGTGAATGGTGCTTTGACTGACCCTAGAACACGACTTAAATTTTGTCTTATTTCCAATAATAAATCATACATTTTCTGTTACTGTATTTTAGGCTACAATTGGGAAAGTCATAATATAGAAGAGCATTGTCAAAGTTCTAGAAGATATGCAAGGTAATTTTCATTGTAAGCTGATATGAATATGGTTCTGAGAAAATTTTTATATGTTCTGGAAGTTTGAAAGAGAAGGGACAGTGTAAATGAACTGTTTTAAGTATATTTATTGATGATGACTAATTTGTTACTAAACCATGTACCTCCATGTTAGGTGTTTGATATGTGTTTGCAAGGCACTCCTCTAAGAAAGAATGCAAGGAAATCATACTTACGCAAGATCAATGATTAAATTGTTTACTCATTAGCACTATGAGGTAAAACTGCAATTTGTTTAGTCTCCTACAACTCAGATATTGCCAAATGTATTCACAGTAAATAGATGATGAAATTATATCCCAAACATTATACTAATCACCCCGTGCATAGTAAAATGAGGTTTCTCATATACTTGTAGTAATATGCCTAAGTTTTGTGATTTGGGCAGTTTTTTAGAGTCAAGAATGTTGTTGTGGAAAAACCATAATCCCTATAGCACATGTCTGTGATGAACAAAAATCAAATGTGTGAATGCATCATGAAATCATTTCATTTATTAGTCTTTTAATAGTTAGTTATATCATCATGTATCACAATGAGTACAAGTGATTTTAATATGTGTATATTGAAAGAAACAATGTACCACCCAGAACAACTAAAAGGTATAGTAGTCCCTATTTTGAGTAGATGTTTAGAAATTTATACCTATTTTGCTTTATATGGGCTATTTAGAGCTGCCAGCGGTACAAAAAATGACACAGAGGCTTTTTAATATTTTAAAGCTTAGGCAATTTAACTGGGCAGATTCTGAACCCTTTTCTTCCCTAACACAAACCTAGCACAGTGTCCAAATGCATGGCCAGTTCCACCTCTTTGTTCATGTTCGTATCCATTTTTTAACTTCACTGTCATGCTAGTGAGTGGACTGTCATTTGCTTTCTTCTTCCCAGCAACCCTCTCTCACTCAGAAGTTCTGTCCTCCATTTTGTACCCTATCACTTATTAGCTCTTATTTCCAATAGATAAGTAAGGAAGCACAAATGTTTACAAAATATAGGACAGGTGATCGGCCATACAACTAACAATACTATGATTTTGTCAGTACTATTCACATATACTGGCACACTTTCACACAATATACACCAACATCAATTAACTGGTTATTCACCTTCATTAGGAATTCTCACAAAATTGCACTGCAAAAATGAGTTTTAGGAATTTACAAATTATTATTTTTCTCACAGTTATCTTTACATATTTAGTATGGCGCACA
>NW_026591978.1:0-4305 GCF_907164565.1 Psammomys obesus | reverse complement strand
TCTGCCTCTGCCTCTGCCTCTGCCTCTCTGCCTCTGCCTCTGCCTCTGCCTCTGCCTCTGCCTCTGCCTCTGCCTCTGCCTCTCTGCCTCTGCCTCTAGGGCTGGCTTGGCTCCTCAGCTCCACCTAGTGAAGGCCAGCCCCTGCACACTCAGTACTGTGCAGCATAGCTACTCTTGGAGTGATTGCTATGGGTTCACTCTCTTGAGTACCTGCTGCAGGTCTGTCCTGCACTGCAACTTAATTAGCGTCGTCCCATTAATCTTTTCAACAGCCCTGTGAGGCAGACTCGAGCAAACTGAGGCACACAGAGAGCTAAGTCATCAGCAGCCTCTGCCCACTGCCTGCCAGATCCTGGTCTGTTCCTGGATGGGGGCTGTTATATTGTGTTCCTGCACCCCACATCCGTTCAACAAGCTTTCGTGAATATCAACCACATTTTAGACACGGTGATGGATGGACTTTGCATTCTGTGTGTGTAGTGAGGCTTCCCACTCTTGCAGGGTACCTGGCTCAGGCTCAGGATTTTGGCTTGGGGATGCTTCAGGAGGCCTTGGGGGTGGGATGGAGTCCAATGTGCAGACTGAAAGACAGCTGCAGTGGCTACACTGGAATCAGGCAGCTTGATGGTGACAGATGAGCACTCCGAGACTGGGAGGTGGGTAAGACAGGTGGGGGCTGAGCGGGGGAAACTCAGTGCCAGGCAGGAAAGCCAGACTGAGCCTCAGTACTCCAGACTGTCCCAGGGCTGCCCCCGTGCCCAGATTCAGACTTCAAATTCTGCCTGCCAGAGAAATAGGCCCGGGACTGCACACATAGGTGTCCTGAGCCAGCCTCCTGTCACTTCAGCTTAGGGGCCAGCCTCCTTCACACAGGAAAGCCCTGGAAGGCAGGAGGTTTGGAGAGGTGGACACAATGCCAAGGCTCCTTCCTGCAGGCCCGATTTTATTTGTGCATCTGAAGAAAGAGCCGTGGTCTGTCTGGTTTCCTTCTGAAGCTTCAGGTGAGGGCTCTAGAAATGTCCTTCACTTCCTGTCCTACTTAAGCAGAAACCTTGCAATCTCGCTTAATGTAATACCTGTTTGTACATTCTATTATGTGCCTGGTGTGGCACTGGACACTGGCACAAGAAAAACAGGGTCAGGGCCCCAGAGAGGGAGGCAGAGCCTGTGCAGCTTGCTCTCCGTCCAGCCAAGCAAAGCCATCTGCTGTCACTGAGGAACAAATGGGCACAGCAATGACCCCAGACAGGGGTAATGAGTCCTACGGCATTTCAGGAAGCCTTTGCAGAGAAGGGAGGTGTGAGCAGGGCTGTGAATAAGTGAGGTTTGCCAGGCTAAGAAAGGAAGACTGGAGTCACTTTTGGTTCCTGTGTGTGCACTCTCAAAAGTATGCATGTAGGCTCATGTGTGTGTTAGCTGGAGAACAGCAACCGTAGGTGCCATCATCAGGAACACCGTCTACCTCTTTTGAGGTTCTCTCATTGGCCTAGAACCCATGAGACAGGCTCAGATGACCAATCAGTGAGCCCAGGGGTCCTCTTGTATCTGGATCTGAGGTTACAAGCACTCAACCACCACACCAGCTGTTTCCATGGTTGCTGGGGAGTGAACTCAAGTAAGACTCGTGTTTACATGGTAAGTACTTTTCCTGGCAAAGCCATCCCCCCAGCCTGGGACTGGGGTCATTCATTTCACAAAGAACCGTGGACTTAACTCTACATGCATCAAACACAATCTGGTCTGTCGGTGGACCTCACAAAACCAGTGCCACAAAGCTCTCCGGTTGCCTCAAGTCTTCTCTCTCCCCAGGTTTCTCCAGGGACTGCCACTGCCCCTTGCCCACAAGTTATCCAGGCTCACAATAAGCCTCCTCCCCCCCCCACGATGATCCCAATGACCTCCAGATCTCTGCAATGACCTCCAGATCTCTGCATCTCACCATGTACGACACCGTGACTCCTCAGAAGCATCCTTTCTGTCCCAGCCCGTTACTTTTTATTTTCTCCGGCTTCTTGGAGCATCCAGAACTCTTTCCTATTCTCCGCTCTATCATTCGGTTTTCAGTTTCTCATGCTTGGGTGCCTCTCACCCCCAGCCTCAAGTGTAACCTTGGCCGTGTGATAGATGCTCTGTTGACTGTAGGGTTGATGCGATTTCTGGTGTCTGTTATATAAGCCCACTCCATGCTAGCTTGCAAGACGTGTTAAGGGGGCTCAGGTTAGGCCTCCATATCCAGGGTGTAGAGGGGTTGTCCAGTTGATCTGACATCCAAGGAGGGCAGTCTCTCATTGGCTGTGACGGTGAGGTATTCTGCTGGGCAGCAGTATATTGAAAGTAACCATCAAGAGGTTAGACCTTCATGAATCCACTTCCGGGTGTCTCTGTCTGTTCTCTGTCAAGGATGGGCCATTCACAAAAGGCTTTTGTTTAGTCTCTAGTTCTGGAAGCTGGAATGTCAGAGGCTCTTGCTTCCATCTACCCGCTGCTCATAAGGCTCCAGTGACAGATGAAAGTACAGTTTCACCAAACTTTACCTTAGACTACCAATGACTCTCTGGGCTCACTGACGGAGCACAGTGAGGGGCCACTGGCAGGAGTGTGAGTACAAGTCAGTGGGATCCCAGGAGCACTTGCTGCCTGCAGAAGAGCAATGAGCTCCCACAGAGACCAGACCCTGACAGAGCCAACGTGCTGTCCAGGAACACCAACATCGGATCCTGTGCACAAACCACTGAGGAACTGTGGAGTCTTGGGAGGAGAAGCCAGGTTTGCAGTTTGCCCCAGTCAGCATTTATGGTAATTTGTTTGGCAGGAATTTAGTGGGCTCTTGCTTAGGAGGCAGGCTACATAAATGCTGCTCCAAGAGATCCACAGAAGTGTGGTGCTCCTTGCTTATCTGTGCCCTCAAAGATGGCAAGGGAGACAAAGGATCTGTGCACACTGGGCTTGGAGGCACGCTGACATAACTGTACCTTGGATCTCAGGAACACAACTTAGGCCTTAGAGCTGAAACCCTTAGATTCTTGTCCCATGGCTCACTGATAGTGAGTCCATGAGGAAACAACCTGCCAGGATGCCACCTTATCAAACAGGACTAGGAATCCCTCTGAATTTACCTAGGCAGTTGGTCAAGGAAAAAATGAAGGTGTGAGGCTGGTGGGAATTCCTGAATGCTGAGAAGTTAGCACCAGGAGCAGCCATAAGCATTGGTGACTGCAGTCTGGAGCAGAGCTGGGGACACAAGGTAATGGGTTTAAGGGGTAGAGGGAAAGATCACAGGCCAGGGCTGGAGCTAAGCAAGGATGCTTTCTCCTGGGTACTCAGGCTTCTGATCCCACAGGGAGCTCAGCACCAGAGCCGGGCCCCACATTGAGATAAAGACAGGCTGTGTCACCTGCCAGTTTGTTCTTGCCTGAAGGCTGTCCCCTCCTGGGGACTGGGACTGGGTACAACCTTCCAGGAGGTAGTTTCTCATGGTTGAGGAGCTTCTGCAAAGAGGTCAGTGTGAGCAATGGCAGGGATTGGGGAGATGGGGGGTGGGGTGAGGTTGTGTTGAAGAACAGGTGTACCAACCACAGTAGATGGCTTTGATGAGGCTCACAGCCTTCCCTGTATCCCAAAATGGTTCTGTTCTAAAGGAGAAACTGAGGGCTGAGAATTTGCTGAAAGAAACCGGGGTCAGTCAAATTCTGGGCTTAGCACCCCGTTTCCTTTCTTTCTTAAAAAGTGCTTTATTTTCAACAAGTCCTACATTTTAACTTACAGATCCTCACATCCAGGGAGTGTCCCCCCCCCCCACTGGTATTTGTTTTCTTTTGTTTTATTTTGGCACAGCAGAACAGGCAACGGCTGAATGCCAGCATCTCTTAAAAAAACCTGTGCCACGCTGCTTTCTTTTTTATTTGTTCTGAGAAAGTGGCCCAGCTGCAGCTGTCTGCGCACAGTAACAAACCTCCCTCCTTCCTGTTTGTGCCTGGGGGTGGCCTTATTGTGAAAGGGGCTGTTTTAGAAAGCAAACAGACAGCAGTATCCACTACACTGTGCTGCTCTAGTGGGCAGAAGGCTTTCCAGCAGGGACACAAATATTGAAATCATTGAATTTGGAACTGACAAGGAAACCCGGGGGTCATCCAGTGACCAGGCATAGAGGGGCAGCACACACCTTTTTTTCTTTACCCTTCCTGTCCTTGCCTTCTTTCACCTCCTTTCTTCCCTCTATTGCGCTCTTCTTCTTTCTCTTCTTTTCTTAGGTTTTGGTTTTTTTGATGATGTCTTGTTCTGTAGCCCAGACCGGCCTTTGATCTC
>NW_026591977.1:0-12232 GCF_907164565.1 Psammomys obesus | reverse complement strand
TGTGTGTGTGAGTCGGGGGGCTGTGGAGACTTAAGGAAGCCCCCCCCCATCCCTGACAATAAGGAATGGAAACCTCAGTCTTGCAACATCAAAGGAGGTAAATCAGGCCAGACAGTACATAAAAAGTGAATTCTTTCCTTAGCTCCAGTAAAGGAACACAGTGCTTGTGACTCCTGATCTCAGCCAGGTGCCAGACGTCTGTCCAACAGAAATGTGTGGTAATACAGTCGTGGAATTGTAAGTCACTGAACTTACAGTCATTGTCACAATAGTGTCAAATGGCTGCACGAAGGCCAATGCTTCCCCTGTCTTGTCTTTATGTTTCTGTCTCTAGTGATGGCCGACACACAGTAGGCATTTGGTGTCTGTCCACCAACAAAGCTGATGTGAACACACATAGCTAACCTGCCTTGAGAGAAGATGCCTTGATCTGTCTCTAACCCTTCGTACTAGGTCCTGGATGGGAGGAACTGATTAACACCAGGCAGATGGACAGCCCTATTTAAAGAGCTCTGACATGAAAATTCAGAGCCATTGTTTCTTGCAGGAGCTGACACACTGGGACTCGTGCTCCATGATTTGTGGAGTCTGGCTCTGGTTTAAGGAGAGAGCACTGTGATTTATCTTCCTAAGGCTTCCTTTTCCTTTCCTGATGATGGTGATGAATGCCCACAACTACATCAGAGGGTGGTGGTGACACACACAGCACAGGTGACACCTGACACCCAGCGATCCTACAGCTTAGGGAAGGAGGAGGTGGCATGTCCTCTGTGATCTTAGTGGAATACACAACTGCTGTAAGATGAAGGCAGAATGAGGAGTGGGGTGGCAGACAGCATGGTGCACATGGGGATGGAAAACCTACGCCTAGCCTCCATGTCTTTTGTTGTTTTGTAAGACTGGGCTTCATGTAGCCCAGGCTGGCCTTGAACTTGCTACAGAACTGAAGCTGGTTTTGGATATCTGACCCTCCTGCCCCCAAGCTCCGGGATCTTGCAGCGGTATCTATACCAAAGATTTCTGATGTTTACATTTGGACAGTATGGTGCCCATCACACCTATCTTTAGCCACCAAAGCAGGTAAGCATTTTAGGACATCATGAAGTAGGACAATCATTTCTTTCAAAAGCTTAAGGCAAAAGTTGCAATCAGTATTTCTTTTTTTTTTTTATCACCTCCCAAACCCCAGTAACCAGATAAAGAGCATTGAGACGATGCTAAGAGCTTTTCTTTGTCATTCAGCACCTCACAGCATCCTCACAGGCCAGAGAGAGGTACCCAGAGCTCTGTTAGCATGTCCTTAAAGTCCTTTGGTCCAGGTGCATGTATGTAGGGGGTTGTGTGTGTATGTGTGTGTGTTCATTGTGGGTGCATGTGAGGGTAGACCAGAGTTTGGCATCCAGTGTCTTCCTTAGTGCCTCACCAGCTTACTTTTAGAGGTAGCATCACTACTGAACTCATCACCCATTAGGGTAGCTGGCCAGTGAGCTCCAGGGATCCTCCTGTTTCCAGCCCTCTATCACAGTGTTGGGGCTGTAAACGTGGATGTGCCACCACATTCAGCTTTTAGTTTTCTTAACAAGAGTAGTGGAGATTTGAACTCAGGTCCTCATGCTTGTGAGGGACCACTGGGCCATCTCCACAGTCCCCGACTGTGAAATGGAAGACAGACACAGCCGGTTGTGATTTGTGCAGGGTGAATGGCACAGTTAGAGGTTGGCACTCTACGTCCTGGATACCACGGCCCATGCCTAGTGTGGTACACAACTCCCTGACCAGAGAGAAGACAAGGGTGCTGGACGGGAAGCCAGCCCCATCATCTTTCTCTTCTCATTACTCCCAGGCAAAAAGAGACAGACAAAAATGTGGACTGTGCCCATTATCCCACAACTTAGGCTGATGCTAATGACAGTGTTCTTCCTAGATTCATTAATTCACCATTAGGAACAAACAAACAGAAAGCAATGAATATCCCACGTGCTTAATGTGATCTTCTAGACACTCTGAGGACCCCCTCCCCCATACATGGGGTTCTCTAATCTTTCTAAAAGGTCCAGAGTGGACCCTCTGGAAACAGGAAACATTGTCTACTGTGACTGACAATGTTTCTAAAAGGGCTCATTAAAAATTGCCCCAGACGGCCTACCTGATACTTAGTTTCTTTTTTCTATGATGAAGTTTTGAAACTACCTTTAAGTCATTCTCCTAGTTAAAGTTTATCTTTTAGAAGCAAAAGAAGGATTTGGGGGTGAAACAATGGTTTGGGAGTGTGTTTTAGTGGGCTTAAATTATCTACGATGGTTTGTAACGAGATCTCATGTACTGTAAGAATTGTGTAGAGCCTTAGGGATCATACAGCTTTCATCTTTCAGGAGAGAAAAAAAAAATAAAAAGAGACTGTGAGAAGATAAGTTGCTTCTTTCAAAGTTATCTTGCAAGCACGGGAAACAGCAGACAAGAACTCAACTCTCCTGGTACGCAGAATATATGCAGAGCTGTACTTCAGGGCAGACCGGATACGATCCCAAGTCTCTGTGATAAGGCCGAAGCCCTTCAGTTCTAATCGGGGAAAGGAGAGTCACTAATTAGAGGAGGCGGGTAGGGAGCAGGCAGGAAGCCCCCAGTCTTTAAAACAAGCCTGTGCAAGCTTGCTTGGGGAACCCAGCTTTTAAAGTCTGACCTTCCTCAGGCCTACAGTGGAAATGATGACCTTGCCAAGACATGGAAACTGTGGTGCAGGCAGGCAAAGCCTATCGATCTTGAGGTGCAAATGCATGGGTCATTATTATTATCATGTTGGCTTTTGCCTCCTCTCTACGTGAATGGCTTCGGAGGAACCTGTTCTTCTCTCTGCTCCCGTGTCTGGCAAATTCCTGGGTCTTAGCTTGTGAAATGTTGGATTTCTTGAAACCCAAGCAGCATGCGTTCCTTCACCACCCAGGATCAACACCTTTCCCAGGAGCTGTCTCTGTTTGAAATGGAGAGCCAAAGGCAGGTTCCACGGGAGCCCAGGAGCACGTTGGTGGGTTTGCTGACTATCATTTGTGTGCCATTATAGCTGTGTGGAATGAAGAAAGAGAAAGAGAAACACAGTTCCTGTCACCTGCCCAGGGGTCTTCAGTGGTGGTGAAAGCAGACAACTTTGGTATGGTTTCTGACAGATTGATAAAGAACCATTCTGTCTGAGTTGTGGGGTTGTGGGGTTGCAGGATTGCAGGGTTGCGGGGTTTTGTGGTTGTGGGGCGGGGGGTGAGGGACGTTGAGAATTTGATGGCTCTTAAAGTGGTGGCTATGTTGCCCACCTCTTGGTGTTCCCAGCCTTCTGCTCTCCTCTCCTCTGGAGATTGGGAGACCCATGTGATGACAACTGATGAAACAGTTTGTGATTCTGAAATTACATGTAGACACACATGGATGAGCCACGTGTGTGGAGAGGGTAGAATGGCAGGATGCGTTAAGCTGTGGAGACTCAGACTACCCAGCTAGGGACCATAAACTATATTGGGAGGAGAGAGACGAACCAGTAAGAGTCTGGACACAGGAACTTTATTTAACATCGCCCTCCAGAAGACACCAAATATGGTACATGGCAAGGGGGAGAAATTTGAGACAGGCAAGAGTCCTAGTGGAGACAGAAAAAGCCTGAACTTTGACCTAACAGAGCATCAAATCACACTGTAATATCTCACTTGACTTGTGAATTCTCAGAGCATGCCCATGTGTCTGCTAAGCAGTACTTGCAGCACGTGTTTGTTTCACACAGATTCTACACACACAGACAGGTTTATCCTGTCCTAGAAAATAACAGATTTGAGTTTTTGGAAAAGAGAGGACCTGTACCCAACATGAGCAAAGAAAGGATAGGGTAGAATATTTCCTCAGCTTCCTGGAGAAGAGCCATTCATGAGGAAACCAAGTGACCATCTTCACTTTCTGGTGGCCCCTGTTCCCATTATCATGACCCCCAAGACCTTATGAGCCTTGAAGCAGGTCGAAAATACAATCAATGCAATTCTAGTGTCCTTTCCAAAGCAAACAAACAAAAAACCCTCACCCCAATACAAACAGATACACAAAAGGGAAACCTCACCTTGAAGCCCCCTCATGAACCACCTCCACTAACAGGCACCCCAAGTCTACCTGATCAGATCAAGATGTACCAACAGGTTCAGTGATGGTTTTGGATGGTTATCAGAATTCCTGGCTAGGAGTATAAACTTTCTTCTCAGTAGCTCCCTTTTGGTTTCTCTTTTGAGACAGGGTTTGTATTAGTTACTGTCCTATTGCTGTAATTAAAACGCGATGACCAAGGCAACTTACAGAAGGAAGCTTACAGTTCCAGAGGATGACAGTCTGTTTTGGGAGAGAGGAAGGCAGTGGGCAACGGGCAGTGAGCAGTGGGCAGTGGGGCAGGAGGAGGAAGCTGAGAGGTCATATCTTGAAGCCCAAAACAAGAGCAAACTCTAACTGGAGTCTCTGAACTCTCAAAGCCAGCATCCACAGTGGCATACATTCTTCAGCAGGGCGGCATGTCCTAAACCTACCCAGACAATGCCACCACCCGGATGCCGTCTAAACACCCGAGCCTACAGGGAACATCCTAACTGACACTCCTACAGGCTCTCTCTATTTAACACAGGCTAGCCTCAAAGTCGTGATCCTCCTAGCTACAGAGTATGGGGACTACAGGTGTGCACACCCCAAATGGCTTGGAGCTAAGTACTCTCACTTAACAAAAGTGAGGAAATGAGTTAACCCTAGGAGAGAATCAGAAGGTGTTTAGTGGTGGTTGCTGTGTTCTCTGTAACGAGTTGGGGCCAATAGCCATGCTTTTCGGAGGTGTCCTTTGAGATAAAAAGACACAATTTATGCAAATTTCCTGGTACTGCACACATGCTTCCCGTGGTACCTGGGACATGGAAGCTGTCTGTGGTCTCCACGGTTAGTTGCCCCATTTTTTTTTAATGTCAGCACCAGGGACACTATTGGGACTGTCTTCATTTCCTTCATGGACATCCCACCCCTGCCCTTCTGCAGCTCCTCAGACAAACTTACTTATGTTTTTCTAATCCTGATGTCACTGTATTTCCATCCTTTGGCTGGAACGACCTTTTGCTGACACAGGTCTGGTTGACATGCTGTTTAGAGAGGCAGCCCACACCCTGCTATGGCATAGAAGACTCCCTGGGTCTCTCCTTTTCTCCGCCCCACTCCTTCCAGCCCTCCATCTTCAGGTGTGCCTCGGTCCTTCACCGCTTACCTTCTGGGTCCTCCCTTTCTGTGTGCCTCATCCCATGTTGTCCCCCCTTCTCAGAACTGTGTCCCATTTCTTCAGGTAGGTAGACCCCGGATGCCATTCTAAATTCAACACATTATACAGCTTCTTTCCCCATCTCCATAAAACACAGACCTCATCCTTTTTTTACTCTCCTATTTGATCGTATTTCTGTAACACCACTCAAGCGTCCACAGACTGGGACCTCACTGAAGGCAAAAGGTGATCCCTTACTCATTTTTGTGTCCTCCCTATAAGATGAATATTCACTATGAATCAATGCATGAATGAACAAACTCACCTTTTCCCTAATCCTGCCCTGCATTTGCCCACGGGAGCCCAGAACATTCCCCACCTCTCCCTTCACTGTCTTATAATGAATGATCTCTCATAGAGCGCCCACTCTTGTATTTTGGCTCACTTCCTAGACATTTATTTACTGTACATATTTCACCTCCCACGAAATGTTCTTTATATAATGTTCTTTGTAAATATGGGCTAAAAGAAAAAAGCCATTTACAACCAATGTCTAATAGAGTCCCAGTGATTTAGAGCTGAGATGCCTTCATTTTACAGAGAGATGGAAATCCAGAAGCAAGCGAGGTTCTCCCAACTTGCGCAGTGGTGTGTGGCAAAGGCAGGATTAGGATCCTTCTCTATAGTCACATGGCCAAACTGGTCCAGAATTGCAGAGCCCAGCATTGATTCCTCTGCTTCTTTCTTAAAAATTATTTCCATGTGATTTTATTGTTATTAGCATCCTTCTAACATTACTGATTTTGTCATGAATAATGTTCTTCCTGCTAAACAGGAATAATGTGGTTCATTACCATGATGTTACTTATAATAGAAAATACACTGATAATAGTTATTTTTTTTAATCACTATAACCAAATACCTGACAGGAGGCAACTTTGGTGGTTTGGATGAGCTGTCTCATAATCTCAGGCATATGGACACTTGGACGGTGCTGTCTGCGAGGTTTAAGAGGTGTGGCCTTGTAGGAAGAAATGTGTTATTGGAGGAGGGCGTTGAGAATTTGAAGACTCACCATTTTGAGTTCTCCTTCCATCTCTCTATCTCTGTCTCTTTCTGTATTTTGTGCTTGTACTTCAGGTTCAAGACGCAAGCCCTCAGTTTCTACCCCAGCCATCATACTGTCATACTGTCATCCTGGGTTCTAGCCTTCAGGGATGGTAAGCCCAAACAAACTTTTTCCTCTTTTAAGTTTCTATGATCATGATGTTTCATCACAGTGTAGAGGAATTTTAATTCAGAACATGGCTGCTTTGACAAGAGGATCACATCCAAAGACCTTCTAAGTCTGTGTGATCTGGCTGCAATACAAATACACCTTTAATTCCAGGAGGCAGAGTCAAGCTCTGAGTTCAAGGCCAGCCTGGTATAAAACAAGTTTCAGGTGAAGAAAAGCTTAGGACTAGGCACAGTGGTACACACCTTTAATTCTAGCACTCAGGAGATAGAGACATGCAGACTGCTGAGTTCTAGTCAGGTCTGTTCAGGCAGTTTGGTTGAGTCAGTGAGTTGAGAGGCAGCGCAGTGGAGTTGAGGTCATGGCAGGTCAGTTCAGGGCATCAGAGGCAGTTTTCCTGGGAGAGTTTTACAGAAACTGGTTGCAGAGAGAACAAGTTATACACAGGAGAAGACAGAATGAGCCAGAGAATGAGGAGGAGCCAAAAGATTAGAACAGAGCGCTAGAGTTAGTTTGAGGCCAAGCAGAGCAATTCATTGACAAACTGAGAGAGAAGTCAGCTTGAATCAGTCAGCTTGAAGAGGTGTTTGAGCCAGAACAGCTGAGGTGAGCCGGCCAGCCAGAATTTAGAAAGAACAAAAAAGTATGAGTTTATTCAGCAGTAGGTCTCAGAGGCTGAAAACATTCTAGGCCTAGATTAGATTGTAGGAAGGCTAGAAGCTTCCAGGTGTAGGCCTAGGTTAGCAGGTGGAGGCAATAAGCCCCAGAGACAGTTAAATTAGGAGAATAAAGGATACTTTAACATCACAGCGATACACAATATTAACTTAATGTTAATTTAAGGGGGAATGATGTATTCATTTTTTGCATTACAGTTTTAAGAGTCAGGCCCTCTTGGCCAGGAAACCATGGTGATGGTAGGTTGACATGTTTGGTCACATTGTGTTCACAGTTAGGAAGCAGAGGCATGGGGGGGGGTTGGAGTTCACCATTCTCTGCTCACCTCCTCCTATTACTCAGGCTGGATATCCATCCCACATTCAGTTGTGGGTCTTCCTTCCTCAGTTAAACCTCCCTGGAAATGTCCACACAGACATACCCAAAGGTGTGTTCCCTGGGTAACTCAAGTCCTGTCAGGTCAACAATGAAGGATGAATCATCTCATGAGTATTATGAGTACTTTACAGTACTGGAAGCACAAGGTGCCTGGAAGTCCTGACACTTCCATGTGTGTGTGTGTGTGTGTGTGTGTGTGTGTTTGGTGCGTGCACAAATGCATGTGCAAAGTCATAGTTCAGCTTGAAGGAATCAGTTCTCTCCTTCCATCATATGAGTCCCTAGGACCAGTCTTAGTAGCAAGTGCCTTTACCCCCTGATTAATCTCATTAGCCCAAGTCTTTGCATTTCCTGTGTGAAGACCAGGTAAATCTTTGCTTCTGCTATTTGGGTTTATGCTGAGTCTCTTGAGACCTCGTAGGTGACACAGACATCTTTTGTTTTACTAAAGCAACTTGCGGTGGGATTTTGTACGAAGCTATTTGCTGGAAAGAACAGATATGAGGTATCTCTAGAGTGCTCCCTAAAAAGGATCGATGGGTTGGAGGTGGAGCAAACAGTAATCATGGATAAATAATGCAGCCCCCTGAGCTGCAGGGCTTGGAGAGCTTCTGCATTGCAGAAAGGGCATGCATACCAAGAAAGCTTGAGTATCTATCTCTCTGATCCTTCCCCAGCCTCAGCCTTTCCCCAGGTGCCTCTTCCAGCTGCTGGTTCACAAGTCCTATTCTTTACAATGAGTGGGTAAATATGAGTGAAATATTTTCTAGGATGTGTGAACAAGTCTGGTGAGTGACAAATCATGAGGAGACAGAATTAGTGGGTATGGAGAAAAATCCACACGTTTTTATGACCCGAGCTGTTTGGTGTTGAGCACTTTCGCATTATCTTTCCATTATCTTAAGGACTGGTCCTTAAATGACTGTAACAAGCACACCCATACTGTGACTATTTCAGCTGAGGTTAAGAATCCATAGATACACGGTCCTCCCAATGTAAAAACATAAACTCCTCACATAAGTGAACCCTCATTAAAAGGTCAGATAGAGACTCTTAGCTCTGGGTGAAAAAACTCTGGTCATAGCATATTGAGTGGTCCACCCACAGCCATCTGGTCTACCCATGGTTCTTACCCCAAATCCTCAGTAGACTGAGTGGAATAAAACCAGTGCGGCGAAGTACAGGAAGACCATCTGATCATTTCAAAAATGTATTTGCCATTGTTTTGAGCATCCTCTCTATTTATTCCCTGTCCCCCTCCCCACTGGGCTTTTGATGAATTCAGGAGGGGGAAACTGTTTGGCATTTTCAACCAAGTGCTCTGGTACTTGAGCACAGCAGCGAATGGGTTGTGACAGCACCTTATCCATCACCACATCATGGCTGCTGTCACGACTCACTCCTCTCCACCTGCAGCGGGGGGGCTAGGCTCCTGGCTTCCTGATTTACAGAGCAGCAAGCAATGCTTCCACAAGGATATTCAATGTCTCGAAATGTCAGACACACCAGTTGTTGCTGTCAGCTTTTATGGCCTGTGATATTTATCAGAAGGAAATAATTAAGTACCTCAGAACCTGAGATCTTCCTTGAAACTTGAGGAGGAGGGGCAGAGGAAGGAGGCAGTGATGATAAAACACACACACACACACACACACACACACACACACACACACACACGCAAGATGTCTTGTAGACATGGGGCTGGGAGCCATACCATAGCCTCTGCCTATGGAATGCCAAAGGGCCTTTATACACATGACCTGTTTTAATATCAAATGCAACACCTGGGGTACTTATTTTACCCATGACCAAAGCTGAGGCTCAGAGGCAGTGAAAATGAATGTCAGAATTAACATACCATGCCAGACCTGTGACCTTGTGGAAGTGAGGCAGTTTCTGGCACCGACTGCAGTGCCATGTGCAAAAAGATTTGTTTAATGCACAGATGAACAGGTGAGAGATGAATGAATGTCTTGCACCGTGCTGTTTTGAAAGACATTCTTCCTCGGGGATCAGCACCTTGGACAGGTAACCCCTGGCTTGCTTGCTTCCTTGCTCACACATGCTCTCTCTCTGTGTGTGTCTCTCTGTCTCTCTCTCTCTCTGTCTCTCTGTCTCTCTGTCTCTCTCTCTCTCTCTCTCTCTCTCTCTCTCACACACACACACACACACACACACACACACACACACACCTTGGTCTTTCCAATAGTCCCTGGCCCTGGCAGGACCCTTCTCCAGAGTTTGTGGATTTATATGAATTGAGACCAACTGTTCTCATTAGGCTGAAAGGAAACTGTACCTGAAAAAAAAGTGATTGACAAAAAGTTGACAAGGAGGGCTGGAGATGTCTCAGAGGTTAAGCATGATTCTTCAGAGGACTTAGGTTCAGTGTCCATCACCTGTATCAGATGGCTTACAACTGCCTGTAACTTCAGTTCCAGGGAATCTAATGCCTTCTGGCCTCCATGGGCATCTGCATGCACACGGTGAACATAAAGTGACAAAGGCACATATAAATAAATAAATAAATAAATAAATAAATAAATAAATAAATAAATCCAAAAGAAAAAAAAAGAAGGAAGAAAAGAAAATCAAAGTTGGCTGAGGGAGCCCTGTGGGTGTCATGGCCGGCAAGGAAGTGATCTATGAAGAGGTGAAAATAAAAACTTGGTTCATCCTGACTTATTCAGCAGGCTGGATCAAACTTCCTGAGAGTCTGATGCCAGGTGGTTTATTACCAGTGTATTTAAATACAACAGAATTTGGGGAAAAGTTTCCAGGCATCAATCAGTCCAATTCCAGTTGCACAATAAAGCTTACAGCCTGACTCCATAGAAACTCCTTTGCAGAGTAGATGCGACCATGAGAGTGGGTTCCAAAGCTAAAAGGCCTAGAAGCTAGTGTGGTCTCTGACCAAGAGAGCATAGAGGTCATGAGGCCATGAAGTACAGGTGGCATTTCTCCTGAGGATGAGTTCTAGTCACTGGGCACTGAAAATAAAGGTCTAAGGAGAGAGAGTCTAGGATAAACACTCTAGGAGATTTGGGTGAGGGTTGCCTCTACAGAGAGTAAAAGGTCACCAGGTCATTAACAGTATCCACTCCTAGCCTTCTGAGCAGAAAATAAGTAGTTTATCTCCTCCATGGAGGAGACACACCTGCGTGTTTAATATTCCTGGTTTCCCTATGAGCTGTAGCCACGAAGACCTTTGAGCAACCAACATCTCCCCACTTCTATATTTTTAAAGAAAAAAAATAGTGACCATAATAGAGACCATGGAAGAGCATTGCCTCCCTGGATAATCTAATTAATATGGGCAAGCACAAGAGAATTCTGTGACTAGCTAACAGAAGACCAAGGAGAGGGGAAAGCTATCCTCAGTTGACAGTGGACCAAATTAGCAACCACTTAGAGTTAAGCCTCCCCAAACCAAATCTAGAAGAAACCAAGATAAACTGGCTAAATCATTGTAGATGGCACTGAAGCCAAATCTACAGCCATGGGTTCCGCAGATTTTAAAAGTGAAACTCCCCTTTGTCAGGTGGGAGAGAGAATCCCCTTAACTTGAAAAGGGGCAAGTCGTGGACTTTATCAGCGTAAGAAAAAGAAGCAAAGCAACTAAACTACCTGTTAGATTTTTTTTTTCAAGCCAAGGATCAGGCCTCCCACTAAAACACACACACACACACACACACACACACACACACACACACACACACACCTCTTTGGAGGTCTGGCTTCTTTTGCTTAACATAATAATTTATATTTCCATCCATTTTCCTGCAGATGTCATACCTTCACTTTTTTTTTTTTCTTTATGATGGCATAAAATCTGAGTAGATACACTACCACAGAGACGCTTGTGTATCCGTGCTTGTTGCTGCACTGTTCCCAATGTTCGTCAATGAAGCCATCCTAGAGGCCTATGAGCAAATGCCTGTATACACGATGGTATTTTATTCACCCCCCTCTCCTTTTCAAAGCTGAGACAATGGGTGTTGGAATCATGGGCAGGGTTTTCATTGTTTTTGTTTGTTTTGTTTTGTTTTGTTTTGTTTTCTTCAGGCGCTGATGGCTAAAGTGAAGTCAGGACCTCGGCGACACAGGTCGGTGGGTGCTTTATATTCAAGCCAGTCCCTTCACTGCTGTGGGCCTCTAGGTTCTTCACTCACAGATGGGAGAATGAGGTGAGGCAGGACTCTCTGCTTCCAGGCCACCTTAGAAGTGGCCATATGCACCAAGGCTCTGGTAGAAATGCCATGCAGGGTTTTGTTGCTGAGACCTGCTCTGTCCTCGTGGGGGCATCTCTGCCAGGGGCCTGGAGGCAGGGTGAAGGAGACAGGGCTGGCTCTGGGTCCTGTCTGTAGCTCTCTGGCTGCACCTGCTTCCTGTTCTGAGAACCATCCCCTTTCAGGGCAGATTGAACATTTGCTGTTCATCCCTCCATGGCTGAGTCTCCTGTCCCCTTAATATATCTCCTTTCTACCCTTTGCTGCAGCCAGACTGAGCCACTGGCTCTCTAGCACTGCCCTACCCTCTTCTGCCTCTGCCTCTGCCTCTGCCTCTGCCTCTGCCTCTGCCTCTGCCTCTGCCTCTGCCTCTGCCTCTCTGCCTCTCTGCCTCTGCCCCTCTGCCTCTGCCCCTCTGCCTCTGCCTCTGCCTCTCTGCCTCTGCCTCTGCCTCTGCCT
>NW_026591976.1:0-6015 GCF_907164565.1 Psammomys obesus | reverse complement strand
TATATATATATATATATATATATATATATATATATATATATATATATTTAATAGAGGCCAAGAACAATGGTTTAGCAGTTTGGAGCACTGGCTACTCTTAAAGTGGACCTGAGCTCAGTTTCCAGCATCCATGTTGGGCAGCTCATAACTCTCTACAACTCCAGCTTCAGGGGCCTGAAGCCCTCTTCTGGCCTCCAGCTACCTGCACAAATAGCATACACACACAAACAAATAAACATTAAAAAAATATGTGTTTGTATGCTTGGCCTGCATGGATCTCAGTGCACCATGTGTTTGCCTAGTCCCCCAGAAGGCCAGAAGAGGGTGTGGGGTCCCCTGGGACTAGTGGCTACAGATGACTTGAAGCCACTGTGTGGATGGGGGGGTTCAAACTCCACAAGAACAGCCAAAGACCTTAATCACTGAGCCATCACCCCACACACATCCCCAATAAATATACCATAAAAAAGAAAAGCCAGGCAATGGTGATGCATGACTCTAATCCCAGCAGTCAGGAGGCAGAGGCAGGTAAATCTCTGAGTGTGAGGTCAGCCTGATCTACAGAGCAAGTACAACACAGAAAAACACTGCCTCAAACCAAACAAATAAAGAGAGGAGAAGAGAACTACCTTTAAGAAAATCTCTGACTCTGGCTAGTCCTGAAATTCTTTTCTGTGTCAAAGCCACAGACAGATCTCAGTGTAGCCTGAGCTGGAGTCCTTAAGCGTCTAGGGCTGCTAAGAATGGCTGTGCACACTTGTGTCTCTGCCCTCCCTGCAGACAGGATGCCAGGCTTTGCGTTAGTTCCTTACCCCTCCACCTCTAGTCCCGCCCTCCCATCCTTCCGCCCAGTTCCCTGGGGTCTCACTTCACTTTATGTTGCTGTAATACAAAAACCCAAGGCTGTCCTTCACGAGTCATCAGAGAGACGCAAATCAAAACTGTGCAGGCATCCGGGCTCACTCAGTCAGAATGGCAGCAGTTAAAGAAAGAAGAGTCATTGGGCACTTGCTGCCAACTCTGATGACCTGAGCTTGACCCCCATAACCCAGCCTACAAGTTGTCCCTTGACCTCTGCATTGTGCTGTGACAAATGTGTGTGCGCACACACACACACACACACACACACGCACGCACGCACACACGCACGCACATACTAAATTTTTTAACATGTAAAAGAATAAAGGAAGGTCTAGAGGCCTGCCAGCTGCCATGCAGCTGGGGCAGCAAAGGACACCCCGAGGCCCGCCACATGGCCACCGGCAGCAGGAGCCGCTATGATGTTCAAGTATGTGGTGGACAATGGGAGAAACTGCCTTGCTGAAGCACTGAGAGGCAGAGCAGGAAACTAGGGGGCGGAGAGGAATAGCCTGCCGTGCGTAGCTTGCCCTGCCGTCCGAGGCCATGGCGAACTCCTAGCCCACGCTGCCCCTGAGGGCCACGGCCATAAATGGTTCGTATTCCCACCAAAGGCCATGCAGTCCCTGGTCTGGGCCACCGCCGGGGACCATGTTAATGTGAAAGGTCTGTGCAGAACTGCCTGCCCCGCAGCTGGCTGGGGCACTTTGAAGAGCTGGCCCCACTTCCTGGCAGGTTTCAGTATTCTGGAGAACAGGCCCTGCACCACACCCGGGCAGCACAGTAGAGGTAACCCTGGTGGTGGGACTGTGCTCCCCCTCCCCCGCCGCTTCCAAGGGTGTAAGTGTGGGGTGCTGGCCCCCTACCTGTCTGCCATGAAGTGATGTGGATGCAGGAGAGATGCGCTCCCCCTCCCTCACCCCTTGCCACCTGTGGCAGGCAGGAATGCTGGCCCCCAGGTCATGAGGGCAGGAGAGATGGTCCTGACCCATCCTGGTTGTGGCATTGGGCGGGCTAGCCCGGGCAGTGCTGGAGAGCTCCCCCTGGTGGTGGGGGTCAGGAGCGCTGAACGGCAGGATCTCCACGGCACAGGGATAAAACACAGGACATCTGAAAGAAGTGCTGGTGAGAAGCCAGAGGCCTGGAACCAGACCACTGACCCCTTGCAGTGAACATTTGCAGGCAAAGACGTGTGGGACACACTGTGACACACTACAGCTGTGTCCACGACGAGATGTCTTTGTTTTATTTTTAAATTTCCTTTTGGGGGGAAGGTTGCAAGGACAGAGCGTAGGGACGAAAGGACGGGGAGATGAATGGGACCGGGGTGCATGATGTGAAGTTCACAAAGAATCGATAAAAAGTTAAAACGAAAAGGACAGAGGTCTATCTGGAGACAGGAGGGCAGGGCACCTGTCTCTGTTAGACTCTAGTGAGACCCTCATGGTGACGGCAGCTGGGCTGGGGTGCGGTGCTTGCAGCGGGCTTCCAGGGAAGAGATCACAGGGGAGGACAGCCAGCCAGAGGGTGCAGAAGCCAACCTGCTCTTTGCATAACCCACTTTCAGGGCATGGTGCTGCACTCTTAATGCCAGTACTCTGGAAGCAGAGGCTGGCAGAACTCTCGTGTGTTCGGGACCAGCCTGGTCTACATGGTGAGTTCTAGGCAGGTGCATAGTGAGACTGTCTTGAAAACAAAACAGAGAGAGAGAGAGAGAGAGAAAGCCCAACCAGGATCCTGTAACTACAAATTCCCTCACCTAGTCCTCTTTAAGAGTAGCCAGTGCTCTTTCCTGAGCCATCTCTCAGCGCCCCCTAGTGGTCTCAGCAACCGCCACTAAGCCCCGCCTTTTAAAGGTTCCACGACCTCGCCAGCAGGCCTCCACTGTTTAAACTTTAGTATTGGGAGAGGGGAAAGCTACATCAAACCTTAGCTCACAGTGTGGTTCTTGCTTCCCAGAAATAAACCCTGGGGGGTTTGGGGGGGCTAGTGAGATAGTTCACTTGATAAAGAGCCTGCCTCTTAAGATAAAGAGCTTGAATTCAGAACCCAGCGCCCACCCGAAAACCTGGGTGTGGTGGAGACAGGCAGATTCCCTCGTCAGATTGCTCCTCTGCTCCTCTGCACTTGGTTGTATTTGGGGCAGAGGCAGATGGCTCCCTGGAGCTCAGTCAGCACATCTGGACCAGTGAGCATCAAGTTCAGTGAGAGCCCTTGACTCGAAAAGAAGACAACAGCAAAGGGTACCATATCAGCTCTTCTCCACATGCACACACACCTATGCTAGCGAGCATACCACACTCACAGCACACAACACACTGCACACAGCACAGCATTACACAAAACACATCACCTATACCACAGCCCAGACAGAAAGGAACACACCCAGCTCTCAGCGTACCATACTCAGTACAACACACATAACCCAACAGGAACCACACACAGGACACAGCCCGACATACCTCACCACCCACAGAAAACACCACATACACACATTCTTTCCTAAAGCTGTGCTTTTGTTGTTGTTGTTTGGTTTTTGAGCCAGGGCAGGACATCTTGTAGTCCAGGCTGGTCTAGGGCTTGCGATGTAACCAAATACAACCTTGAACTCCTGATCTTCCTGCCTCTGCCTCCAGGAAAATACTCCGGATTACTTCCAGCTGACAAGACCTCCTCGTTTGTGCGGCCCTGATACCTCAGGCCTGTGACTAACCATCCGCCCTCCCGCCCACACCAGAAACACTCTTAAATTTAAACTATCTTCTGGCTTGAGCTTCAGATAAACGCAACACTGAGCTCAGTTCTCTGACACCTTCTTCCTTGAATTCTCTCTCTCCCATTTATTTACTTTTTTGTGTGTTATTTATCACTGTGTATAACTTACAGGAGTTGGCTCTCTTTTTCACCATGTGGGTACCAGGGATGGAGCTCAGGTCATCAGGCTTAGTGACAAGTGGCTTTAACCTCTGAGCCATCTCATTAGTCTGTCTTCTTTCTTTTCTCTTTTCTTCCTCTCTCTCTTCCTCCCCCCACCTGCCCCCCCTTCCTGCTGTGCTGGGGCTCGAATTCATGCCTCAAGTGTGCTAGGCAAGCAGTACCCCTGAGCTACACCCCAGCCTTATTCCCTTGTGTTCTCGCAAGTCCTGACTGAGGCTGAGCGTGTGCTCCTAGTCCTCTTGCCTCCACTGCCCAGGTGCCGGGTGGTAGGTTGTGTTCCCACATCGAGTCTATATGGTTCTGGCAATGGAGCACAGAGCTTGTGAGCTAGGCAAGCACTCTACCAACTGAGCCCCAGTTCCAGCGCTTGACTTATGGAGAATTCCAGATTTGGAGGTAGCAGGAATGTCCTTGGGGCCTGTCCATGCTCAGGTGAAGTAGTCTCGCTGCTCCCACCTGGCATGTCCTCGGGATCCTGCCAGATACCTTCCACATCAGAGGCTCCCAGTCCCTGCTGCCTAGCTGCCGCCGTAGCCAGGAAGACAGGCCGCATCTATGTCCCCACAGGCACTCAAGGGAGGCTTGAGTTTCGCCCACACCCTGGGGCTCACCACAGGCTCCTTCTTCCCTTTGGTCATTTGTCAGTGTCTAGCCACTGCCGCCCGGGAACTGGGGGACCTGCCAGCATCAGGCACATGCATGAGCTCGCTGACCCAGTTACAGAGATGGGAACTTGGCCTCCCGTTGTCCTGAAAGAATCAGAAGCAAACTGACTTACAAGCGTGGGCAGTGCAGGAGTGAGGTGGTGCAGACCCGTCATCCCGGCACTCAGGAGGCGGAAGCAGGAGGGTCAGGAGTTCAAGGTCACCCTCAGCTGCACAGTGGAGTCAAGGCCAGCCTGAACCATGTGAGACCCCATCTTAAAAATAAAACAGCTGGTCTGGCAGTGGTGGTGCACACACCTTTATTCCCAGCCCTTGGGAGGCAGAGGCAGGTGGATCTTTGTGAGTTCGAGGTCAGCCTGGTCTACAGAGTAAATCCAGGTCAGCCAGGGCTAGCTACACAGAGAAAACAAAACAAACAGACAGACAAATGAAAAGAAAAGAAAAACCAGGGGCTGGGAAGATGGCTCAGCCAGTAGACTATATGGTCAGCATGAAAACTTGAGTTCAATACTCAAGACTCATGTAAAAAAATGGGCGTGGTGACACTGGCCTGTGCCTGCAGACAGCCTAGCTGAATCTGTGAGCTCCAGGTTCAGCAAGGAACCCTGTCTAAAATAATAATCATAACAATAGTAATGAAAGGAGGAGGAGGAGGTCTTGTGAACAACAAGGGGTTCGGCAGAAGAGGTGGAAGGAAAAGGGGTACACATGATCAAGATATGTTTCTGCATAAAGGAAACGGTCAAAGGGAAACTCCAGAATAAATGAGCCAGTGAAGCAATTGTCTCCACATACGTTCTCACACACAGTCACAGCCCTGTGCCACATGTGGGCACACGTTACACACGTATAAACAGTTGAAGAGCAAACAAATGCTAAGAGGGCCTAGGAGTTGACCCGGTGGATAAAATGGCTTCCTGTACGAGCACAAGGACTCTGGGTTCCAAGCTGCAGAATCCCAGTGAAAAACTGGGCCTGCAGCGCTTGCACTGGGGGGCTGGGACAGGCAGATCCTGAGCGCTCACTGGCCTGCCAGCCTCGTCTAAACAGTGAGCGTCAGTCCAGTGACAGACCTTGTCTCCAGGAAATAAAGTGGGAAGAAGAGAGGAGGCCACCTGATGTCTACATGCAATCTCTAGGCGCACACTCGAATGCACACACACTCACACACCACACATACACACAGAACACACATCACATGCACACACAAACCAGGACAGGCTAGAGGGCTCATGGAGTAAACGGGCTTGCCTCCAAACCTGCATTTGATGCCTGGAAGCTTCATGGTAGGAGAGACCCAAATCCTGCAAGTTGTTCTCTGACCTGCACACCCGTGCTGTGGACGTGAATGAGCCACCACCACCAAACAAATAAAAAAGTAACAAGTGAAAAGCAATTCAGGATCTGGCGCAGTGTGCAGAGACATAATCCCAGCACTGGGAGGCTAAGGCAGGTGGATCTCTATGAGTTCGAGGCTAGCCTGGTCAACACAGAGAGTTCTAGGACAGAGAAAGAAAGAAAGAAAGAAAGAAAGAAAGAAAGAAAGAAAGAAAGA
>NW_026591975.1:0-36307 GCF_907164565.1 Psammomys obesus | reverse complement strand
AGAAAGAAAGAAAGAAAGAAAGAAAGAAAGAAAGAAAGAAAGAAAGAAAGAAAGAAAGAAAGAAAGAAAGAAAGAAAGAAAAAGAAGATTTAAACCCTAAGGCTCCATGGATAACATGTGAACATATTTGTACAGGCTGTTAACATAGAGCATATCAAAGAGGCACAGTTCTGCACAGTCACCACCCCAGGCCCCATCACCAACAGGGAGTCCCCCCACCCCCCACGGAACCACACTAATACCCTCTGACACACAAGCAGCCGCCCCTGAGGCGTGGGAATAAGCCTGGGAGAAGGGGCCAAAGAGGCCAGGATGACTCAGGAGGCCTCAGTGGGAGCAGAGGAGGGAAGGAGGGCGGGAAGGAGGCCAGGGCATGTGCTTCTCATCACAGGCCTGGGAATTGAGGTTCCAGCTGGCGGGACAAGGAGACCCAGTAAGGATTCCTAGCTCTGCCAAGACAGGAAACAGAGCCCTCATCTGCGGTCATGGAGAAACTCGGAACTCGGTTTAGAAGCAGAACTCGCCTCAGAGGCTGAGCCGCTCCTACTTTGGAGTCTGACTTCCTTCCCCTCCTCTCCCAAGGGGTTCTGTGTCCATTTCCACTCCTGTAGTAGCTCTGGTTTCACCAGAGACTCAAGTGACACTCAGAGAAGCTGAGCTGCATGCCCAAGGCCACACAGCTCTGAAGGGCTGGAGTTAGGATTCCAGCTCAGGTGAATATGCAGCCTTGGGCTCCATCCCCAAGGCAGGGGCCATGTGAGCCCCAGGGAATGGCAGAGCTTATTGTTGGCTCTGCCTGCACTGACTTGTAGGTACATGGAAAGGCCATCATCGGCTGGGTTGTGGTGACGCTTGCCTGCCATCCAAGGACAAGCAAAAGCAGGAGGATCTTGAGGCCCAGGGCAGCCTGGGCTACACAACCAGACCCTGCCTCAACTACAACAGCATGGGGGTCTCCATCTATAGCTCAGTGGCTAGAGTACCTCCCTAGTCCACAGAAAACCCTGATCTCCACCCCCAGCACCACGAAGGCCAGTGTGGTGAGGCTTGCCGCCCTCACACCTGGGAGATGTAGCCGGGGAGTTGGGGAGTTACCTGGCATTCTTTCATTACATTTGGGGGGCAAGGCTTAGAGCAAATTTCACAGAGAGCCCAAGTTCGCTCCAAATTCTGTAACCAGCACTGTCATTGAACTTGTGGGTTACATGAGATTCTGTCAGAAATTCAAGAAAGGAAGGAAGGCAGGAGGAACACAGCAAGACAGAAGGAGAATGGGAGAGGAGGAAGGAAGAAAGGCAGCTGGGCCACGGCTCTGTGGACAAGAGCATCTCCAGCGCAAGTAGAGCTGAGATCGGTCTTCGGGGAAACACAGGTGGGATCCTTCGAACTTGTAACCCCAGCACAGGGGGAGGGGGGAGAGGGCAAGAGAATCAATCTCTGGCTGCCAGCATAGCTCCAAGTTCACTGAGATCCTGTTTGATGGAAAGAAGACAGGGCAGGGGTGAAGAGAGAGAGCAGGGACCTCGGCATCCTCCTCTGCTCTTCCTGTGTGAACAAGGGCACAGGCACACACGCAGAGACAGACACACACACAGACAGACACACACAGAGACACAAACACCCATAGAGACAAACAGACACACACACACACACACAGACAGACATAGATACACACAGACAGACACACAGACAGATAGACACGTACACAGGCACACACACCGCATAAAATTGCAGAAAGCAAGCAGGAAAGGCAGGGGTTAAGAGGAGAGGAGGGAAGGAAATAAATAAATAAATGGATGCACTTCAAAAAGGCTGAAAAATAAAAACGCAGGTCTGGGCTGCAGCGATGACAGCATGAGCTGAATGTGTCCTCGCTCCTCGTGTGTCAGTACATGTGCCTGGCCTGACACAGCTGTGTGCCAGGTGCACGGTCCCTGCTGGGCACCCCACAACTGCTCCCTGTGCAGCCCCGGCAGCCCCTTGCTGGCCTCTGCCCCCTCAGCTGGGAGCAGGGGCGGAACGTGCTGAGGAGACAAAGTGATTCATTAGAGCTGCTGAATATGCAGATCAGCTGGGGCTTTCCCAGCAGCCCTCTGAGCGCTGGCAAGGGCGCTGGGTAAACTCTGAGCTGAGATCTGACTGGAATTCCCTCCTCACACCTTTGTCAATTAACCTGAAATTTAAAGAGTTGAGTTGCTCATTCATTAACAGGCTTCTGGCTAATGAAAGCATCCGCGTTCAGCTGTGTACTAATCATTCCTTCTCTCCAAAAGGCAAGCCTGGGGGTGTGTGGGGTGGAACTGGAAAACCAAGGAAGATCTGCCCTCAGACCCTGGGCCCTGGTAGTGGACACCCGGCTCAAGGGGTAGAGAGTTTGCCTAGCATGGACAAGATTCCATTCTGCCTCCAGCACTGTATAAAACTAGGCATGGTGGCTGTGAAGCAGAAGCAGAAAGACCAGGAGTTCAAGGGCATCCTTAGCTACATAGTGAGTTTGAGACCAGCCTGGGCTACATGGGACTCTGTCTAGAAAGAGTGTGTGGGTGGGTCATGGGAACTTCCCATCTTTGACTCAGTTCCTTCCCTAATCTTCTGTTAACTGTGCTAATTAAGAAAAGGAATATGTACTGAGGATTTAGCTCATTGGATAGAGAGTTTGCCAGCATGCACAGGCCAAGGAGTCTACCCCAAGCCCTGAATAAAACCATGAGATGGGATAGAATTGCAAAAGCAAGAAAGATCACAAAATCAGTCATGGCAACACATAGAAGCAGGAGGATCAGGAGTTCCAGGTCATTATCCTCAGCAAGCATGAGGCTAGCCTGGTGTACATGTAGCTCTGTCTTAATAGAATATGTGTGGAGTGTTGAGCCCAGCATTTAGTTTTACTTCCTGGTTTTTCGTGCTGGCAGGGTTAATTGCGTGCGGAGCACCTATGTTCATGTGCACCTCAGTGTAAAGGCCAGAGGACAACCTCCCCTGTCCTTCAGTCACCCATCTTGCCTTCTGTGACAGGGTCTCTCATTGGCCTGGAGACTGCCAAGGAGGCTAGGCTGGCCATCGAGTCCCAGAAACCCATCTACCTCTGCCTCCTCGGCTCCGAGGTGACAAGCACAAGCCACCAGGTCTGGTTGTTTTTCACCCGGCTTCTGAGAATTCAGCTGCCTTCCTCAGGCTTGTAATCCAAGCACTGTACTGACTAAGCTGGAGGCTGGGCTGTTTATTGTTGCATTGAGATAGGATCCCATGGGGCCCAGGCTGGCCCCAAAATGAATATGTAGCTGAGGATTGCTACATGCCATACAGGTGCTGGGATAACGAGCAACTGACATCTGGCCCACCCCACGCTGGGGGCGAAGCCAGGTCCTTGCGCACGCTGGGCAAGCCCTTTGCCAGCTGCGTGCCAGCTCCAGAGAGATTGCTTCTCCCAATTCCCTAAGCAGTGACCATTCACCCAGCATTTACCGTGAGTCCCCTAATATAAGTCGCCAAGACACGATTTATTCACCTGCATTTATTTACTTGTGGTGCTGGGAATGGAACCCAGAATCTCGAGCATATCAGGTGCCTGCTCTACAGCAGAGCCACACCCCAGCCCCTTATTTCACGGTGGGAGGGTCAAGGTAGAGCCTCTATCCATGAGTCTGTGCCTAACCCATTAAAAAAAGAAGAAGAAATTATTCTTTTTTAGGGTTGGATTCAGCAGTTAGGAACACTGACTTATTTCCAAAGGTGTGTTTGATTCCAGCACCCTGAAGTGACCCAACCCCCAACACACACACACACACACACACACACACACGTTTTTTTTAGAGGAAGGGTCTCACTGTATATCCCTGCTAGCCTGGAACTCAACTATATTGACCAGACCAGCTTTGAACTCACAAAGATCCACCTGTCTCTGCCTCCCAAGTGCTAGCATTAAAAGCATGTGCCACCATGCCTAGCCAACAAAAATTTTAATTTTATTGATTTATTTATTGCAGGAATTGGTTCTCTCCTTCCACCAGTTGTGTTCCCGGGATTAAATAGTCGTCAAGCTTGGCAGCAGCAGGCACTTACCCACTGAGCCACCCCTGAGCCCTTTACTTCTGTGTCTATAAAATGTCCAGCAGAGGTGGATCTTTGGAAACAGAGACTAGCGAGCGAGGCTGCCCTGGGCTGGAGAAGAATAAGCAGTTGCTCGTGGATACAAGATCTTTTTCCTGGGGTAATGTGAACATCCTAAAATTGTGGTAATGGTATGACAAGTTTGAATTTTGCTAAAAAACCACTTAATTGTATATTTAAAATGAGTGAATTGCATGTTATGTAGTTCATAATTCCACAAGGCTGTTTCAAAAACCTTCATCTTAGCCGACACTATACCAAGCCTCGCGTTGCACACGCTAGGCTCAAGCCCCGCAGGTCCCCGTGGCAGCTCACCCCACCAGTGATATCAGCCTCATCGTAACTGAGATGGGTCTCGCTTCGTGGCCCAGGCTGCTGTCAATCAAAATCCTCTTGCCTTGGTCTCACTATAGGACTTCGGATCTTAGTACAACTGATGCCATGTCAGAGGCACCGTTCTGACCTTAGGACCCAGCACGCAGGCCCCAACACCCATCAAAAGACTACAAAGACCTACTCCATCAAAGACCTGGTCCACAGTCCCGGGGACCAGGAACATCCCTAAATGTACTAATGTTGCTTTTTGCCTTCTGTAGTTCTGCTTCTTGATAACTTGAGTGTACCAAGCAGGATGTGTACTTTTGTACATCAAAAAAAAAAAAAAAATCAAAGAGCTGTGAGGATCGGAGCTGCATGATTTCGTCAAGTCACCTATGCAGCCACCTCCAATGCTATGCCACCATACTTGGCTGTGAATTCCACTTGTGTGTGTGTGTGTGTGTGTGTGTGTGTGTGTGTGTGTGTGTCAGTGTGTGTGGACCATGAAGCATGTGTGGAAGTCAGAGGACAGCTCTGTGGAGTCAGTACCCTCCTTCCACCTTCACATGGGTCCCAGGAATTAAATTCAGGTTCTAAGCTTTTGGTATGCCGAGTGCCTTTGGCCACTTGTCCGTCTCCCCAACCCCCCAATCCTACCCTTTCCCACCCACCATTCCACCTATAACTCAAGTGACCCTGCCTTAGCCCACAACAACAGGAAGCTGATCTCCAACCCCAAACATCTCTCATTTGCATCTTTTTTGAGGTGGAAGAATGAAAACGGAGAATCTTGCACAACGAGGCAAGCTCTACATTAGCTGCAGGCCGGCCTTCAGTTTCAGGTGAATTCACGCAGCACCTAGTTTCCAATTCCAACTCCCAGTTCAATGCTCTCCACTCCAGACTCACCCTGAACTGTCAGCAGACCTCACCCTCTGCTCATTTCACCTTCAACTGTCGCCATGTCCAGTGGGAACCCTTGGATCCATCCTTCCAGGCAAGCAGATACTTGAGGGCCTAATAACTGTCAACAGGGAGGACTCCGGCTCAGCTGCAGAGTGCTGCCCAGCATGCATGAAGCCCTGGATTCCGTCTCCACAAGGGCAGTACCCAGCTGTGGAGGCGCAAGCCGGGGATCCCAGCACTGGGAAAGTGGAGACAGGAGGATCAGGAGTTTGAGACAATCCCTGGCTGTGTAATTATTTCAAGGAAGACTGTCTTAAAAAAAAAAAAAAAAAGGCTATTTTCAGCTTCTACAGTTGGTTCTTGGATGTTTGAATCTTTTTGCTTTGTTTTTGGATCTTTGAGTTGGGGTCTCTCTATGTAGCTCTGGCTGTCCTGGAACTTGCTGTACAGACCAGGCAGACCCAGAACGCACAGAAATCCGCCAGCCTCTGCCTCCCGCAGACAGGGAGTAAATGCATACACCACCATTCCTGCCTGGCTTCAATCTTAAATTGTTATTTTTACATTTGAGTATGGGGGGCGGGGAAGCACAATGCGTATAAAGGTCAGAGAACAACTTGCAGGAGCTGGTTCTCTCCTGCCATGTGGGTTCTCGAGATTGAACTCAGGTTGGCAGTATTGGCCTCCATGATTTGTATCTTAAATGTCCCCCAAAGCAAGCCAATTGTGGTGGCCCAAGACCTTAATCCCAACACTTGGGAGGCAGAAACAGTTGGCTTTCTGAGTTTGAGGCCAGCTTGGTCTACAGAGGGAGTTCCAGGTCAGCCAGGGCTACACAGAGAAACCCTGTCTTGAAAAACCAAAAAATAAAGTTAAGCCAGTAAGGCGTTGCCACCAAACCTGAAGACCTGAGTTCAATCCCTCGAACCCACTTGGCAGAGGGCAAGAATTAACTCCTGCAAGTTGTCCTCCAACCTCCACACACATCCTCTGCCATCCACACACATCCTCTGCCATCCAAAGACATGCTCTGACCTCCACTCCACACACATGCTCTGACCTCCACACACATCCTCTGCCATCCAAAGACATGCTCTGACCTCCACACACATGCTCTGACCTCCACACACATCCTCTGCCATCCACACACATGCTGTGGCATGGCCCACCCCCACCTCCATCCCCAACAAATGAAACCTTTTAAAAAGAAGAGCACAGTTTCTTGGTTTATTCTTAAGATGCCAATTTTGCCCTGTGGCCTGGGGAGGAGGGGTGCACAGTGGACGAGGGAGGGTAGAGATCCTTCTGGAATCTCTCGTCATATCCCAGACTCCTTCAACAGGAAGCAGATTAAATAGACCACAGACCATTCATTCCCTTTTTCATACAGTTCCCAGTTATGAACAGGGCAGCACCATTTAGGATCCTGATTTGTGCCCAACAGCTTGGTCCCCAGGCTGCTTGGGGACATAGGAGTTGGGCAGAGCGGGGAGGGGAGAATGTGCAGAGCTGGGTCACGGAAGCAGAAGGAAGGCATATCTATCTCAGGGGCGGGAAGTCCTGCTTTGATCTTGCTTCACCTAGTACCAGAGAAAGAATAGGAATGAGGGGGAAGGGTCCCAGCCAGAGATCAGGAGGTATCCAGTGCTTAACTATGGGAAGGGGTAGCACCAAAAGGTGAAGAGGGCGTCACCGATGGAGGGACGAGAGGCAGGTGACGGGGCTTTCAGCAGCTCTGAGGAAAGAACAGACAGAGCTGCACAACCCTGGATCCAGAGTCCCTGGTGATCAATAGAACGGCCTCAAAGCCTCAGCACCAAGCAACCCCTTGTGGGGCTCCCTTCGACTTCCTTCCCACCTCAAAAATTCAGCTGATGAAGCAGATGGGGCCAAGTTCAAACCCAAACTTCTGGTTCGTCTGGCCAAAGTCAATGGCGGCCACATCCCACAGAGGCAGAAAACCCGCACGGGAAGAGCTGAATTCAAAGAGGGTCTTCGCCTGTCCTTTCCGGAGCTGGCCATAAGAGAGCAGAGAGGGTGAGTTAGAGAGAGGGTGAGGGGAGGCTTCCCGCTCCATCCTAGCCAGCCCCGTGGCCCCGTGGCCTTACCCGGCAGCCATCATGGGAGACCTTGACGGTAGCTGCTGTCGTCTGGTTGGAAGACAGCTCTTCCCAGTTGGTCCCTCGGAAGCGGATGGCGTACCTGTAGTCTCCCGTAGCTTCATCCAGCCAGGCCACTGAGTTCTGGCAGGAGTAAGTGAACCTCTGATAGGCGGCAGCACTCAGCAGCTTCAGGAACGTCAACTGGACCACGTTTACTGGGGAACCATCAGCATCCACATAGGAGAACTGCAATAGGGCAAGGTAGTGTGAGGGGCTTCATCCGCCCACGCTCCTGCTGAGGAGCATACCTCCCAGACTCGGTCCACCTGAAGTCCACCAGCAGACCTGACACTTCTCCCAAGTCTCAAGTAGCCCTAACTAGTCTCCAATTCCTGATGTAGCTAAGGATGGCCTTGAACCCCCGAAGTTCCTATTTATGTGATGCTAGGAATGGAGCCCAGGGCCTCATAGAGAAGTGCATGTCCTCATCTGTCTACCCTGTTAATCTCACACCCAAATTCCCACACCAGTTCCCACCAATTCTCATGCCGCCCTCCACGTCAGTGTTTGGCAACTCACCTTCTTCCCTCGGCGGAAGGTACTGTACCAGCCTCCAGGCTTTTCTTTGGACCAGGAGGCCAGTTTCACCTGGGGGAGGATGGGAAGGTCATCAGGAACCAAACCAAGGCCTCTCTGCCTCCTCATACTGGAAGTCGTGGATGGTGGGTGCCATAGGCGGCGCCCTTGGAAGGGCACAGCAAGGGGGGCTGGTGGGTGGGTCCACAGCCCCCTCACCCCCACATGAAACAACTCCTAGGGTTCTCTGTGGTGACTGGATACAACCCAGGGCCCTGCCCACACTCAAGTCCAGGGGACAGAAGGCTTGGTACTGCTAGAGAATGGAGCCCCGGGGCCATGCATGCTGTTTGGGCTTTGGGGATGGAAACCAGCCACTCCACCCCCATCCCCCACCGCCCCCTCCTGTACAGGCCTGGCAAGTACTGGGGATGAAACACAGAGCCTTGTGAATGTGGGCAAGTGTTCTGTTGCTGGGCAGCACCCTTGCCTGAAGGTATGGATTTAGGTACTCTACCACAGAATGTTACTTGACACAGGCAAGAGGGCTCTCACAGGTGGCCAGGGATGGAAGAGGTAAGAAAAAGACAAGACGGTTTCATTCACTCACCATCTCAAACTTCTTGTCCGGATGGAGACAGGTCTCACCTCCCGCCGTGAAGTTGCAGAAAACCTTGAAGGCATCTTGTGCGCAGCCCTGATTGGGGTCAATCCAGTATTCTCCTGCCAAAGAGCCAGACCCAAAGGATCAGTGGATACAAACGCTGCAATGCTCACCTGCCCTTCCCTGGAGGGGCCCAGACCTTACCATCTGGCAGGTGTGGGTGGTTGCGGTGAAGCTCGTGGCACGTGAGGCCTGGGCGCTCGGCTGTGCCTGGAGGTCGCTGCAACTGCTCCAGCTCCAAGCTCAGCGAATTGAGTGAGGCCATCACCTCCTCCAGGCCACCTTCCGGGGTGTCCAACACGGATCGGCGGCGCCTTCGCAGGCCATGTGGCTCAGCAGGGGGACCCTGGACTCAGAAGGGAGCAGGAACAAATGAGAGGAAGAGTCGGAGATGAGCAGAGAAGACAAACAATGGGAGGCAGACAGATTCAGAAGAGGAAGGAGAGGAACGAGAAGAGGAGGAGGACATGGGGAAGAGGGGGAGGAGAGAATGAAATAAGTGAAATAGAGATGGAGACAGATGG
This sequence comes from Psammomys obesus, assembly GCF_907164565.1. Classification (NCBI taxonomy): domain Eukaryota; kingdom Metazoa; phylum Chordata; class Mammalia; order Rodentia; family Muridae; genus Psammomys; species Psammomys obesus. The sequence goes on along the minus strand of NW_026591975.1, from coordinate 27,107 downwards.
GTAAAAAGATGGAAATACGGGGTGGGGAAGATGGATGGAACAGAAAGAATCGAGGGAGATAAACCCAGGTCAGAGCCCACAAATGGCCTCACCGGGACTGCCACAACCCCCAAGCTCAGACTGTCTTCGAGCGACTCTTTTGAGTATTTGTTTTGATGCAGGGTCTCATGTACCCCAGGCTGGCCTCAAACTCACTATGTAGCTGAGGCTAACCTTGAACTCCTGATCCTGTTGCCCCCACCTCCCCAGTGTTGGAATAGCAGGAATGCACCACCATTCTCGATACTGTGCTCCTCCCAAGGCTTTCAAGGAACGGCATTTTTGAGCCACAGACTGGAATACTGCCCTGGGTTCTGAGGGACCCAACAGGAATACCCCAAGCCCGATTCTTGCCGTCCCCCAGATTCTGGGAACTCACCGGGGGCCCAGGAGGACCCGCTGGTCCAGGGTCTCCACGAGGACCAACAGATCCCTACGAGAGAGGTCACGTTGGAATGAATCCTGCCTATGGAGACTGGTTAGACCTGTTTCTACCAACACAGACGCACGCACTTACGCCTAAACATATCGGTTTACTTGCACATATGTGTATACACATGCATGTATAACTGTGCATACACACACCCGTGGATACATATAGACATGCACATGACCACTCTAGAGGCCTCCCAAGCTCCCACACGAAGCTTCCCACATTCAAATCCCCATTACGGCCCCCTGCTTTCCTCAACACAACCCCCACCATTCCTGACCCTGCATCCCTCCTCTAAACCAGCTCTTTCTGAATGTTTTTCTCCCTGCCCAGAGCAGGGCACACACACGTATACATGTGTCCACACTTTCACATACATGCGCGTGCAAACACACACACACACAGGGCCCAAGAAGAGACTCCCACTATCCGGTGCTAAATAACCCTAAGCTCTCTGTACTTCCTTCCCTTGTCCTCTGAAATCAACACACAGTCTCCTGCGAGCCACAGCTTCTTCAGCAAAGCTATTTCCTTTTACAGAAATCAAAACCCTCCTACAACGCACAGCACCTCCGATTCCAAAAATGCTGAACACAGGATGAGTGAGCAAATGAACAAAGGGAAGAGGCTGGAGGGTGGGGTGGAGAGGAGTGGGGAGCTGGGACGTGGAGGCCTGGGGCAGTGGCACTCACCAGAGACCCCTTGGAGCCCTTCTGTCCCAGAGGGCCCTGTGGGAAGACATAAGGAATATGTCCCAATGCCACCCGTCCCGGTGACCTCCCCATTCCACCAAGATCCCCACACTCACCAACACACCTGGGGGCCCAGGGTGACCTAATGAGCCAACAGGACCAGGAAGACCCTAGAACAGGGACATTGGGGTTAGCCCTGTTACCCAGACAGCTTTCTACACACCTCTAAAGCCACACAGACTCCCAACTCCTCTGGAAGGCCCTCAAGTGCCCACGCATAGCTTCCTACACAACAGTCCCCAGCTACAGGCCCCCATTCCCCTAACACAGCCCTCCCCCATCCGGAATCCCAAACCCTTCAACTGGCCCCCTTGAACACTTTTCCCCACCCCAGACAGGGCACACACTCACAGCGTCTCCCTGGGGGCCTGGCGGGCCCTGCACTCCTGGCAACCCCTGATCGCCTTTCTCCCCGGCCTCCCCGGGGGGACCAATGAGGCCTATTAGCCCGATGTGGCCCTGAAAGAGAAAGCATTGAGAAACAGACACGTTGGCTTTTTTCTTTTTCTTTCCTCCTGAAACCTGGGAAGGAATGAGTTGCGGGGCCAGGAAACGCCCAATTCTCCCAGGCCCCTGGCCAGGGCGGGAGGTAAAGGTGAGGGAGATGTGGGAACCACAGAGGGAAGGCTGTTTTACCTTCTCCCCCTTGAGGCCAGCATCTCCTTTCAGCCCTGGGAGGCCGGGTGGACCCTGGGAAAAGGTGAAGTCCAGTTTGTGAGTCCACGGGGAGGTCTACCAGGGAACCACCCGGTAAATGCGAGTGACCAAGGATGGGGGCCACCAGATAGTCAAGAGACAAGGGGGGTAGTGAGAAAAACAGGGGCGGGAGAGGGATGGCTGAGGGTGCCAGGGGTCAGGAACGGAGGGAGTGGTCAGGATAAGCCATCAATGGAGGTCAGCGCAGAGCACCAAGATGGGGGCTGCCATAGAAGGCGTGTAAAGGCTTGGTGTGCGGGATCAGTGCAGATCATAAAGATAGAGGGACATTACAAACAGATGAATGGCAGCAAGGGGCTAGCCTGCACCATCAGCACCACTGCCCACTGGATGCCCTTAGGTGCCTACTGTGATTTCAGAGCTGTAGCCACAGGGATAGAGAGGTCTCTTACCAGCGGCCCTGGAGGACCTATCAGCCCGGGAGGTCCCAGGTGGCCTGGTTCACCCTGAGGAGGAGACAGAGCAGAGGTGTCTGGTCTCCACCAGCACCCAGTGGGAACATTCCCCGCAGTTGGCTCCCCAACTGTGAGGAGGCCCCAAACTAGAAGCCCCGTCCGTGCTGCCCTTCCTCATTTCCACACCACTCACCACAGGACCAGGGATTCCTGGAAGACCATCAGGCCCAATCCGTCCAGGGGGCCCTCGAGCCCCAGTGGGGCCTGTCCTGCCTGGGGGCCCATCAGGACCGGCATCTCCCTGAAATGGATGTGGGTGGGACTTCCTGCTGGGCACTGATGGGCATCCCCAGGGGAAGGACCACAGGGCTCACCCCACAGGCGTGCTCACCTTGGTGCCTTTCTCCCCTTCTCTGCCTTCTGGACCCATGCGGCCAGGGGAGCCCTGAGGAGGGAAAGCATGAGGGGCATGAGGGCCGCGTGTGGGGCATTCAGGTTTATGTCAGGAGAGGGATGTGTGTGGAGAGCGAAGCTATTGTGCTCCCGGAGACGAGGTTGGCATAAGACCATCACTCACCCGCTTGCCAGGGAGTCCACGGGCACCAGGCTCCCCTGAAGCTCCAGGTGGCCCCTGTTTGGTCAAGAGCAGCTGCAGCATCCGCTCAGAGCTGAGGACAGTCCCATGGACACCACCCCTCCCCCTCCGACCATCCCAATCACAGGGGCCCCTGCTGGTGCCTCAGGCACCCCACTCCATCACAGCTCTGCACACTCCCAAGCACCACACCCCTCTGCGCCCCACTCACCGGTCCCCCGATATCACCAGCATTTCCCTTCTCCCCTGGGATGCCATCCAAACCCTAGGAAGGGGAGACAGTGGGAGAGTCTTGGGATAGGAGGGGTTAAGATGATAATGGAGGGGGTGGGAGCTTGTCCAGGTTTAGGGCCCATGGGGGGTAGATGGAGAGACATTTAGGGCTTGGGCTACAGGGAAAGTTTACACCCACCGGAACTCCAGGGTCTCCTGGGGGTCCTAGGTCGCCAGGGAGTCCTGTGGGACCCTAGAATAAAAGCTGATTGCTGAGCACATCTCACTGAGGAGGGACTTCTTCACACACCAGATTGTGTCCCCAGACCAGCTTCAGGGTACATATCACAAACACAAACTAAAGGGCTGGGATTTTATATTCAGGCAGTAAAGTGTTGGCTGTATTCCCAAGATGCTAGGTGTGGGGCCAGCAGGAGGGCTCAGCTTCTCTATTATGTCTTCATATTTGATTCATTTATTTATTTATTCATTCATTCAGTCAGTCAGTCATTCATTGTTGCATCTATTCATACAGTCTTTGTCCGGGTGGCTCAGGGAATTAGAAAATAGAAAGAAGTGGGGCTGGAGAGACGGCGCAGTGGTTGAGAGCCCTGGCTGCTCTTCCAGAGGAACAGGGTTCCATCTCCAGCACCCACATGGTGACTCACACCCATCTGTAACTCTAACTCCAGAGGATCCGACATCGTCTTCTGACCTCTGCACGCAGCAGACACACATGTGGTGCGCAGACATATGAGTAGGCAAAATACCCATACACATAATATTTTTTAAAAACGGAAAAGAGAAATTAAAACAAACAGGAAGGACAGCTATCTGGCCCGGCCTGGGGATGAGGTTTTAATACCACAAGGGCCCACGGTCTCTGCTCTGTCTCCTCCCAGGGCTTACCATGTTCCCCTTAGCTCCGTCCTCTCCAGGGGGTCCCTTCTTGCCTGGAGGTCCAGCAGCCCCTGATGGACCTGAATCCCCTTTTTCGCCAATTTCGCCTTTGGGCCCCTTTGCAGAAACAGAGATCAGAAGTCAAAGGTCAGAGTGGCATGGTCTCTTCAGGTAACAAAGATGAGTGCATGTTGGATAAAGGTCCTTGCCTTGGAAGCCTGACAACCTGATTCAATCCTCAGAGCCCATGGCAGAAGAGAACAGACCTCCAAAAGCTGATCTCTGACCTCCACACATGCACCACACCCTCACACACAATAATAAATACATAGATATTTTTTTAAAGATTAAAGGAAAGCACCCCTGTGATTAAAAGCACATACTGTTCTTGCGGAGGACCCAAAGTCAGCTCTGAGCACCCATATCAGGCAGCTCACAACCACCAGGAACTCCAGCCCCAGGGGAATCCAAGGCCATCTTCTAGCCTCTGTGGGCACTTCATTTGCAGCACATCACACACACACACACACACACACACACACACACACACATACACACACACACGGACTCAGGTAGCCTAGGTAACCCAAGTGCTACAGGCCACAGAGCACTAGAACTAGCTGGGTCAGGGATGATGGCACAGTCATCGTCTGTCCTAGCCTGTGTGCTGTTTCCAGGTGCATTACAAAATGGCCCCACTTTGGGCAACTTTACAGTTGACCTTTTCAGTTCAAGGTCTGTTCCTTGGACTTAAACCCCTAGCTGTCTCCCCAGCCCTGCACCCTTATGCAGTGGGCATCCCTGAGATCTTCCTCGAGGGAGCATCCTTCATCAAGATAATCAGGGACAGCCATTGGTCTATGGTCAGGGAAGCTCTAAAGACTGCCTAGAGGTCATGCTAGCGTGAGCTGCTCGAGATCAGCAGTTCCTTCTGGTGGGTACAAGGACAATGCTCTGTAGGGACTCACAGGGATGCCGGGAATTCCTGGGGGTCCTGCGTCTCCAGCATCCCCTGGCTCACCCTGTGGGAAGCAAAGAAAATAGAAGGAGATCATCCCACTGACAGGCAGGGTGGAGGGTCCCCATACAACTGTGGCCAATAGGAACAGTCCTTGTACCCTCCATCCTGGACAAGTTCAAGTTCTCTTACCTTCTCGCCCACAGCGCCAGGCTGTCCTATTCCCCCAGGCAGCCCTGGGGGGCCCTGGAGAGACAGCGAGAGGAGTATGAGTCCCTAGAAGTGTGGCAGACCCACAGAGACATTCTACCCATCCTGGAATTCTCACCTCTGATCCACTGGGCCCAGGGGGACCCCGAGGGCCTGGTGCTCCATGGGGACCCTGTTGAAGAACCAAATAGTGTAAAATGAACCCCCACGACTCCACCAGAAAGACTACAGTAGCCACAAATAGCCCGTAGGATGTGTGTGACCCTTTAGACGACAGAGCTCCCAGATGGACCAGTGGCCACTCCCATTCCCTCCCATCTTCCATCGCCCCAGGGAGTTCATACCATGGATCCCACATCTCCGACCTCTCCCTTTTCCCCCGGAGGGCCCGGCAGCCCCTGTGAAATAAAGAGTGAAATGTAGCTGGTGAGGTGGCCCGTTTGGTCAAGCAGCTCTCAAACAAGTGTGAGGACTTGAGTCTGGATCCCTAGAGCCCGTTCTCAAAAGGCCAGACACACCAGAGCTCTCCTGCAACCCCAGCGCTGGGAGGCCGTGACAAGAGGACCAACGAACGCCCCAGCAGCCAGTGACCAGATCAAGGAACTCCAGGTTCAGTGAGAGATGCAGCCTCAAAAATAAGGTAAGGAGGGCTGTCGAAACGGCTTAGTGGGTAAAGGGGCTGGCCACAGAGCCTGGTGGCCTGAGTTTGATCCCTGGGATCTACATGGTAGAAGGAGAGAACTAACTCCTGCAAGTTGTCTTCTGACCTCCACACACGTGCTGCGGCATGAATGAGCATGTGAGTGCGCACGTGCATGCGCTCGCGCACGCACACACATACAATGTTAAAAGAAAGGTTAGTTGACTAACAGTAGAAAACCGTGTCGACCCTCCTCCTCCGAGTGCACATGCCTACATGACAACCTTCATCTCTTAATTTGTATGTTGGTTTTGAGATAGAGTCTCACTCTGTAGCCCTGGCTGTCCTCAGACTCACAGAAACCCACCTGCCTTTACCTCCCGAGTTCTGGGACTAAAGGCATCCACCATTACATCTGGCCCTCTAAGCTTTTCATCTTTATGTATCACTAAGACACAGAAATGGCCACACACACACACACACACACACACACACACACACACACACACACCACAAAGATTAGAGCCCCGGGTAAGAGGATCAAAAGGTGGCACCCCAAACTCACACACCTACCTGCAGGCCTGGAGGACCAATTACACCTACAAAACCTCGGACTCCATCATCTCCCTTCTGCCCAAAGAGGCCAGGGGGTCCCCGGCGACCCTGAGCCCCATCAGCACCCTGTGAAGATGGGGACAAACACAGTTGATGTCAAGGTTGTAGACAGGGTCAAAGGTTGGGACTGAGGCTAAGGGATAGGATCAAATTTGGTGAGAGTCAGGTTTTAGTTTGATGTGGTGTTCAGGTGACATTTTGAGTTAATGACACATGCTGAGTCAGGGTCATGGCTCATGTAAGGTTATGAGCAGGGTTTGTAGGAAGTTGAGATGAATTTTAGGGCTAGGTTGGAAGTTATGACCTAATATGACACTCTGACCTGGACAGGTCATTCTTCAGTGACAGGGTTCCTAAGAGGGAGGTGGCCAGCAGATGAGAAAATAAAGAAGACAGAGAGCAGGGGTCGGGGTCTTGCACAAGCTATGTCTTATGCTAAGTAAGCTTACTAAGTTATACAGCATCTTAAAAAAAAGATTTATTTATTTTATGTATGTGAGAGCTCTGGCTCTGTCTCCGTGTACCCCTGCATGCCAGAAGAGGGCATCAGATCCCAGTATAGATGGTTGTGAGCCACCATGTGGGTGCTGGAAATTGAACTCAGGACCTCTGGAAGAGCAGACAGTGCTATTAACCACTGAGCCATCTCTCTAGCATCTTATATACAGATGGAAAATGGGAGAAGGTCAACAGAAAGCTGTCACACTTCAGAAGAAAGCCGGAAGAAGCTAATGAGTCGGTGTTGCAAAATGGGGCACAGGGTCTCTCAGGGACATCAGCACACAGCAGCCTGGGGACTGACAACCAAAGCACCTTAGGGTGGGGAGAGTTGGATTCTCAGGATCCAAAGCCACAACTCCTTCAAGGCCGTGGTCCCAGGCCACAGCCAGCTCTGCCAACCATGTTCCTGGTTTACAGGAAGATCTACATTCTTTCTCTAAATATCAGGGCCTCAAGGAAATCCTTGGATTAGGCTACTCAACAACACTCAAAAGTTCCTGTAACCTTGAGCCCAGAATCTATATGCTATTTTGAAGCAGGCTCTCATGGGGCCCAGGCTGGTATCAAATTTATTTTATACCTGAGGATGACCTTGAACTCATCATCTTTCTCATCTTTTTGCTTCTACTTCCCCAGTACAGGCATGGACTACTATGCGTTGGCTCCAGGGTGCTAGAGTTGGAGCCCAGAACTTTGGGCATGATAGGTAAGCATGCTGCCAACTAAATCACATCACCAGCCTCCTTCCAAGATTACACGTTGATAGTATTTGGAGGTAGGGCCTTACGAAAGTACTTAAGATCAGATGCAGTCGTAAAGGTGGGGCCGAATGATGGAGTATTAGTGGCTTTATAAGGAGACACAAGAAAGGACCCAAGTTTACCTACTTACTAGTAACACACTATGTTATGATAAAGCAAGAAGACTCTGGACAGATGCCAGCACCACTATAAAGGACTTCCCAGCCTCCAGGACCATGAGTCACCCAAATAAATTATTTGGCTTTAGTGATTTTTGCAACAGTAACATAAAATTAACTAAGACGAGGCTAGAGTCTAATTCAAAGTTCAAGTCCCCATTTGAGGCCAGCATTGGAAGGGGCAGACCTTGTTGGGACAGACAGTAAGAATAAGGGTGAAGTAAGCTAGGATTTGCTTAACTTGAATATTTTTGTTGGATGAAGATCAAAGCGGAAGCAGGCTGAGGTGGGATTCAGGGTTGGAGTTGGGTTTATCATGGGTGTTGGCATTGATGGAAGACCAAGGCTGGGCAAGGACACAGGGATTTTATTCAGGAGAGTGACACACTGTCTTCACTTCAAGGACCCAGGGTATAGTCACCAAAGTTGGGAGCACTCACCGGAGGGCCTGGGTGGCCTGCTGGACCCCTTATCCCTGTTGGTCCAGGAGGTCCCTGAAGGGGGAAACAAAGTGGAAAATTCTATCAGAGCTGAGCATGGTGGTGCAAGCCCGTGATCCCAGCACTCAGGAGTCAAGGACAGCCTCAGCTACATAGCAAGTTTGGGGCCAACCTAAGTTACATGAATTCTTCTTTTATCTGAAACAAACAAGCAAACAAAACTCACCCTATTTGTTCTGGGACTGAAATTCTGAGAGAAAAGCTGCTGGCGCCAGGCCAAGGCAGATTCTCACCATGAAGGGATAGAGGATTTTGAGGGCAAGAGGGGCCCTCAAAAAATAATAAGTTTTTATTACATTTATGTATTTTGTGTGTGTGTGTGTATTCATGTGTGTGGCAACTTATGAGAGCAAATTGTTTTCTTCCACCGTAAAAGTTCTGGGGCTGGAATTCAGGTCACTGAGTTTATTGGCAAGCCCTTTACCCCCTGAGCCACCTCACCAGCCCTAGAGGACTCTTTCTTACTGTCCTGTGTGCTCAGGGCTCAAACAGTGTTCAAGTAGGGCTCTTTAGCCACTCAGTGCCAATGAGCTAGGTGCCAAGACTGGGCCAAGCAGGGCAGGGATCGCAGGCCACCCATGAGCATCGTACCCTCCCTAGGCTCCCCACTCACCGCATCTCCTTTGTCTCCCTTGTTTCCCTTGTGGCCAGGCATCCCTACTTCCCCCTGTGGGACAAACACATCAGGAAGTGTCCACCCCCGTCAGCCCCATCCTCTCCCTGCGCTGTCCCTCTCCCTGGCCCTCTCACCTTGTCCCCTTCCTCACCAGAAGGCCCCGCAGCTCCTGGGGGCCCCTGAAGCCCCGGAGGCCCTGGAATACCATCTTTGCCAGTGGGACCAGGAGCACCCCGTTCTCCCTGGTGGAGGAAAAGGAAGGAGAGATATTAGAAGAAGAAGAAGACACAGGCGAAACCATCTGTGCAGCAGTATCTTTAAAATTAAAACTAGGGCCAGGTGTAACAGCGCATGCCTGAAATCCCAGCACTTGGGAGGAAGAGGCAGGTGGATCTGTGTGTAGAAAGTGAATCTAGGATAACCAAGGCTACACAGAGAAACCCTGTCTCAAAAAAATCAAGAAAGAAAAAGAAAAGAGAAGAAAGAAAGAAAGAAAGAAAGAAAGAAAGAAAGAAAGAAAGAAAGAAAGGAAGGAAGGAAAGGAAAGAAACTTAGAGAAGACCCAGGTTCAATTCCCAGCACCCACATGGCAGCTCACAAATGTCTGTAATGCCAGTTCCAGGGGATCCGACACCCCCACACTGACATACATGTAGGCAAAACACCAGTGCGCATAAAATAAAAATAAAGAAACTATGAAATTGTCTGTCTTAAAGAGAGCTCCTTAAAGGTCAGGATATAAACAAGCTTCAAGTCTCAGAAAATGCCTGGAACTGACAGGGTTCGCCAGGCTCTCTCCAGTTCACAAGTACTGGGGAGAGAGTCTGTGGCCTGTCAAGCTGCCAGCAAATTGTACTCCGCTCTTCTGAGGCATGAGCCAGGCTGGTGGCTCACTCAGTGATGCAGCTACGTTTGAGTCAGTCTGGTTTTGTAAGTCACTCCTCACCCATTCACTTGTAAGTAATCCCAATAAGCTCACAGCTTTGTTAAGCTGAACTTGGGAGAGGTAATTTTATGAAGTGATTTTTTTTTTATTTTAATTTTATCTTTAATTATGTATAGACGTATGTGAATGGGTGAGTATGTGCACACGAGTGCAATTGCTAATAGAGGCCAGAAGAGGGCGACAGATCACCTGGAACTGGACTTACAGGCAGATGTGAACCTACCAAAGTGGATGCTGGGAACTGATCTCAGGTACTCTACAAGAGCAGTAAGGGCTCTTATCCGCTGAGCCACCATCTCGCCAGCTCACAGAAACAAGTTCTTTGGTCAGATGTTGCTCTCCTATCTGGACTAGAGTCCAGATGCTTGTTCATATCTCTTCCAGAAAAAGCCACCCAACAGACACTTACCGGGGAACCCTTCTCGCCAGCAGGACCAATAGGGCCTTGCCCACCACTCTGGCCAGGAAGCCCAATGCCACCAGAGGGGCCCACAGGACCACGCTCACCCGGAGAGCCCTGGAAAAGGGGCAGAATGAGAAAGTGACAGGGCTCTGGGCACCATTGCTGTGTCTTACACACAGCCAGAGGGCACCTCTGAGCACTATGGTAGGATCCTCTCCACAGGCCTCAATGGCTCCCACCTTCCTCAACTTGAGGAGCACACAGCCCTGAATGAACTGCCCCCATCACCATCCACCGTCTTCTCTTCACTCACGCACCTAGCCACACAGACCTCACTGTTCCTCAAACCTGCAGGGCCTGGTCCTGACCTGGGGTTCTTTACACACGCTGTTGCTTCTACCTGGAAAACCATCCCTCAGCTCTCCACATGGCCCCATGCTTATCTCCTCCAGGTCTGACTCAGTCAAACCCAGAGCTAGCTGAGGTGCTTATCCTGCTTACCAGCTTCCTCTGGGGACCCCTTGCCTCCGGCTTCCCAGTCTGGAATTAAAGGTGGCCCACCACTCCCGCCCGACATTCACGCCGGTGCCCGGGCTCTAAACTCGGATCTCCATGCTTGTGTGGCCAGCAATTTACCCACAGAGCCAGCTCCCCACCCAGTCCTCCGACCGCTGGGAAGCGTCTCGGCTGAGACTCGGGTGGTGGGCGTCAGAACTGAGTCTGTTCCAGGCCCTCCTTCCCCTAGAGCCCAGGCTCCATCCTGACGCCCTCAAGTCCCCTCCAGCCCTCTTCCCACCACTTACATTTGCTCCAACAGGCCCAGGGGGCCCCTTGTCACCCTTCAAACCGATGGGTCCCTGGGGGAGGAAATGGCCAGTCAGAAAATCTCCCAGGGATTCCAAGAATTTGCCTTCACTTTTGGCGACCCTCATCATTTCCAGCCTTATCTGAAGGTGGACCCCGAGTTCTGTAGCTCTGTCCGCTCCAGGTCTGTGCCACTACCATGTCTGTGTGTGTGTATGTGTGTGTGTGTGTGTGTGTGTGTGTATGTGTATGTAAGCATGTGTGTGTGTGTGTGTGTGTGTGTGTGTGTGTGTGTGTGCTCACACCTTCCGTGGCACATGTGTCAAGGTCAAAGGACAACTAGCAAGAGTTAGTTCTCTCCTCTTCTATCATGTGGGTCCTGGGGATCCGTTCATCAGGCACGGCAAGCCCCTTCCCCTGCTGAGCCCTCTCACTGGCCACCGCTAACATCTTTATCCAGGGCACCCTCCTGTTCACCATCCCTGTAGCCAACTTTGAAGAGCCTTCTCTACCCCACAGCACCACACTCCACTCCAGTGGACTCTCCAAAGATACTTACTGGGTCTCCGGGGGCTCCTTGGGAGCCAGGGAAGCCCATGGGCCCAGGTGGCCCCTCCTTCCCGGGGGCTCCCAGGGGTCCTAGTTCACCCTGCGGGAAGCCAAGGCATGAGGTTAGCCTCGGAAATGGGGTGTCTCTCCCAGTCTCGGACTGCTCCCAGCTGCTCCCCACACAGTGGGAGGCCCATGGCATGGGGCAATTTGTCCAAACTCTTACCTTGGCCCCTTCTCTGCCTTCTGTGCCTGGCAGACCTTGTTCACCAGGAGGTCCAGGGGGCCCTGGGGGCCCCCTCTCGCCTAGAGGCCCCACGTCCCCCACCTTTCCCTGGAAACAAGCAAAGGACATCTTGAGCAGCCTGGGGATGGGGAGTATGCCAAACCTCCAGCCCATGTGTTCCTCAGGTGATGAAAACGGGGGAAGGCTGAGGAGGTCCACTCTGACCTGAGGACCAAGGACACCAGCTGGTCCAGGAGGGCCTGTCTGACCTTGGAAGCCCTAAGGAGAGAAACACAAAGGGGTGTCACTTGGGAGGAAGAAAGGAGAGCCCAAGGGACCGGAGAGAGAGCTCAGTGGGCAGAGTGTTCTTCATGCAAGCAGGAAGACTGGAGTTCAGCCTTCCACCCTCCATGCAGAAAGCCAGCTGTGCTATCCACATTCCTAATCCCCGTGCTGGGGAGGTAGAGACCAGGGCCTCACTGGGGGTCACTGGCCAGCCAGTCTAACCTAGTCAGTGAGCCCCATGTTCCGGTGAGAGGCTCTGTCTCAAAAAACAAGGTGGAAGCCAGGGAGAGGGCTAAGTGAGTAAGAGCATTTGCTATTCAAGCAAGAGAACAAGAGTTCGAATCCCCAGCACCCATGTAAAAGCCATGCCTGTGACCCCAGCAGTGGAGACTGGAGACAGGTGAATCTCGGGAATTGTTGGCCAGCCAGCCTAACCAAAACGGAAAGCTTCGGGCTCACTCCTAAGGAGCAAGATGGGGAGAGATAGAGGAAAATCCCAGCATCCTTTTCTGGCTTCCACATGTACACCCACATGAACTCCACCTCATACACAAGGGCCCATCATGGTCAGGAGTCAGAGGTCAAGGGTCACTTACCAATTCTCCTCTTTGCCCAGGGTGGCCAGGTATCCCGTCTTTCCCCTGAGGACCCTGGGGAACAAGGTAAGAGGGAACGAAGATTCAGAGCTGGAGCCATCCTCCCTTGTACCCCTCCCCCAATGACTCCGGGTCAGGGTGACATCACTCACTGGGGGGCCCTTTGGTCCAGGGAATCCTGGGGGACCTTGCAGACCAGGGAGACCCTGAAATGGAACCAGAAATCATTACCTCATCCCTCCTGAGTGTCTTGCACCTAAGACTCACAAAAATGACCTTAAAAGCCAGTCAGGTTGCTGGCAAAATGGCACACACACACACACACACACACACACACACACACACACACTCACTCACTCACTCACCTTTTCTCCAGGGGCCCCAGGAGAGCCGCTCTGGCCCACGTCACCCTGGAACAGAAGGAATGGGCTTCAAACCCAGAACACACTCAACTGGAAGGACTGGGCAGATAGCTCAGTCAGCCTAAGATAGGCAAAGGGCCCTTGGTCATCCCCCATCCCTACTCACTCCCATACCTTGGGGCCAGGCTGGCCAGTGGCCCCTGGCTGTCCTCTGTCTCCACGGGGGCCCTGCACAGAGAGAATTTAAGAAAAAAGAATAAAAATAAAAAAAGCATATAACAGAAGTGAGTGGGAGGGTGGGCCTGGGAGAGGACACCACACACAGGTTCCTTCCTCCAAAAGTCCCCTATGGTTCCACCAGGGACAGGACCTGTCCTTTCCTGCCCACTCATGACTTCACTACCCCGGCTCCCCTCAGCCTGGTTCCCCCGTGTGGAGCAGCCATCATTTCCTTACCGGTGTGCCACGCTCTCCTTCCTCCCCCGGCTGCCCTGCTTTGCCCTGGAAAGCAAGTTAAAACCGAGAGAAAGTGGAAGTTGCCTTGTGCTTCGTGAGACTCACATGCACTTATGTGTTCAACAGGTGGGGATGAATGCATACAGGGATGGCTGCAAAAGAAAGCCTCATGCAGGGAGAAAAACCAGCCCAGAGGAGAGGTCTGTGCTGCCGGCAGCAGCACCGGACGGACGGAACCATCTCAGCCCTTTGAAACTGAAGCCCCAGACAGCAGACACAGAGATACAGATGCGGAATTTGGTGTTTGCCCTGCTGGCTTTCAGTCCAGGATTTCCTCATCAAGCCACTCACTATTCTTCCCTTGTGGAATGGGAGTTCTATTCTGTGGCATTGTAATATGTTTTCAGTTTGGCTTTTAAAGCATTGGAATTTTGAAAGACTATAAGATTTTAAAAATTAGACTGTATTTTACATTTTAAAATAAACATGAGACTTTGGGGACCAGAAGTGGAAGATTATGTGTTTTTCCAGTTGACAAGAGTAGAGCTATGCCAGTTAGGTTTCCTTCTGGTAAGATTGTGTGGTGTGTGTGTCTGTGAGTGTGTGTGTGTGTATGTGTATGTGTGTGTGTGTGTGTGTGTCTTTCGCTGGGGGTAGGAGTGTTGGTGCACAAAAGTGCAAGTGTTCCCAGCGGCCAGCAGAGGGCATCAGATCCTGTGGATCCAGAGCTACAGATGGTTATGAGCCACCTGATGGAGTGCTGAGAACCAAACTCCAGTCCTCTGGGAGAGTGGCCAGTGCTCTTACGCTCTGAGCCAGCCCTCCAGCCCTCCAGAAGCATCCAGGAAGAGTCTCACTGAGGGATTCTCTAGATCAGAATAGCCGGTGGGAATAGTGTGTGGGGGGGATTGCCTGGACTGCCTTAATTGACAGAGGAAGATGTTAACAAGCACAGATAAACTGCCCTGACACCCTCCTCCTGGCACTCACAAGGACACATTGTTCCGCTTGGACCAGGCCACCCTCCCATTCCCTCTGGCTTACAACTTACCCTTTTGCCCTTCTCTCCCAGTGGTCCTAAGGGTCCAGGAAATCCAACAGATCCCTAAGCAGAGAGAATGAGACATGACATGTGGGGATTAGTGAGCATTAGGCACAACTGGCTCCTGGCTTCATCTTTGGAGGCTTCCTTAGGTTACTGAATCTAATGGCTTCCTGGCATCATCTCCAGCCCCCGGCTCCTCAGGGCAGTCCTCCATCCTCCTCCCCACCTCATTCTCTGACTCTCACCCCCACAGCAGCCACACTGCCCTCCTCCAAATGCCCCAGGTATGCTAGTGTGTTCCTGCCAAAAATCTCTGCACAGCCCCCCTCCCTCACCTTAAACGCTTTTCTCTCAGGTCTACACAAAGCCATCAGTCACTCATCACTCACAATTTTATGTGCATGTGATACGTGTGTACATGTATGTGCAGGCACGTACACCCACATAGAGAAGAAGCACAGGAGAACGCCAGGTGGCCTACTCTATTATTGCGTGGCCGCAGCTGGTAAAGCACTTGCCTATCATGCAGAAATTCCTGAGCTCCACCCCCAGCAACACGTAACACAGGTGTGGTGGCATCTACAGACCAAGTGTAAGGCTAGCCTGGGCTACATGAGACCCTGTCTCAACAAAAATCAAGAGGGGCCGGCTGGCTGGTGAGTGGGTGTGGCAGCAACTCGGAAGGTAAAGAAACGGAGTTCCCAAAGGCGCAAGCTCACTAGAAGATAACTAGAATGGGTGAGCTCTAGCTCACGTGCGAGACCCTGCCTCCAGACATAAAATGGGAGCGATGGAGGAAGACACCGACACCAGCCTCCAGCTTCCACGCTCAGGCACGCCTGCACACGTGGGAGGGTAACACACATCTGAACACACACACATACACACACACACACGCAAAACAAGCAACTCAAAGACCAACAAAAAGGGGTGAGAATTTGTAGGAGGTGGCTACATACTGAAAGTGTGTCTTTGAGTGGGACTGGGTGCCTTGGTTTCTCTCTCTCTCTCTCTCTCTCTCTCTCTCTCTTCTCTCTTCTCCATATCTCCTCTATCTCCATATCTCTTTCTCCTTTCTCTCCCCTTTCCCTTTTTCTTTCTCTTCCTCTCCCTTTCTCTTCTCTCTCCACCTCTCTCCTCTACCCCCGTTCTCCTGGTTCAAGATGGGAGTAGCCCCTGTCTGTCACCTTCGTACCGTTACTACCATCTGCCACCAGAAGCCGAAAGTCAAAGGGTCATTCAAGACCACGAACCAAACGTAACTTGCCTGTAAAAGCTGATCTCCCCTAAGGTATAGACAAGACAACCATGTTAACTCCCAACAGCAAAAATGTGGAGCTCAGCAAGAATTCTGTTTCCAGTGAGGGGGCTCAGCGGGTAAAGGGGCCTGCCACCAGTCCTAACGGGGAGAGTGTGGTCTGCGCTACCCACGTGGCAGTGCTCTTACCTGCTGAGCCATCTCTCCAGCCTCCTGTAAAAACTTCCTCATGGAATCTAACTGGGTCCCATGAGAACTATGTTAAGGAGTGAACTGACTCCTTTGTTGTCCTTTGTGTGTATCTGTGTGTGCCCTGTGCCCACCGGGAACAGAAAACGGCACTGGATCCCAGGAGCTGAAATTACAGCCACCATGTGAGTACTGGGAACGGATTCCCAGGGTCTCTGCAGGAGCAGCAAGAGCTCTTAACCTCTGAGCCATCTCTCCAGCCCATAAATGTGATTTTTAAAAGAGTATTCTGCAGTTGCTCCCATATATCTTCAAGTTCCCAAGTGACTTTACATAAACTTGCATGCTCAGACACCCACGATGGAGTCTGGGGTGTGGCTCAGACAGAAAACACAATCTCGCACGCACTCTTATCCCTAAGGCTGGCACGTGTGTTTCTCCGGAGCCACATCTCTATATTAGTACGCTGTGTTGGGTTATAATGAATTCAAGATCATCGGAAAGATCTCAGTTTTTTGAGTTCACCTGGCGTTTTTTGGGATTTCAGTGTCTTTGTGTGAGCCGCCCCCTGACCTGTGCTGGTAGCTAGATTCTTAGTGTGAGAATGCGGATGGGGTATCTTTAAGGGGCATAGTGTGGTGGGAGGTCTTTAGGACGTTAGGACTAACAGGAAGGGATTAACATAGTTCTCATGGGACCCAGTTAGATTCCATGAGGAGGTTTTTAAAGGAGGCTGGAGAGATGGCTCAGCAGGTAAGAGCACTGGCTCTTCTTCCGGAGGACCTGGGTTCATTTCCTCCAGTACCCACATGTCAAGCTCACAACCATCTGTAACTCCAGTTCCAGGGGATCTGACACTCTCTCCTGGCCTCTCCTTGCAAGCATCTGTGGTTCACAGACACATAGGCAGGCAAAACACCCATACACATAAAATAAAGATAAATACAAATCTCAAAAAAACATTTAGAAGAGATTCTTTAAAAAAAAAACATTTTTATCAAGGCCAGCCTGATCTACAAAGCAAGTCCAACACAGCCTAGGCTACACAGAGAAACCCTGTCTCAAAAAACAAAACAAAAAACCATTTTGATGACCAGCACTCAGAAGCTGGCGGCAGGTGGATCTCTGTGCGTTCAAGACCAGTCTGATCTACGCATTGAGATTCTGTCTCAGCAAAACCAAGGCACTTTTATTATATTTACTTATTTTCTGTGTGCATGTCCGCCACAGCATACATGTGAAAGTCACAGCCAGCTTGCAGGACTCAGGTCTCTCTTTCCACAACTTGGGTGCTAGGGACCAAACTCAGGTGACATCAGGTTTGGAGGCGAGAACCTTTATCTACTGAGTTATCTTACTTACCCAAGGGGAACTGTGTTTGTTGTACGTGTATTCCTGTGAGTGCACATACATGTGGAAGTCGATGCTGCGTGTCTTCTCTGACTGTACTTCACTTTAGTGTGCACGTGCACATGCTCTTGGGCTTGTGTGGTTATGAACATGTGTCTAGGCAGAGGCCAGAACAGGACATCCGACATCCACCTCCATTGCTCTCCACCATATTCCTTTGAGACAGGGTCTCTCCCTGAATGTGGAGTTAGGCTGGTGACCAGCAAGCCCCACTGATTCTCCTGATTCAGACCCCCACAGCCCTGACATTGCAGGTATACACATAGGCCTTGCCTGACTTTTTTTCCCTTAGTATTTGTTTTGTTTTATTTTAATGTGTGTGTGTGAGAGAGAGAAAGAGACAGACAGAGAGAGAGGAAGAGGGGGTTGATATGCTGGCAGAGGACAGACCATGTCAGATTCCCTAGAGGTGGGGTTGTTGGCAGTTGTAATGTGGATGCAGAGAAATGGGCTCTGGAAGGGCAGCTGAGCCATTTCTCCATCCTGAATATGCAAGTGGATGATGGGAATTTGAACTCAGGCTCTTATGCTTGTTATAGCAAGCACTCCCCCACTGACCCATCCCCTTGGCTCCTCCTCCCTAACTCTGAGATAAAGTCTCTCACTGAACGTGGAACCTGCTCATTGGTTAGATTGGCTGGTCACTGAGCCTCAGGGATCCTCCTGCCTCCACCCCTCCAGTGTTGAGGTTACCCATGTGTGGCATCACACACGGCTTCTCACAGGGGTGCTGGGACTCAAACTCAGTGCTTCGGAGGGAGCTGGCTTCCTGTCCTGTTGTGGGATCGCTCTAACTTGTAACTGCTTTCATCATGACACTATCCTCTAATAAAGGAACTCAGCCAGGGAGGGAACTTAACTAGGGCCAAATCACTGGAGTCTCCATAACTATGCCCACAAAACCTCTTTTCTTCATAAAATATCCAGCTTCAAATGGTTTTTGCTACAGCAAGAGAGGTCTACACCTCTCTGAATGATGAACCAAACAACACACCAAAAACCATCAAGTGAATGAGTCAGACAGAACAGGTACCTCCATTTAGCAGCTGAGAAAACGGGTTCAAGAACCTCACTCAGGGCCATGTAGGTCATGAGCAGTGACCATCTGAGAAAAAGTCCATGATCCTTTTTTACACTCTCTCAATGACATGAGCTGCACACCCTTCCCCCTTCAGATCACGGCCTCCGCCCTCAGGAAGTCTGTCTACCTTTGCCCCGCCTCCCTTCGGTTCCATGGCAGCTTACCTTGGGTCCTGGGCGTCCTGGGTAACCCGGAACACCTGGCACCCCAAGCTTGCCCTACAGAAAAAAGGTGGTAGAACAAAGGTCATACATTGCAAGCTGGAAACCAGAGGGGAAAGTTTCAAGATGTCTGCACAGCAGAGTAAGAGCCAAGGAAACTGTTCCTACGAGGGGTTTGCCTGTGAGGAGCTCACTCACCAGTGCCAACCTGTGCCCTCATCTGTAAGGTGTTGATAATAATTTACTACAGGGACCGGAGAGAGGATTCAGCAATTTGGTTCCCAGCACCCACATCAGGCAGCTCCCAAGCGCCTATGACTTTAGCTTCAGGAAATGGCCACAGAGACGAAATTTAAAATAAAATAAAAAAATTTCCCCCTTTTTAAAGACAGGGGAGATCTCACTATGTAGCTCTTGGGTGTCCTAGAACTCACGGTATAGACATGGCTGGCCTCAAACTCATAGAGATACATGAACCTTTGGCTCACCCCTACCCTACTGGCACTGGAATTAAAGAAATGCACCACCATGGCATGCTAAAAATAAAATAAACCTTTTGAAAGATCTGTTACACAAAGTCGCTGTGGGGATTAAAATGAAGGTATATGCAAGGTATGACTCTACAATACTCAACATAAAAATTAAGTATGACAGCCTTATATCCCTGTCCTGAATCCCCCAGTGAGGGGCTGGGGTGTGGCTCAGTGGCAGAGCCCCTGCCTAGAATTCCCCAGTGAGGGGCTGGGGTGTGGCTCCACAGTACAACTGTTTTCTAACAGGTGAGAATCCCTGGTTCCATCTCTAGATTGGAGGGTGAGGCAGCAGCAAGGTGCAGAGATGAACAGGGAACTGTAAGAGAACCCTGTCTCATCACCTTCTCCCCTGCTGCTCCTGGGGGACCCTCATCGCCAGGCAGTCCCTCAGGCCCCTTTTGTCCTTCTGGACCATCCTCTCCTCTGGGTCCTGGGAGTCCCGGGTTTCCCTGAAATAGAAAAGAAAGAGATTGAAACCAGCCATTTGTCCCTCCTACTCTGACCACCTTCTCTTTAACCCCTGCTCACCGCACTGTGTTTCCCCCACAAACCTCCTAATCTAGAGCTCGTCTTACCCGGTCGCCTTTTGGTCCGCCATCACCCTTGAAACCAGGAAAGCCATCCTCTCCCTAGGGGACATACAGAAATGGAGATAGAGAAGGAGAGAGAAGGGAAAAGGGGAGGCATAGTAGAAGAGAAAAAGGGATGGAGAGAGGCATGGGTCACAAATCAGGGCCTTCGGGAAGGGACATAGCCAGGCTTTTTATGGGGGCTTCCTCTCCCCACTCCAATGAACCCCTTCCTTCTCACCCTTTCTCCTTTCTCTCCTTGGAGACCCCGGTTACCAGAAGTGCCCTTAAAAAAAAAAAATATTTTTAGAGCGTTCTCAGTCTCCTTCCTTGCCTAAGGAAGGTTCTAAACTTCCTCCCTTGACCTAAAATTGTGAAAACAGTTTCAAGACGACCAGTGTGCGGTGGGAAGCCCTGAAGAAAACAGTCCTGTTTCCCTAGCGCCCCTCCCTCAGTGTGCTGGCCCTGCTGCACCTACCCATTGCATGCCTGGCAGCCACCACCCCCTCCCTCCCTCCCCTCACCCATTTCCCCCACCAAGTTCATGTGCGTGGTGAGAACCCGGAAAGCTGAACCTCTGTGCCATTCATCTCTACTTCCTGAGGACACAGCGTCCACAGTTCCTTCTGGCAGCAGAAAGAGCATTCCAGAGTCCAGCCCTCATTCCAAAGGCAGGAGAGACTTTCTCCCATTGTGCTGGCCACAAGGAGACTCTGTGCCTGGTGACAGCATGCCCATCTCGTGCATACCCTGGACTAACTTCCTGCCTGCACCACGCTGACAAACTGCAGTTGGCTCAGCCAGGAACTGAGCTCAGCTGAAGAATGAACTAGCAGTTGGAGCTGATGCAACTATGTGCTTGGAAACAGCAGGGCCTTCTTCAGCCCCACAGTAATTTACCCGACCACAGCAAAGAAAGCTTTTGGCTGCGGCTGTCCCCTCCCTTGGCTACAAAGTAACTAGATTCAGATACAGCACAGGCTGCGGCTACAGCCTCTCGCTTATCTCCAAGATAAGCTGGAAGCCCCAGGGCTTGCCGGAAGACATAAGATCCAGCTCTGGAAAGCATAAGATCCAGCTCTTATCTACGTTGCCTCCTCTGTGCACACATCAAACTATGATAAAATCCAATTTACAAGTTAAGCAAAAAACACAATGAAAAAAGCAACTAACAATAAAATTAGAGCACCATTTTTTCATTTGTTTGCTTATTTTCTGTTTTGTTTTGATTTTTTTGAGCCGGGGACTCTTGTTTTGTTTTTGAGATAGTAGCACCGCCCACCTGGCCTGGTATTCTCTGTGTATACCAGGATGGCCTAGAAAACACAGAGATCCTTCTGCCTCTGCCTCCCAAGTGCCAGAGTGGGTTTGTTTGTTTGTTTGTTTGTTTGTTTTCTTTCACTTTCTTTTTGAGACAGGGTCTCATGTAGCCCAGGCTGATTTTAAATTCACTACATAGCTAAGGAAGACTCTGGAATCGCAATCCCCCTGCCTCTACACCTCAACACTAGAACTACAGGCATATAGCACCAAGCTGAGTTTATTGGGGTTCAGGATTCCAGCCATGAACCAGCTGAGCTACAGCCCCAGCTTTCTTTCTAGTTCTTATTTTGAGACAAGCTGGCCTCATACTTGTATAACTAAGGTTCACTTAAAATTTCTGATCCTCCTCTCGCAAGTACTGCAATTATTGGGGTGTGTATCTGTCTGTCTGTTTGTTTTCTGAGTGGTTTGTGAGACAGGATCTCAAAATACAACAATGCAGTGCAGCCCTCCCTAGCATAAAACTCACTATATAGCCCAGGCTAGCCTCAAACTTGCAGCAATCTTCTTGCCTCTGCTTCCCAAATACTGAGACCAGACAGACACACCATGCCTGGCACCTAGCTGGTTTTCTGACACCGACACTAATGAACTCTCCCACCTTCAAGCCCTTAAGTGTTACCTACCTTCACACCCCGAGGTCCAGGATAGCCCTGCGGGCCTGCTGACCCTGGTGGACCCTGAAAGGAAAATAAGGTCAATGCCTTCTTGTTCCAGCCTTCTCTGTTCTCAGTATCCTCTGTCTCCTCAACGGCCCATGGCTACTTCCTACTGCCCTTCCTCAGCCCCACCACCCTCCTGGTCACTCACCTGTGCCCCTTTCTCTCCTGTGGGACCCTCGTGGCCTGGGTGACCCTGATGGAGAAACACATCCAGTCATGAAAAGCTGAAATTTGCCGTTCAAACCCCCAAGCCGTCCCCTTGCCCCAGCTCTGGGCTCTCACCGGGGGGCCCTCAGCTCCTGGGACACCTGGAATTCCGGGGTTTCCGGGAGGACCCTGAAAGAAGAGGAACAGTAAGGGTAGCCTGAGAGTCTCAGAGCCCAGACAGCAGGGTCTACCCAGGCAGCTCAGAGCAAGGCCGCAACACACTCGTCTGGCCCATCTCTGCCAGTGTTTGCTGTGTGACTCTGGTAAACCAGCTTGCTCTCTCTGAGCTTCAGGATTCCTCCTTATCTGGGAGGGATGTGAAAACATGGGTGATGGTGGCACAAGCTTTTAATCCCAGCACTCCAGAGGCAGAGGCGAGTGGATCTCTGAGTTCGAGGCCAGCCTGTTCTACAAAGGGAGTCCAGGGACAGCCAAGGCTACACAGAGAAACCCTGTCTTGAAGATCCAATAATAAATAAATAAATAAATAAATAAATAAATAAATAAATAAATAAATAAATAGATCTTTCTAGAATTCCCTAGTGTGAGTGCAGCTCCATAGTAGAGTACTTGCCTATATCACGCACAAGGCCTAGCCCCAGCCCACGAAAGAACAAAACCAGTATAAAATACATCGGAGTTGGGAATTTCTTCTCCATATCCTTTTGTCCTTTTGTTTTGTTTCTTTGTTTCATTTTATTTTAATCATTTATTTACTTATTTATTGAGACGAAGTTCAGCAGTATAGCCCAGGCTGGTTCTCACCCTCAGTTACTGGGACTGTTGGGGTGTGTCACCACGCCTGGTAAAATCCCTTTCTCTGAAAGTACATCCCACCCACCGCTCCATCTGCAGAAGGATGGGCTCAGACAGACGTGAGGGCTTCCAGTCCCGGGCTCCACGCCTCCTGTTTCTAAGTTCCTGAAGCAGCTGATTGGCTTTGCTGGGCTACACCTTTGGACCTACCACACGTTTGCAGGGTGTGGGGCATTTTCTTGATTAATGATTACTGTGAGAGGGTCTAGCCCACCTGAGTTGCATAAGAAAGCAAGCTGAAATGCTGGATGTGATGGCACACGCTTATAATTCCAGCACTCTGGGAGGCAGAGGCAGGCAGATCATTGTGAGTTTTCAAGGCCAGCCTGGTCTACAGGATAGCCAAGGATACACAGAGAAACCCTCTCTCAAAAAAAAGAGAGAGAGAGAGAAAGAGAAAAGAAAAAGAAAACAAAGAAAGAAACATAAAAAACCAACAACACCAAAAGAAAGCAGGCGGAGCAGAGCCAGTAAGATTTCTCCACAGCCTTTGCTTTCAGTTCCTGCCTGTAGGTTCCTGTCTTGGCTTTCCTCAATGACACGGAAGCATAGGTCGAATGAGCTCCTTCTTCCTCAAGTTGGTTTTGTTCAGGGTTTTGTTACAGCAAGAGAAAAGCAAACTAGGACATCCACGTAGGTATATGCGCACAAGTGCGTGCGTGCGTGAGTGTGCACATAGCACACACACAGAGTATCCGCCAAGGAAGGAAGGAAGCCACAGCTGTGCAGAGAGACAAAGCTGAGAGCTCTCTGGTCCCCAGAAAGGGCTCTCTGTCCCCAGCATCTTGGGAGTCTCATCTGTGAGGGCTTCTGTACTGATAATGTGTCCTCTGTCTGCTAGCTTTGGTGGGATTCTCCTGGAAACCCTCCCCCATCAATGCCACTCTGTCACTCTGGACTGGCTTCTGGAATGTGACTATTCATCAGCAGGAAGTCCCTCAGAGGGGCCGTTGAGAGAAGCTTTTCCTGATGACATGAGGAAGTTGCTCACCTTTTGCCCGGGAGCGCCAATGGGACCCTGAGGGCCTGGAATTCCCTGGAATGTAAAAAGAGAGTGAAGGAGCCATGAGGAGAGAGATGGATGGTAAAACTGGGCAAGGGAGGACTGTGGCTCAGCTGACCACCGCACCCCCTGTCAGGACAGAGGCTCGAACCTGGGAGCCGTGGTTTCCTTGCTGCCCTGGGGGACCCGGTTCTCCAGGAGGACCCTGTAGAGAAAGGAGTGGGTTCAGCGAAGCCGGGAGTCGGGATGTGGGGGGTAAGGAGAGTAGGCGAGGCTGTGGACGATGGTGGGCTGGGAGCGTCAGGAGACGCAGAGCACAGTGGGACACTCACCACGTTGCCTTTGGCACCTGGTGCTCCGTCACTCCCAGTCACACCCTGTGAGGACAGAGGATGTGAGGCCAGGACAGCTCGGGATCTGGGTGCGAGCTGCCGGGAAATGTGTAGGAAAGGAAACACCAGCCACGGAAAGCATATTCCAGCCAGGGACATGCTCAGGGGGAAAGGCACTTGCTGCACAAGCATGAAGGTCTGAGTTCGAATCCCCAGAACCCATGCAAAAGCCTAACCGGTGGCATTAGCACTTGTAATCCCCTATAGGGAGCTAAGAAGCTTGCAGGCCAGCTAGCCCCAGAGACAGAGTGAAAAAACAACAGAAAAACCCTCAATTAAAACCAGCACTTGGAAGGCAGAGGCAGGGAAAAGAGTTCTGGGCCAGCCTAGCCTACAGAATGAATTCCAGGACAGCCAGGGCTACGCAGAGAAACTCTGTCTCAAAAAACAAACAAATACAAAACTGTCAAGCAAGGTAGAAGAGCAACTCCCACAAGTGCACCCTGGCTTCCACATCCTGCTCGCACTGTTGGTGCAGGCATCACATCCACACAAAGCCAGGAGAAGAGGGAGCAAGCCCGCAAGGAGGCAGTGGGTAACAGCACGTACTGCTAAGCCTCACGACCTCAGTTTGATTCCAGGGACCCACATGGTGAAAGGAGAAAGACTAATCTACACGTGTGGGACGGACACACACACACACACACACACACACACATTGAGGGGGGCAGGGCTTGCAAGAGGAAGACAGGTAAGGATAAAACGCAAACAGGGAGCCAATGAGATTCTTACCGGGCGTCCCAGGGGGCCAGGGAGGCCTCTGGGGCCAATCAGACCTCGGGGACCCTGCGTGGAAGGGGCCATACAATCCCAGCATCAGAGGTGTAGACTCTTGCAAGATTCATGGCCCAAAGGGATTTTTTCCCTTTCCCTCAACAAGGAGTCTCCCAATACTTACTGGCTCTCCAGCCTGGCCAGTGGGCCCTGGAGGTCCCTGCAGGCCCTGTGAAAGATGTCATCGTTATTTGGAGTGAGGAAGTACAGTCCATGGGCTACAACCCTGTTCAAGTCAGCCTGGTCTCTCCATGCACCTGTACTGAGCTCATGGACCCCAGGCCTCAACTTACCACCCCACATTCCTAACCCCACAGGTGGCTTTCAGCTCCAGGGCTGTCTTTTAGAGGTCTCTGGTGCCTCCTGCTCCCTCCAGTGCAGAACCCGCTCCCTGGATAGCATTCAGCCTGTTTCTGGGTTTTTGTTTTGTTGGTTTTTTTTTTTTTTTTTCTCAATGTTAGGAATAGAAGCCAGGGCTTCATACATGATAAGCAAATGCTCCACCCCTGAGCCATGCCCTCGGCCTCTCCCTGAAGGATTCTCTGCAGGGGCTCTACTGCTTGAGCTACTCTCCAGCAAGCTGAGGCATTCAGGCAGGAGCTTTTCTGCTGACCCACAGCCCTGTTTCTCTGGTTTCCGAACCTCCAAGCCAACCTCATTCCTGTACCACCCTCCAACGTACCTTTTCACCATCCTCTCCTGGAGGACCAGGTTGCCCTACACGTCCAAAGTCACCCTGGACCAGAGGAGGAAGAGGACATTTGAATAGATTAGCATATGCAGGAACCACTCACTTCAGAAAGGAAGCTCTCTGCTGCAGGGACATGAGGGCTCAGACAGTGTATGAGGTGCTGATGTTAACGCAGCACTGGACACTGAGACCAGGGCGTGGGTATAGGAAGGTAACTCACCCTCTGGCCCTTCTCACCAGGCAGCCCTGGCAGGCCATCAAAGCCCCGGTCACCCTGTTGGAAGACACAGCAGCTGCCTTAAGCTCTTGACCTTGACAGTATCCACCCACATCCAGTCCCGGCCCCCAGCACCCACCTTAGGTCCTGTGTCTCCCGGGAGACCCCGAGCTCCATCTGCTCCAGCTCGGCCCTATCAAGAAAGTGAAGCTAAAGTCAAGGACGCACTTTCCAGAGCTCTTACCTCTAAAGGTCACACTGCCTTTTACGACTCCTCTCCCAAGCGCTGATTTCTTAATGTTTGTCTTTTTATTGAGACAGGGTCTCACTGTGTAGGCCTGGTTGGCCTGGTACTCACTATGTATGCTAGGATTCCAGGCCTGCCCAGCAATCTACCTGGCTCTGACTCCTAAGTGCTGGGATTAAAGTCACATGCTACCATACCAGACTAATGTTTTAATTTAAAAGTATTTAGTGTGTCTGTTTGCAAGTGTGTGTGTATGTGTGTTTGCATGTGTGTGTGTGTTTGTGTGTGTGTGTGTGTATGCCATGGCACACATGTGGAGGTCAACTTGTGGAAGTGAGTTCTCCTCTTCCATCAGATGAGTCTTGGGACTAAACTCAGGTCACCAGGCTTGACAGCAGGCACTTCACTCTTTGCAGAAGGGCGACCTTGAATTTCTAATTCTCCTGTCTCCTCTCCCAAGTTCTAGGTTTGCAGGCACGCACTGGCATGTGCAGCTTCAGGATTCTTTTTCATATGTTGTGCTGCTTAGGTTGTTCTTTATCTGCTCCTGACTACGCTTCAGATCCCAGGCCAAGCATTACCCCCCTTCTCAAGTCCCCCTGCAGCTGTGACCCCCCGCCACGTCCCCTCATCCACTGCCACCTTCAATGCTCAGGTCCCTCTGACAACACAAGACCAGAGGGAGCAAAGCCAGTGCTGGTGGTGAGCGAAGCATAGCTTAAGAACCTAGAAGTTACGCACTGCCTTGCCTTCCCGGCCAGGAGGCCCAGGAGGGCCCTGCAATCCTCGGGGACCCTATGGGGAGAAACAAGAAGGAGGAATTAAAAGGGAAAGTTTATGCTTGTGTGTGTTGGGGGGGGTCTTACCATATGACTCCGGCTGGCCTAGATCTTAATAAA